>NC_082688.1:104369270-104700297 GCF_949987515.2 Delphinus delphis
CCGTGAGCTGGGGGAGCTGAGTGCACCACGGCACCGCATGAGTTAACATCTCTGCTATTCTCCTGCTCCAGTGCCGGATTCTCCAACCTGTAGAGGCCCTGACCCTCTGTGAGGCCCCAGCCAGACCCTCCCAGGAACTCCACTCCCACCCTTGGGCAGCTGCCCGGCAGCCCTCAGCTACGCCAGATGAACCAGGGAGAGGTGATGGATGAGAAAGGAGATGCGGGGACTCCCTTAGGAGAGTAATTTAATTTTATGGGGCAGGGACGCAGGAATGGGGAGCTCAGGCCCTAAACGCAGCAAGCGGCCTGGCTTGCAGGCGTTGGGCGCGGCCAGGCGCATGTGTAACTCATTACCTCTGCGAGCCTCCCATTCGCGGCCGACGGATGATGCTGGGAGCGCGGTGGAGGGCCCGAGGCCACGGGGAGAGAGTGACTGCAATATTTTTCTGACACTAACACCTCTCTCTGGCCCTTGGAGAGGGCCGTGGAGGAGCCAGGCCCGGCTGAACACCACCCACGCCCAGCCCTCTGCCTTTGGGCGCCAGATTGGAGAGGCTTCAGCTGTCTGGGGAAGAGAAAGGCAGGACCAGGGAGGGGGAGGGGCGGGGGAAGGGGAGGGGAGGGGCAGAGGGAGGGAGGCACAGAGGAGGCGGGGTGAGGTGGGGTCGCAGGCCCAGACAACCCCTGTTTGGGTTTCTGCTCCAAGGGAGGTGTTGGTGGGCCCTGAGGTCAGCGGGGGCTTGGCTGGAAGACCTTGGAGGTTGCGTTCTGTCACGAGCCCACCCACAAATCCCAGCCACACAGGTGGAGCCCATGCTCTGCCCCGCTGGAGACCGGCAGGTGAGGAGGGCCCTGCCTGGGCGTCTTCCCATCCACAGCGGGGCTCGGACACAGGAAGGAGGCGGCGGGGTCCTGAGAGGTGGCCCGGCCAAGGGGTGCAGAGGATGGAGAGGTCCCGAAGGTGTCACCATGGAGCAGGGGTGCGACGGAGAGAGCCTGGAAGGATGTGCGTGGCACCATGCGGGAGAGGGGCAACGTGGCCTGTCATGGCGGGTGCCTAATAGCCCCTCAGCTTCCTTCTCACCTGGTGCGTGAACAGAAGGGAAGGGATGGCGGCAGGTAGGAGGGGAAGAGAAGACGACAGAGCAGAGGAGGGGAGGGGGCAGGGACGTGTAAATAACACCGCGTTTACACCCTGTCTTTAAAGTCCCACCTGCGTTGACGCCTGAGTCATACCTCAATATCTAGACTGAAGTTTTGCAACTTTGCTCCCGCCTGATCCCAAGATCCCCAGGGCCAAGAGGAGGGACCCCCTCGCCTCCCATCTCCCTGTTTTCAAGGGGAAAGTCCTGGGAGGGACTTGGAGCCCCTACAAGGCCTAGCAGACGACACTGCTTTCATTTACTCAAGGCCCGGAGTGTGGGGGATGGGGCTGGCAGGGTCCCCACCTCTGTCCACCTCTGCTTTCCCATCAACCTCCCTCCGCCCCTACCAGCCCCACCCCTTCCTCCCTCTCCTGTTACTCTGTAGAGATGAGAATCAAAGCAGCAAAGTGCTGGGGAAACACGTCAAATCTGGCTTGAATTTCCCCAAGTCGGAGCTCACCATTTTCCTCTTAGAAATGAGAGGGAAGGGGAAAAAAATCAAACCAGAAACCGAGGAGCCTTTAGGTGGTGATTTCATCTCAACACTCCAGTCTCTCCGGGGTCTTCACGGCCGCCCCTCCACCCCCGGCCCCATGTCTGGCGTCCAGGAATGAAGTGTGGAGGAGACCCAGACGATGTGGAAATCAGGTTTAGAATTTATTTGTTCCGCCACCTTTAGATTTCAAGGACCCCTGTGTTTGCTCAGCCATTAGTTTGTTCATTCAGTCATTCAACAAATATTGATACTTGGGAGCACCTGCTGTGCCCCAGGCTGGGAGACACTGATGAACAAAACAGAGATGCCTGCCCTGGTCCAGCCTATGCTCTTCCCATGAGGAACAGAGAGTAAACAGTAAACATGATAAATAAGAAAATGATATAGTATGTTGAGGAGACTAGGACTCGGTGAAAAAGGAAAAAGAGAAGGAGGGAAATGGGTGTGCAGGGGAGGACGGGAAGCCCTGACACAGAGGTGAGATTTGAGCAAAGACCAGAAGGAGGTGAGGGGGACGCCTGGAGGGTCTGGGGGCAGCGTACGTCGGGTAGAGCGTGCCAGCAGGTCCACTGTGAGGGTCAGAGGCTCCTTGGCCACAGTCAGTGCCTGGGTTTTTATTCCCTTCAACGTGGGAGCCTTTGCTGGGCTTTGCTCCAACTCAGGTTTTAAAAGGACCACACCGCAAATACAACATCCAAGTCTGTTTCTGTGCACAGGATTTTAGGACTGGATGGGAGCTCAGAGACACCCCCTCTGCCCCTGTGGAGCACTGAGATGGAGACACTGAGGCCCAGAGAGGGGATGTGCCCATCAGGTCCCATGCCCCGGGGCGGGGTGGGGACAGGGGAGGGAAGAGTCAGCATCCAGCCTACATCTTCCGACCTCTCCTGTCCACACTTCACGGGGCGCTGCGGCTCAGGTGACCCCTGGGACACTTGCTGGCCTGATTCTAAAACTGCCCTCCGACCAGATCTCCCCATGGCTGGGGTTACTGTTATTTTTCAGTCCTTCTGGTCCAAACGGCCTTTTTAAAAATCTCAGGTTCAGAAAAGGGGAGGTAAGATGAGGTCAAGAGAAGGGGGAACCATGGCCCAATGACACTCCCCAGGCCTCTCCCAACCCCTGGGGTCCCCCTGCCATGCCCTTCCCCACTGGCACCCCAGGATGGCCCGGGTGGTCCTGCAATTACCTCTCTGAGCTGTACCCCAGTTCTTTCTTCCCAAATCAGGCCTCTTTCCTGATGGGCCACTGGGGAGAGGGTGGATGAAGGATGTGAAGGCCAGCTTGGCTTTGCTGATGTACTGATGGGGAAAAGCTGAGCATTGGTAGCTCCCTGGGGGAGGGGGGGGGGGGGGCTTCCTCTCTTCCCAGGTGTCATTAACTTAACAGAAACACTGGCCTGTCTGGTGCAACTCAGCTGGTAATGCCTTTCCCCAGCTACCTCTTCTCTTACAAAACTGTATTCAGTCTTTAAGGCCTTTACCAGAAAGGCTTCGCCCTGCTTGACTTTAATAATCACACATGTTTTTACCTGCTTTACATGGTGGGTAATTGTCCCCATGCCAGTCCCTCCCACTGGGATCAGAAGCTCTTGGAGGACAAGGATGGTTTCGTTTCTCTCTGGAGCATCTCTGGCACCTAACCCATAGCTTGACACATTGTGGGTCCTCAAAATGTGGTTGTGGGCTGGAATTCGGAGGAAGGGCTCTGATGGGGGGTAGTTTACTAGGGCAGGTGAAGGGCCCAGATCTCCTGTCTCCTCTCCCTCCTGAGACAATCCCTAATCCCTGCCTTTCTGAGCCACCCAACTTCCCTTCCTACACTCAGCACCTCATGGGAGGAAAGATGGGGTTGAGTGAGGGGGAGTCCTTTCTAATTTTGAGTAATTTCAAGACAAAGGCAGTTGGCAGAGTGGAACACAGGAACACAATGAAACATGGTGCTTGAGAAAAAGGTTGAATAAAGGCATCTGGGATGGTTAATTTTATATGTCAGCTCGGTGGGCCAAAGGGTAACCAGATTAAACATCATTTCTGGGTGTCCATGAGGGTGTTCTAGATGAGATTAGCTTTTAAATTGGTGGAATCGGTAGAGCAGATTGTCCTCCCCAATGTGGGTGGGTCTCATCTAATCAGTTGAGGGCCTGAATAGCACAAAAGGTGGGGAAATTCACTTTTTGCTTCCTGCCTGACTGCTGGAACTGGGACATATCATCTCATCCTCTCTGGCCCTCAGACTGTGATCTACACCATTGGCTTCTCTGGTTCTCAGGCCTTCTGACTCGGACTGAACTATACCACCAGCTTCCCTGGGTCTCCACGCTACAGACAGCAGATCGTGGGACTTCTCAGCCTCCATAGCCATGTGAGTCAATTCCCCATAATCAGTCTCTTTTTGTGTGTAGACATCCTCGTGCTTCTGTTTCTCTGGAGAACCCTAAGACAGCCTGTTTCCATCTCGTTGACCATAAGTTTTTACAAAACTCTCCTGTGAGTTTCCTTCTACTCATCTTTGAAGTGGGGTTGAAGCTCTCATCTCCTATACTCACTGCAAAGAGGAGTGTATTCATTCAGGCAATAAGCATTTATTAAGCACCTACTAAGTACCGAGCTCTGTGCTGGCTGCACAGGAGTTGGCTGTGAGCAAGGTGCTCTGAGCTCCTCTAGAGGAAACTGCATCCGTTGACTCTCCAGGGTTTTAGCAAATAACCAGCCCCCAAAGATGCAGTGCGGTCTGGGTCACTAGGATGGGGCCCCTTCCTGTGCCATGACCTGAGGCCTCAGTCCCAGGAGAGGATGAGCATCTGGAGAGGTGCGTTCCCTCCTTGCAAACACTTTAGGAAGCGCACTGGAGGTTCTGGGTCTGGGCTTCTTGGTTCAGTTGCCTTTTGTGTGACCCCAGAGGAGAGGATGGCAGAGAGGCAAAAGGATTGCTCTAGGGGTCAGGAGACTCAGTGCTGGGGCCCCTCTATGACCGACGAGCTGTGTGATGCTTAATGCTTTTCTCAGTTTCCGCTAGCTCCTCTGTAAAATGCGTCTCATCTTGCTGGTCACACAGGTGTGTTGAGATGCATGAATGAGAAAACACACAGAAAAGACCCTTCCGAGCACGCATTTCAACCTATGCAGTATTGTGTGTGTGAGTGTCGGGGGGTCACCAGCACCCTGGGGCAATGCCAGGTTCCGGTGTTGGGGGCAGGGCTGATCTCGCGCCTAAGACCGAGCCAGAGGCACTCACCGTCCTCACACAGGTTCAGCTTGGACAGGCTCCTGCCATCAAAGGGCTCCTCAAAGATGGAGCCAGAGTCACGGTCGCTCACGGTGGCGTGCAGGTACATGGCTTTGTTCTCCATCGCGTCCTGCAGCAGCAGGAGAGGAAGGGAGGACGCAGGGGGGAGAGAAAGGACATAAGCTGTAGGTGGAGACACAAATGAGTGGTGACCTTAGCCTGAACACTGGTAAACTCCCTCATCAGCAGGCATCAGTCACCGGATCCTTAGGACCCAAATTCCCCCTCCTCAACTTCCTTGGCTTGGGGAGGCCAAGGCCCTTTGGACCTTTCTGACCATGGGATCCGTCCCCTCCCTTTCATAGGTCTTGGTGGGGCTGGAGCCCTGCGCTGGGGGACACCAAGGGCCATGCTGGGGGGGGGCTGGGCGAAGCCAACCCTCTTGACCCAAGCAGAGGAGTTTCCAAGATTCTGGAGTCCCGGGCACATCAGGGAGACTTGGGCTTCTGCTCTGTGTTGGAAATGGAGAGAAACTAGACATAAAGTGGGGGTACAGAGACCACCAGTCAACAGAGCTAAGACCAGAACTGCTCCCAAACCTGGCCAAGGTGGCATGGTCAGAAGGGCTGGGTTCAGGGGACCATAGCAGGGATTCACCCCCATGGGAGCCCAAGGGGCAGGTGGCCTCAGTGAGGTCCCCCAGACACTAAGGTCTGGGCAGCCTTAGACTGGGGAGGGCCCTGGTGTCCGATGGCCTCCTGAGGCTGGATCGCTGGGGCTGGGGGAGGACCCCATGGAATTTCTAGAATGTCCCATCCACATGGGGAAATGCTGTGTATGCTCTTTGAAATGAACCAGCCCCGTTTACACAAGCGTGCACGACGTGATCCCATTTTGTAATATCTACACATGTCCCAAGTACGTGACGGGAAAGATGCTATTCAGAGATGTTCTGGGTTTCCCTGGGTGAGACGTATATTACGGGACTCTGGGTGGGATTGTGGGGATTTGTGCTTCTTTTCGTTCGCTGGATTTTCTGGGTTTTCTATGATACGTTTGCATTCTTTGTGTAAGAAGAGGAAATCATTTGCGGAGCCAGATCACAAAGTATTTATTTACCTAAAGTAAATAAATACTTTATTTACCTAAAGTATTTATTTACCTAAAATACTCGATATCCTTTCCCCACACATACGCTCGGTGATCTTGCAAATGACTCTCCACTTTCTGCTCAGTTCCAGCCACTGATTTATGTTGACTTTCGGTTCTGATGCTCTTTGACTATCTGGATATCGAACCCCAAAATTCGCTTTTAAAAAGTGAATTCTTTGGAAGATAAAAGCCCCCCGGGGAGGATGGGTGGGTCCCAGGCCCAGCGTGAAGCTAACTCAACCCTGAGGCCCAGAGAGCCTAGCCAGGCGTCTACCACTGTGAGAAGGGGACAGGGCCTGGCAGGTGGCAATGGGGGGACAGTGGCCACTGACTGAAGGGAAAAGAGGCACCCACCCTGTTCCAATAAACAGGGACGATGGCCAGACCCCGTTGCCGGGCACAGCAAACACAAATCCCCTATTTTCACAACCTGACTTTTCTCCCCAGAGACCTCTGACCTCAGGGCTGACAGGAGGCCAGAGCTGACCAGTTGCCATCCACCTGTCCTTCCGCTGGCCCAGGAGGGATGGCTGGGGCTTCTGCTCTTCAAGTAATGAGATGCCATCTGCCCCGCACACACGGTCATGCATGCACACACACACACACGCAGGCACACACACTCAGGGTGTTCCCAGGCCCTGTGGGCCTTTCCTCCAGCCAGTGGGAGGGAAGGGTGGAGGGGAGCCTGCAGCCCTGCCGGCATCTCTCTTCCCTGCCCTCCGGGGTTCTTGGAGAGACGGCTCCCAGCCCCGCTTCTCCGGGCTGCAGTTGTGTCCAGTTTGCAAGTCCCCTGATGCTGGCCCTCCGTCTAAGTCCTCCACCCAGGGAGGGCCTCTAGGTGCGGCCCTGGGCAGCTCCACTGCTGCTAAGCTACAGGGGACCCTCCCTCGTTTCCCAAGTGCTCGTGCGGCACCCCGCCCTCTGGCCTCAGTCCTGGGGAGCTGCAAAGCAGGAGTCCGGTGTCTCCTCTGAGAGAGAGAACCTCTCTCTGCCAAAGGCAACCGCAGCTGCCGTCCAGAGCCCGTGGGGTCTCCGAGAACCAGGGGTGGAGGTGTGGAGCCGGGCTTGGCCCAGCTTCCCTGTCTGCCCATCAGCTCCTGGATCAGAGCTGGAATGCGCAGCACATTATCTGGAGTGTGTCTGTAGCGCGGCCCCTCCCCTGCCCCTCCGGACCCCTGAGCTGGTGGAGCCCTGGGGAGCCTGCTGGGAAAGGGGCTGAGCTGGAGGCCAGATGCCGTGCCATGAGATTGGCAGTGTTCAGCCGGCGCTGCTAATGTTTGCTCCTTGGGAATGAAACCTAAGAATGTTCTGTCTGCCCCAGGTTTTATCTGGGGCTGCTTTTCTTTCTTGGGGAATGGGGGGCAGGAATTTGGACCTTCCCGGCATTGGTCTTATAGCCTTTGGGCCCAGCCTGTGCAACTAATTGCCAAGTGGAGTGACGACACAGCAATACCTCCCAGCCCCGCACCCGTGTGCGTGCGGCCCCCGCAGTGCAGACCCTTTGCCTTTGGGACCTCTCTGCTTCCCAGGAGCCCCGTGAGGGAGGCAGGTGGCATCGGTCTATCATATTCCCATTCTAAAGGTAAGCCAACCGAGGCCCAGAGGGGAAGAACCGATGGGTGTCAGAGAGGGTGAGGCTTCCCACCCAGGGCACTGGCTTAGCGCGAAGTTGCTCTGTCCAGGAAGCGTGTGTCAGTCCCTTTTGGTGGCCGCCTTTCGGGCCCAAAGTGATGCAGTGAAGAGGGCCAGGTTAGGTGACCTGGAGCCAGGAGAGCCAGAAGGGAGGGGACCAGAGCCACAGAAACACGGGCAGGGTGGAGACACCAAAGGGACCTGTGGGGAGTGTGGGCTCAGAGGACACGGGGTCCCATCCCAGCTCCACTTCTTATCCCTGGGGAACTTGGCCCAATCAGCTGAGCTCGTTCAGCCTCAGGCCATCACCTCTGTGATGGGAAGAACACACCTGCTAGGCACTTGGTCCCAGCGAGCCTCGTGTGGGGCAGGGCATGTGGGAGGGCTGCATGGACAGGGGCATGCAGGGAGTCAGTGGTGGAGTCTGGTGAGAACCAACAGCTCCTCAGCATTTTCTAATCCTGCCAAGCAGCCAGGTACAGGGGTCCCTGGTCTCCTGAGGCCACCCGCCTGCCTAGTCAGTCCCAGAAACAATGCCAGTTGGATCCCTTTGCGAAAGGCAATCACAGATGCAGACCAGAGCTGAGAGCTGGAGCCTGGTTCTCCAAGTACCCCTCTGGGCAGCAGCAGGACACAATCAATTCTGCCTGCTGAGGGGGTGGCCCAAGCCTTGCTGGGTTCCAGCGTCTAACTCTACCGGGCTCGTAACTCATCAAAACTAAATAGAGATCACCCTGCATGTGGCCCTCCCTGGAGACAGAATCGCTGAGTCGGTTTTAAGCCCTTGCCTCCTCTAACGGTACTTAGTTCACCTAAATCATAACCCAGAGCTGGAGAGGCACAGATGGTTTATAAGTAAGCTCTGCCTTCATACGCTCCACCACTGGACACACCTGCAGGCACACACACACACACACGTAAAGGGACTGTCACCTGTCCCATCTGCCCCCTGAATAGGCTGTGGAGCTGTGACATGAGGCTGGCAGAGTTGCCACTAAAGCGATCGCTTCCTCTGGCTCCCAAATGAGGGCTCACACCCACCAGCCCAGGCATCTGGATGAGGGCCCAGCAGATGCCCCAGGCTGACAGCTAGGACTTTCCCACCCAGCACTAGCACCTCCACGCTCCACATCCCGGGGATACTCAAACCCAGCGCCCTGTGTCCCCTGGCTGCCTTTAGAAAGCTACGCCCGGGGGCTAGGACAGAGTCAGCCCCAAGACTCACCTGAGGGCTCCCCGTGAGGCTGCAGCGACCGTCCCCTCAGTTCCTGGCATTGGCCATGGTGGCTGGAGAGCTGGCTGCTGCCACCACCCCGAGACCCAGGCAGCCCCTCAGAGCTCGTTCCCACTGCCAGCCAAATCCAGATGGAGTCATAGAAAGAGGCTGCACGGTGCCCAGGGTCTCGGGGGTCACTTCTCCAGGAGGATCAGGTCAGGAGGCAAGACTCAACCTTGTGCCCATGTGGGAGTCCCTGTCTTGGTGCCCCGCCTCGGTCAGCCTTGGGCAGCGCTCGGGAGCTGTTCTGTGGAGGCACCAGCGTCTCTGCTAGATACTGTCTGAGCTGTGAACTGCAGCTGCTCTGGCCGCCGGGCTTTATAAAGTTCTTGGAGCAGTTGCGAGGCTCCTATGGGGTCTGGAACGCGTCTCCCTCTAGTGGCCAATTTGAGCATTACAGCCCCACGCAGGAACACCCGCTGGAACCAGAGCAGCCTTGGTCTTGGGGACTCCACCCGCTTGTTCTAAAGGCCCTGCTCAAGGTATTTTTGGAACGCTTCTAGCGGAATGGCAGCTAGACCTGGCTTATGAGCCGCGCAAGAAAACCAGCCTTGTAAATTTATGCATAGGACGGAATTGGCATTGCTCGGTTCATTCACCAAACTTAGCTTAGAATTACTTTCTGTGTTTTCCTGGAGGCACATCCACTCGTAAAGGACACGGATTGCCTGATTCAGAAGAGGGTTCTGGGAGTGCTGAAGGAACTTCCCAAAGTCAAGTTCAATGCAACTCAGTAAGGAAGCCAGCATTTCTGGAGCACTGACACCGCGCAAAGGTCAGGATACAGAGGTGAGTGAGAGGACACCGCCGGCCGCAGGGGGTTGCAATCCAGGCTGAGAAGTGGGCTTGGGCACAGATAACTGTAAACCTAGTGTAAACCTAAGCATAACTGAAAATGTGTAAAAAAGGAGATTTCACCAAAATGTTAAGAGGGTAATTACCTTGAGGTTGAGGTGGTGATGGCAGCTCTGCCTGGGGGACAGAGCTCTGAGGTGACATTCACGAACACGCTCCCGTTTCTTGGTTACGAGCTCAGCCTTAACCCCTGAGGGTCAGACCTCGTACAGGAGAATAGTTTGCCAAGGCTCAGCTCTCCCCACTGTGCAGCCAGCAAACCACAGCTGAGTCGCAAACGTCTTAGTCATTTGCAGTGACTGCGCCTTCTGACCGTCCCTGGAAGGCAGCTACAATGTGAGGCTCCAAGACTCCGTTTTACAGGAAAAAAAACCCAGTAATTATATCATAATGATGATGATAATAATTGGAGAAGGAAGAGGAAGAAGGAGGGGAGGGGAGCGGGGAGGAAGAGGTGAGAAAAAAACCCTTCATAATATATATGCTGTGCTAGGCAATTCCAAGTGCTTTTCATATATTAACTCATTTAACCTTGACAATAGCCCTATGAGGTAGGCACTGCTATTATTCCCACTTTATTGAGACAGAAGAACTAAGCAATATGTCCAAGGTCAAGAAGCCTGTAAGTGGCAGAGCTAGATTCCACTCCAGGCAGTTTGACTGTAGTCTGTGCCCCGAACAACTCCCCTAACTGCCTCTGATGAAAAAGAGTGTATTTTAGTCACCCATCAAGTCACCAGTATTCCTGGGAATGTAATCTTACAAATAGCAGGAAATGTGCTCAAAACGTTACGTCCAGTGATCTCACGGTGGAGACGTATATATTAACAATAAATGCCGTTGTTGGTGAGACCCTGGTGATGTCCCACTCATGTGAAGCAAGGCCTTTTTTTTTTTTTTTTGAATAGAGCTGATTTACAAGGTTTCAGGTGTACAGCAAAGTGATTCATTTATACACACATATATATTCTTTTTCAGATTCTTTTCCATTATACGTTATTACAAGATGTTGCATAGAGTTCCCTGTGCTATATAGTAGGTCCTTGTTGGTTATCTGTTTTATATACAGTAGTGTGTATCTGCTAATCCCAAATTCCTAATTTATCCCTCCCCCACCTCCTTTCCCCTTTGGTAACCATAAACCTGTTTTCTATGTCTGTGAATCTGCTTCTATTTCGTAAATAAGTTCATTTGTGTCATATTTTAGATTCCACACATAAGTGATATCATACGGTATTTATCTTTCTTTCTGACTTACTTCACTTAGTATGAAGTATGATAATCTCTAGGCCTATCCATGTTGCTGCAAATGGCATTATTTCATTCATTTTTATGTCGGAGTAATATTTCATTGTATATATGTACCGCAACTTCTTTATCCATTCATCCATCGATGGACATTTAAATTGTTTCCGTATCTTGGCTATTGTAAATAGTGTTGCTGTGAACATTGGGGTGCTTGTACCTTTTAGTTTGTTTTTTTTTTTTGCGCTACGCGGGCCTCTCACTGCTGTGGCCTCTCCCATTGCGGAGCACAGGCTCCGGACGCGCAGGCTCAGCGGCCATGGCTCACGGGCCCAGCCGCTCCGCGGTATGTGGGATCTTCCCGGACCGGGGCACGAACTCGTGTCCCCTGCATCGGCAGGCGGACTCTCAACCACTGCGCCACCAGGGAAGCCCTGGGGTGCTTGTACCTTTTTGAATTAGAGTTTTTGCTTTTTCTGAATATATGCCCAGGAGTAAGGTTGCTGGATCATATGGTAGCTCTATTTTTAGTTTTTTAAGGAGCCTCCTTACTGTTCTACGTAGTGGCTGCACCAATTTACATTCCTACCAACAGTGTAGGAGGGTACAAGGCATTTTTTTTTAACACTCCTATACTGGTGTGCCCTGCCCGTAGGGAAAAGGAAGGATGGGGACTCAAAGGCAGCCCAGGCTATTGGCTGAGCCTCTCCTTACCATTGGTAATTGATGATACAGACATGGAGGGGTCTTGCTCTCTGCATGTGAGACCCACGAGTGGGTACAGAACTATTAAACTCTAAAATTGCAGGAGGAATAAAGCTTAGCCTTTTAAACTCAGTAGCTTCAGGCAAAGGACATGACTTTCTCTCATTAATGCCTGATTTATTTCACTTCTTATAGTGATAAGATTTGTCCATATCGGTGCACATAGCAGTAGTTTGTTCTTTGTATTTTCCTTTGGGCTGAGTAATACTCCATCATATGCGTAGAGCACAACTTGTTTATCCGTTCTCCTTTTGATAGGCATTTGGGTTGTTTCCAATCTTTGTCTGTCATGAATAAAGCTGCCCAAACAGGCGAGGAGACATTTGATAGCAAAGTATAGGAATGACCTGGGAGGTATGTGTTCTAGTGGATGAGAGTCGTGCTGGCAGCTCATAGCTCCGATGATACCTTCTTGCCACCTGAAATCAGCATGGTCCAAAAAGCTTGTTTCCATTCAATGGCAGAAGGCGTTTATAATAGGCATTTTCCACCAGATGGTATTATGAAACTGTGATTACATTGAAGGAGAGTAGAACAAACTTCTGCAGTAGCTGCCTCTATGGATGTGGAAGCCAATGAGGCACATCAGTGTGCTCAAGGGCGTCCTGCTTTCTTTGAATGATTTCATCTGATTGTCCCAACAACTGTCTAGGGCTCAAGGGCGTCCTGCTTTCTTTGAATGATTTCATCTGATTGTCCCAAAAACTGTCTAGGGCGGAGATGGGGAGAGAGTTATCATCCTCGGTTTTCATATGGAGAAACCCAGCAATGCTGAAACTGAAGGTCACGACGCTGGGCTCTTGGAGGCAACTTTCACAGCTGTCCTCTACCTCTAGAGCCTCTACATCTGCAGGGATTCCTTCCATACATTCAGTTATTCACTCAACAAACATCTGTTACGTAACCTTCATGCAATGTATTCCAAATATTTCTACAAACATGAATTAGACCCAGCCCCTGTCCTTCAGGATCTCGGTCCAGGGGGAGAGAAGGCATGAGAGCAGAGAGTCACAGCCCAGCACCCCTCAAGGGGCTCCTCGTGGCTTCACGTTGGATGAATCTCAAACCTTCATCCTCAGGCCAGGATTTTCCCCCAAAAGGCTCTTTTTTCCCCCAACAAGAATCTTTTTTAAAAAACTCTAAAAAGTTTAACTTCCTTTTGTAATCTCAGGGAGATAGATAGATATATATATATATATATATATATATATATATATATATGACTGGGATGAAGAAGACACAGAATTTTTTTAAAGTCCCCAGGCAACCAAAATAAAACTCTAAAATGAAACATGGGGAAAAAAACGTCTAAAAAGTTTAACATATCTAAGGAAAAATGGACAAATCATAATCCAATCTATACATTCTTCACAAACTGAATAGAATCCAGCACCTGAGTGTAGAGCAGAACATTCCAAGCACCTCAGAAGCTCCCCTCGTGCCCCATCTGGTCCCTGATGCCCCCGAACCAGATAACCACTATCCCATATTCCATCACCACAGATGGTTTTGCCTGTTTTTGAACTTCATGTCCATGGAATCATTCACTGCGTGTCTGGCTTCAACATCATGTCTGAGATTGTTCCCTCGTGCTTAGCAGTAGTCCGTTCGTTCTCGCTGCTATAAGTACTCCATTGTGTGAATTTCCTTTCTACTGTGGATGGCCATTTGGGTAGGTTCCAGGTTTCGACTGTTGTAAAGAGTGCCGCTATGATCATTCAGTGCATGTCTCCTGGTGAGCAAATGGGTGCATTTCTGTTGGGTATATACCTTGGAAGGGAATTGCTGGGTCCTAGGGTGGCCTGGGTTCAGCTTCAGTAGATATTGCCCAAGAATTTTGCAGAGTGATTGTACCAGTTTACCTTCCTCCAGCAAAGCATGAGGGTTCCAGTTGCTCCGCGTCCTGGCCTGTGTTAGTGATGTTTATCTTTTGTGGAGTCATCATACTGTGGTTTTAATTTACATTTCCTTGACAACCAGTGAAGTTGAGCTCCTGTAACTATACTTACTTAGTTTGATTTTTTTACCTGAACTCTGGACCTGAATTCCCAGCTGTCTGTGCGTCTCCATCCCTGCCTGATGAATTTGTGTTGACTGTTCCATCTGCCGGGAGTGGTTCCCCCACATGTTTGCAGGGTGAAATCTTGCCTCCTTCCAGTCTTTTCTCAAATGTCACCTTCTCAGTGGAGCTGGCCCTAAGAATTTTGTTTAAAGTCGCTCTCCAGGACCTGCCTGGAGATTCTCCTTACCCTGCTCCACTTATGGTCTTTTTTTCCCATTATCCCAATAGACTTAAGTTACCACATAATTCGCTATGCTTGCAAATGATTACTACTATATTGTTTATGGCCTGTAGAAGCCCAGCTCTGTGAAGGCAACTCACTCATGCATTCCAAATGCCTACACCAGTGCCTGGCACACAGCAAGTGCTGCACAGATATGTGTTGTGTGAAGATCTGGGTTAAGAGCGTTCTACGCACAGGGAGCAAGTAGATTCATAGACCCCAGTGTGGAGACAAAGTGGACAAGCTAGGGGGGCAGACAGGAGGCCTGCGAGGCCGAGCACAGAGAACACAGGAGGAAGGACCTGGATTATTCTGAGCACAGTGGGAAGGCCCAGGCCATTGCCCTTCTCACATCATCCTCTTTTTCCAGCAAGCACAAAGGTCCATATCATATATTTAGTGTTTTTTTTACATATATCTTCACTATAATTTGCTATTTATTTATTTTTTTAATTGAAGTATGGTTGATTTACAATGTTGTGTTAGTTTCAGGTGTACAGCAAAGTGATCCAGTTATTTTTATATATATATACATACACACACATATATATTTGTATATATATGTATTCTTTTTCAAATTCTTTTCCATTATAGGTCATTACAAGATATTGAATATAGTTCCCTGTGCTATACAGTAGGTCCTTGTTATTTATCTATTTTATATATAGTAATGTGTATTTGTTAATCCCAAACTCCTAATTTATTTTTATTTTTAAAATTAAAAATTTTTAATTGTGCTGAAATACACAAAACATAAAATACACCACCTTGACTATTTTTAAGTATATAGTTCAGTAGTTAAGTATACCCAAAGTGTTGTGTGACCCTTCTCCTGAACTGTTTTATCTTGAAAAATGGAAACTCCATACCCATCAAATAATAACCCCCCACTCCCTTCCCCCAGCCCCTGGGAGCTCCCATATACGTTGTCTCCATGAATGTGATGATCTAGGTATCTTGTTATTTCTTTATTAGTGGCCTGCTCTACAAAAATATATTCTTCATTAATTGTTACTTTTAGTCTTTTCTTCATGATTTGTTTTTAATCTGGTTCGGGTGAAATATAAATATTAAAAAACAATTTTTGTCCATGGTTCACAAACCAGTGTTTATCTTTTTCTGTCATTGTAGGCGTCATAGGAATGTCCTGGTGAAAAGTACATAATCTCTCAAAACCCAGAATTTACATTTACCGTTTTAAAAAAGTAACTATTGTAGAATTATACAGTGAATTTCGTCAGTTTAGCTCTTGTTCAGGAGATTTTTGGTAAAAAGTAGTTATTGTACACATGAAATGATGTAGGAATTTGGCTTGTGTGGTTTTATACAAGTTAGTTTGATCAATGACATAAATGCTTTCTGGCTTGTCATCTTATTTATCTCAAAGCACCCATCTGATCTTAACTGAAATCCATCAACCACCTCCAGCCACTAGCCCCATCGCCCCCTGCCAATAAGAGCTAAACGTGAGGGGAGGAAGAATGTACCCAAGGAAAGGGGCTTCTGAATCAGAACAGCCCAGGCCTCTGGAGAATCTATGTCTGATCAGCTTTAAGTCATTCCTAGTGAATTTTATTTCCTCCTCCATAACTTTCTATATCCACCCCACCCCCAAATAAGTATTTAATTAAGTATTTAATTAAGTATTTAAATAAGTATTTAATCTGTTAATTAGGAAAAATACAATAATTGTCTTCAAAAGATGATTCAGGGCTTCCCTGGTGGCACAGTGGTTAAGAATCCGCCTGCCAATGCAGGGGACACGGGTTCGAGCCCTGGTCCGGGAAGATACCACATGCCGTGGAGCAACGGAGCCCACAAGCTACAACTGCTGAAGCCCGCTTGCCACAACCAGAGAAAAGCCCATGCACAGCAACGAAGACCCAACGCAGCCAAAAATAAATAAAATAAAATAATTAATAAAGAAAAAAAGATGATTCAGGCACTGTATGCCTGAATTCGGACAAAGCCATAGACTCATAGTGTTGAGTCCAGACCTTTATCTGAGGATTCCTACTTGCATGTCCTTGGGCAAAGCACTAAGTTCTTAGTCTCAGCATTCTCACTGGACATAAAGATAATAACCCCTTCCCACAGGGTAGTTCTGAGGATCGGATGGGATGAGACAGTGACTGTGAGCCCACTAGTTTCATGAGATGTTTGTAGGAGTCCCTTGAAAAAGGGTTCTCTGATCAAAAGAAAAGTGTCCTTTTATTGCAGGACTTATCAGAGCCTTTAAGATGCTATTGAGCATGGTGCCTCTCCAAGAGGGGGATGGAGTATTAAGTTTTCTCCCTTTTTAAGTGCACACAGAGAACAGGGCTGGTGTTCTACAGCGCAGGCTGAAGGAAATTCTGAGCTATAATAGTAAAAAGACTTTGTTTACAATTAAACCAAAACAAATTTTAGAAAATTGTAAGTTTCATTCCTTTGAGTGCCAAACAGTAGAAGATGTCTCGTGCTACTGGCGTGTGGGGAGGAGGCGTTCATCCTGCGAGGATGTAAGATAATCCTGCCTGTCACCTTCCTGAAGGAGGGACCGCGTCCTTCTTGTTACTGCCACCCCAGGCTGCAGCACAGCCCCATAAATGTTCGTGAGCTGGACGCCTAAAGCGTGGGTTTCACCTCCTTGCTCAAGGCCAGTGGCTGCCACCGGCTCACGCTCTCCATCCTGTTTCTTCACCTTGACCCCTGCTAGGCCGGTCCCTTCTCACCCCTCCCCTCCCCACTCACACCCACCCACTGCCTGGCCCCCACCCCCATCTCCCCAGACTTTCCAACACAGCTCACCCTGCAGGACCAGCCCATGCCCTGCCCCTCTCCTGCAGCATCCTGCAGCCAGCGGGCCTCCTCTTCTCTCCATGGCTCTTGTGCTCAGAGGCTGCCCCACCTGCTCAGGTGCCTGAACGAAGTACCATAGCTTGCTCTGAGCTCGTGGAGGTCAGGGTTCACGTGTCATACTCTTCTGTGTACCCCCTTCAGCATCTAGCCCAGCAGTAGGCCCAGCGCAGTTGGTAGGTCAACACTTACTAACGGATGACCTGACAGTTGGCTTCAGAGACACTCTGTGGTGAGAACACTGCAGGCAGGATGCCCAACGTTGCCTCCAGCTCCACCCTCCCGGGCGCTGGGGCTGTGGGCAAATCTCTGAACCTCTTCAAATCTTGGTTTCCTCATCGGTCACACTGGGTTGCTACTCCCAGGCCTTCCCGTCTCAAGGGTTATTACAAGGGAGAGCGATGCTGAAAGCTCAAAGCACTTCGCAAATGTTAGCCATTGTGTTCATTTTTCAGAGTTGACAGCCCCTGATGGATGGAGTAGTCACTGTGACGTAGCTCTCTCGCTAGTGTCCAGCTGCTGACAGCTGGTACGGAGTCCGAGGCAGCGGGAGCAGGGGCCTCCACCTCGCGGGGTTCCCTGCTCCGCATCCAGTATGGAACCCACCCAACCATCTGATCTGTCTCCACGTGCTCGGCTCATTTTCATTCATTTCCCAGAAGATGTGGGGACGGATGACGGATTACAGGAGACAGCTCAAGTTTTCTGACACTGGTCCAGGGTTGTAGGCAGTAAAGGCCATGAATCCCACTCCCCGTAATAGGCACAGACCAGAGACCCAAGAGGAGGGCTGGCCTGGACTTCCTCCTATTGTCAAACTCAATGGCCCAGGGGATCCAACGTGGGTCATACAGTGAGGGGCTTGAAGGGGATCTGTCTTGGAGCTGAGGTGATGTAAATTTTGTTTGGGAATTGGGTGATGAAGTAATTTTAACGTGAGCAGTTTGTAATTGGGAGCGAAACATGTTCATTCAAGTGAATCATAAGGAACTTCTCAAAACAGGGTGAAAATTGGGGCCAAAACTTGGGAGAAGAGATTTAGTGGGATAAATGTGAAGTAGACAGCAATGCTGGAAAAGCTCATCTGTTTACATACAGGATATGGGATACCAGGCCTCTCAGGAACACATAAGAGAAAAAGATAAGATTTTAAATGACTTTGAGGGTGATGTAAGTCAGCAAGAGTTGAGGGAAATAGATCTTCAGCTATTTCAAAACTTAGGCTGCATCAGCAGAAGCATGGTGAGCAGAAAGAGGGGGGTGACAGAGCTCCTGCAGTCTGTACCACTGAGCTCACACCTGGTGAAGTATGTTCAGTTCTAGGTGCCTCTGATTGAAAGAGTAAGTTGCAGCTTAGAGGGTGCCCACGGGTGTGAGTAGGGTGGAGAAGGGTCCAGAAACCAACAGGAAAGAGTAGTGTTTAGCCCAGAGCAGAAATCACTCATGGGGTTGGGATTTCTGCCGACAGATGATATATGAAGAGCTGTCATGGGGAGCAGTGTTAGGTTTTATTTTTTAAATCCTAGAGAAAGAGGCAGATTTCCATTCAACATCTAGAAGCTCTTATTCACAACTGAGCTGTCTGGCTCTGAAAGACCTGGCTGATGACTGAAAATTCACATTGTTTAATCAGAGCCTGGGTAGTCTGTGCTGAACCGAAGTACCGCAGAGAGGGTCTCCTAAACCAGGTGACCGGTTGGACCCAGTGACCTCTGACATCTCTCCCAAGTCTAAGAGCGCCTTTACATGAAAAAAATTTCTCCACCTTGTTAAGAAGTAACTTAAACTGATTTTGCTGCTTAGAATGCTCTGGTTGGGGGAAAGAAAGAACATTCCATGCATGCTTTTAATATTAAGAACTAAGAACAGGAAACATTATGTTCAATAAATATAATAAGTAATAATAATAAAGATATTTTGGCTACATGTCATGCCAGAAAGAGAGAAAAGGAGGAAAAAGGGGAAAAGTTGAAGAGAAATTAAGAAAGAATTATGGTGGTAAAAGAGAGGAGAACAAGGCAAATAAACGGAAAAAGAGAAGGGGAGGGAGAGAGGAAGGTGGGGAGGGAAAGAGTGAAGGAATCAGACAGAATATCAAGTGATAGAATATTTTCCTTTCTTTCTCCCCCTTCCTGAAGCGCTGGGTATATATCACAGCTAGTGCAACATGAAGGTTTTCTTTCTTTAATTTAGATTTTACGTTTATCAAAGATATGCATGCATCTTAAATAATTTTTTAAAATAATCAATTAGTTCTACAGGTTTATTATGGAACAACAGCTCCCTAAATGCTCAAACCCAAATCCTAATTCCCATAGGCACCCATTTTCAGTCTTTAAACTGTTAGTTTTTATATTTATTTCCATCTTTCTAAATTACACAGTTATACTGCTATTTCCTGATTTTTGTGTGTTTTAGGCATTATCCATTCCCACCGTGGAGAAAAGAATTAGCTTTCCCTGCCTCCCACCTCAAACACATTCCTTCCCCTGCCGTCCTAGTCAAGCCATATCATACTTCTGTTTAGACCATTTTTCAGCTTATTTTATTATGACTATGCAGATACTATTTACAACCAAGCCATGTGATATATTTTCTTCTACAATATTTGATTTTCCGTGGAGTTAGTAATGATCTTATTTTTCTGATTCTGTAGTTTTCTATTTATGTATCAGGAATTTTTCTCCAATCTCCACCCATCCCCCAGCATCATCTGCATCCCTCTCTTCTAGATATAATCAAATACACCAGATATCCTACTAAGTTATATTTCTGTAGATATCCCCCCCGCAAACTTTCTGATTGGCTTCAGGTAGACCAGTTGCACTCTACACCTCGTTCATGGCTATTAGCCAGAAATTTTCCTTCACCTTAATCCTGGAGCTTCTCCTTGATTCTGTTCTGGGTTGAAGGCTCTGCTTTCTTATCATCCTGCCTTTCTCTTCCTTGCTTGGTGGAGCACATTTATGGTAGAATACTTTTACGGAGACTCTGCACAGCTGAAAATATCTTTACTTTTACCTTCACCCTGGACTGATAGTTTGTCTTGGTATAAAATTCTAAGTTGAGATATTTTCTCCTCCAAATTTTGAAGGCATTCTACTATTGTCCTCTAGCTTCCAATATGATGAAGTTCAAAACCATGCTTATCCCTGACCTTTACCTATGACCTTCCTCCTTTCCTCCTTAGAAGTGTTTGAAACTTCCTCTGTCCCCAGTGTTTTGAAATTTTACAAAGATGAGGGTTGATATGGGTCAGTTTTTACCCATGGTTCCAGACACTAAATGGAACCTTTCAATCTGAAATCTCAGGTTCTATATTTCTGAGACATTTTCTTGAATTATTCCCTTCACGGTTTCCTTCCCTCCCTCCCCCCTGCCTTTTCTTTTTCAAAACTCTTCTTATTTTGATGTTGGACTTCCTGAACAAGTTCTCTAATTTTCCTAGCTTTTCACTCCCAGCTTCCATCTTCTCATTTTTTGTCCTACTTTTGGGGACATTTCCTTGAATTTATCTTGCAAATGCCCTTTTTAATTTTAAAAAATTTCTGCTAGCAAATTTTTTAATTTCCAGGAGTTTCTTACTGTGTGATACATTTTAATCATAGCACTTTCTTTTCTCAGTGCAATATCTTCACATGTCTCCCTAAAGATATTAATGATAGTTTCTAAGTAATATTTTCTTCTCCCTGTAATTGTTTCTGTTTCCTCTAAGCTGCTTATATTCTCTTTGTTTTGGTCTTTATCTCTTATTTGAGAGACGTTTCTCTAAAGTCTTGATTGTGTTTAAGAGTGGAGGACTGAAAAAGCTATTTGAAAAATCTGTGGATGTGGGTGGGTCAACTCAGGCTTTCATTGTGGGGGTGATCTGAATGGGCTGTTTTACAAGGGAACCCCCAATATTTATCTTTAATATTTTTTTCTTGTTGTTTGGTCATCTTCAGCCTTCTCTCTGGAGAGTCTAAGACTGGCAGTCAATTTTCTGGGAGCTGAAGGGGAAAGAGGGCTGAGAAGTAGGCATCAGCATCCTGCTGTATACTTAATTTGTTTTCAGTATGCTATCAGTGTGATAGAACCAGGCTTGATGTTCCTCAGTCTAGAAACCCCCAAGAGACAAGCCCACAGTTTTCTGTTGGGGAAGGGAAGGAACAATTTCCCCAGAGTATGGAGTCGGAGAGACTGGCTGGGAGTTGAAATGCTTAATATACGGATTCTCAAAATCATCCAGTTTTAAGCTCTACCTTCAAACTGGTTCGAAAGGTATCTGGTACTGTCAGTTCCTGAGACTCTGGGGTGTTTTATGGTTTGTATCAGTTACTATTGCTGTGTAACAAACCATCCCAAATCCTCATAGCATGAAACTAAAACCATTCAACAGGTTCATGGAGTCCATGGGTTAGGAATGTGGGCAAGCCAGGCAATGATGTCTGGAATTCAGCTGGGCAGACTCAGATGGCTAAATGTGACTCAAATAGCTGAAGATTGAAACAGCTGAAGCTGGAAGATGATCTACTTCCAAGATGGTTTCATTACTCATCTGGTACTTGGGCTGCAAAGACTTGAACTGGACTCAGTCTGTTAGGCGGGACTCAGCTGGGACTGTCTACATGGTCTCTTCATGTAATTTGGGTCTCTCACAGAGTGATGGCTGGGGTCCAAGAGGGAGCACCCTGAGAGCAAGCATTCCAAGAGAAACAGACAGAGGCTGCATGGTCTTTTATGAACTGCTTCAAAAGTCCTACAGCATCACTTCTGCTATTCTCTATTGATTGAAAAACTCACATCCTTCCAGATCAAGTAGAGAGGACATAGATGCCATCTCTTACTGGGAAGAGTGTCAAAGAATTTGGGGCCTATGTTTTAAAACCACCACATTAGTTTTCAAATCAGATTGTTCCTTGGCCTCTCTGCCTTCACAATTTAGGGAATTCAGTTTTCCTGAATCTTCGTTTTTCTGCTTTTCAGCTTCTAGAATTTTGTTGACATTGTTTTCTCTCCCATTCCCTTCGACTAGGTTTGTGCCTAAAAACAACAACAAAATACCAAAACCATTTTTAGTTGTTTTAGTGGGGTTCTAAAGGCAGAGGAGATAAATATTTATATTCAATCTGTCATATTTAACGAAAAGCCCCATTTATTTAATTTTTAAAAATTCTTTGCACATGTAATTTTACACTAGTTCATTATTGTGATTGATTCATCCATGATCGTTTTAGCCAATCTTTAAACACTTATTGGGACTTCCCTGGTGGTGCAGTGGTTAAGAATCTGCCTGCCAATGCAGGGGACGTGGGTTCGAGCCCTGGTGTGGGAAGATCCCACATGCCGCGGAGCAGCTAAGCCCGTGCACCACAACTACTGAACCTGCTCTCTAGAGCCCGTGAGCCACAACTACTGAGCCTGCATGCCACAACTACTGAGCCCATTCCCCTGCATGACTGCATGGCTGGGCAGCAGCATCTCCAGAGACCACAGGCATTTTGCCCAAAGGTTGAAGCCCAAGCATCCAGGTGCCAACATGCCAAGCCCACACCCTTGACCTCTCTGCACCCTGGTGATTCCCAGGACCCCTTTGGTGCTGACATTCCAGTATTCAGTTGGGCACATTTGAGCGCGTGGTCTCATATTACAGCACACCTTGGCACACATTCAAAGCACTGAGCAGTCGCTCCCAAGCTTCCTCTTCCAGGCACCAGGCCCTTTTGGCCTAATCTTTTCTGATGGACAGGGGAAAGCACTTCTCAGGGGGCCAGGGGACCAGTCACTACTGGGCAGTTGGAGGAGTATTGATCCCTCAAGCATACAGCAATTTAAAAAATTGACAATGCATTCTACATGGAGAGGAACTTTTGTGGGAATAAGCAGACATAGAAAAGTTTGCCTGGTAACCCTGGGGCTGCTCCATTGTACAAACGCAGGGGGTCCCACTCACATGCATCCCTGGAGTTGTGCAGCACTGCTATCTACTGTGGCCTTCCTATTTCTTCATCCAGTCTATTATCATTTGGGAAAATGCCCCACCCCTTTGGCAAACTTCAAGTTAGTCTCTTAGAATGTGAGATCCAGAAGGGACCTTTGAATTCAGTGACACACTGTTCCCTCATATTGGAGATGAGGGGTCTGTGGCCCGAAGAAGTGAAGTAACTGGTGCAGGCATCCCAGCAGAAGAGGCAGGACCTGTAGCCAGGGCTCTTGACTTCCTCTCCCTCTTTTCTCCCTGAAGAGTGGTCCGGAGACCAGCAGCTTGAGCAGATCTGGGAGTCTGCTATATCAGAGCTCCAGCTCCAGCTCCAACCCCAAACCTGCTATATCAGAGCCTGCCTTTAAACAAGACTCCCTGGTCACTTGTATATACACATGTAAGTTCCAATCACTGACCTTCACCCACCCAAGAAGAAATCATGGAGATCTCTACGTGCGCTCTTGTTTTCAGAATGACCCAAATTTTCCCCTGCCCTCTGGAAGGAAAAGAATTGATGGGGAGAAAGAGGAGAGACTAATGTGTGTACTTTCAGAATCTACTCGTCTGGGGAACTGCACCCTTCCAGGTGGACAGCCTCAGAGGGACATCCACGGGGCATGCTCATGTATGTCTGGGGAGGTATGACCTCACGTCCTCTCTCATCCTCTTACTTGAGCAGGCTTTTGTCTTGACTTCTGCCTTACTGAACAGAGGCCCAGCCTCTTGGCTCCCCACCCTCTTGATATCAAGAACATGACCCTGTGAAGAGGGAGGAGGGCCTGGAGGAGTGAGGGGCCTTGGACTTGAACACCCTCCAGTGCCATTAGCTCAGCTCAGCTTACCGTCTCCTGCAGTCACTGCTTTTCAGGAAGAGGCTACAGCTACCCAGGTGCTATGGGCTGAATATTTGTACACAAAATTCATATGTTGAAATCCTAACCCCCCATGTGATGGTATTAGGAGGTGGGGTCTTTGTCAGGTAATTAGGTCATGAGGGTAGAGCCCTATTTTTTAAAAATCTTATTGAAGTATAGTTGATTTACAATGTTGTACTAATTTCTACTGTACAGCAAAGTGACTCAGTTATACATATACATGTAACTATTGTTTTTCAGATTCTTTTCCCATTTAGGTTATTACAGAATATTGAGTACAGTTCCCTGTGCTATACAGGAGGTCCTTGTTAGTTATCCATCCCATATATAATAGTTTGCATCTGCTAATCCAAAATTCCCAATCCTTCCCTCCCCCACCCCACCCCTTGGCAACCACAAGTCTGATCTCTATGTCTGTGAGTCTGTTTCTGTTTCATAGACATGTTCACTGGTGTCATGTTTTAGATTCCACACATAAGTGATATCATACGGTATTTGTCTTTCTCTTTCTGACTTAGTATGATAATCTCTAGGTCCATCCACATTGCTACAAATGGCATTATTTAATTCCTTTTAATGGCTGAGTAATATTCCATTATATATATATATATATATATATATACACACACACATATATATGTGTATATATGTGTGTGTATATATATAAATATGTGTGTGTGTGTGTGTGTGTGTATACACACTCCACACCTCCTTTATCCATTCATCTGTTGATGGACATTTAGGTTGCCTCCATGTCTTGGCTATTGTAAATAGTGCTGTTATGAACATAGGGGTGCATGTATCTTTTCAAATTATAGTTTTGTCTGGGTATCTGCCCAGGAATAGGATTGATGGATCATACGGCAGCTCTATTTTTAGTTTTTGGAGGACTCTTCAGACTGTTTTCCATAGTGGCTGCACCAATTTACGTTTGAGGGTGGAGCCCTTGTGAATGGGATTAGTACCCTTATAGAAGAGGCCCCAGAGAGCTCCTTTGCTCCTTTCATCATGTGAAGACACAGAGAGAAGGCCCTAGCCATGAACCAGGAAGTGGGTTCTCACCAGACACTGAATCTGCCAGCACCTTGATTTGGACCCCCTGGCCTCCAGAACTGTGAGAAATAAATTTCTGTTGTTTGTAAGCCACCCAGCCTGTGGTATTTCATAGCAGCCCAAACAGACTAGGACACCAGGCAACAAGCTCCCTCTCCCCACTGAAGCCCCATGACTCTTTGGACCTCTCTTTAGGTTTGGTTTTGTTTATAGAGGTCACCTCCACATCTCCAAAGCTAGATTGCAAGCTTTCATGAGGGGGGGCTTACTCTTGGGCATTGGAGCCCTAATCAGACTTAGTAGATAGGTAGTGCTGACCGTGAATTACTGGAGAAGGACTGGTGAAGAGCACATGTCCGGAGTGTGGAGGCAGCCAGCATTGGGCCTTGTCAAGGATGCGCCAGGCGCCCCTTGGCTCTGGGAAGACTGGCTGATGGTTATGGGCTGAACTGTGTCCCCCTCAAGTTCACGTGTGGAAGCTCTAACACCCCACTATCTCAGAATGTGACTATATTTGGAGATAGTGTCTTTAAAGAGGTAATTAAGTTAAAATGAAGCTGATGGGTGGTCCCTAATCCAATCTGACTGGTGTCCATATAAAAAGAGGAAACTCAGACACACTGGAAGACTCCAGGGAGCCCAGACAGAGGAAAGACGGTGTGAGGCTGCAGTGAGAAGGGAGGCTTCTACGAGCTAAGGAGAGAGGTCTCCAGCCAACCCTGCCAACACCTTGAGCTTGAACTTCTAGCCTCCAGAACCGAAGAGAATAACTTTCTGTTGTTGCAGCCACAAAGTCTGTGGTTTTTTGTTACAGCAGCTCCAGCAGACTAAGACACCCATGAATATGTATAGCAAACCAGATTCTGACTTACCAAGCAGACATTATTTTCCATTTCTATGAAGAAATTGGAGCAATTTCTAGGCTCATAGTGAAAAACTTCTTCTCTTACTTTGTTATAAACAAGTGATAGAAGAAAACAGAAGACTGTGGAGAAAATGTAAAATTTTCTCCCCACTGGAAAAGAATCTGCAGCATATCTGATTGTCTTATGGCTGAGGTCTTTATTAGCATATTTTACAGCAGGGAGTGTGTACACTCCCTTTTCCAGGCATAATTAGATTTCCGTAGGAGCCAGAGAACCTACAGTATAGGGTCTGATTTGATCTGTTGGTTATTAGTCCACCAGCAATATTTCTAAAACTCTATGCCTCAGGAGAGCAGCACTTGAAACACTTTTTAAAAAGGTAGTTATAGTGCATAAATCTCTTTTTAAATTTCAGTTTTATTGTGATATAATTGACACACAGCACTGTATAAATTTAAGGTGTCCAACATAATGACCTTACATATGTCACGATTATCCCAATAAGTTTAGTGAACATCCGTCATCTCATATTGACATAAAATGAAAGAGATAGAAAAAGTGTTTTTTCCTTGTGATGAGAATTCTTAGGATTTACTCCCTTAACTTTCATATATAACATACAGCAGTGTTAATTATATTTATCATGTTGGGCATGACATCCCTAGTACTTATTTATCTTATAACTGGAACTTTGTACTTTTTGACCCCCTTTATCCAATTCCCCTTCCCTATTCCCTGCCTCTGATAACCACAAATCTGATCTCTTTTTCTATGAGTTTGTTTGTTTTTGAAATATAATTGACCTACAACACTATATTAGTTCCTGTTGTACAACATACTGATTTGATATTTCTATACATTTCAAAATGATCACCATAGTTATGGCTATGTCACCATACAAAGATATTACATAGTTATTGACTATATTCCCCACCCTGAGCATTTCATATCTGTGACTCATCTATTTTGCAGTTGGAAGTTTGTACCTCTTACCCTCCCTCACCTATTTCTTTCCTCCCCCGCCCCCCTTTCCTCTGGCAGCCACCAGTTTGTTCTCTGTGTCGATAACTCTGTTTCTGTTTTGTTATGTTTGTTCATTCGTTTTGTTTTTAGATTCCACATATAAGTGAAATTATACAGTATTTGTCTGTCTTCTGACTTATTTCACTTAGCAAAATACTGTCTAGATCCATCCATATTGTTACACATTGTTACAGATGGTAAGATTTCATTCTTTTTTATGATCAAGTAACATTCCAGTGTGTGTGTGTGTGTGTGTGTGTGTGTGTGTGTGTGTGTGTGTACGTACGTACACCACATCTTCTATCCATTCATCTATTGATGGGAATTTAGGTGACTTTCATATCTTGGCTGTTGTAAATAATGCTTCAGTGAACATAGGCATGCATATAACTTTTCGATAATAGTGTTTTTCTTTTCCCTCAGATAAATACCCAGGAGTAGGATTTCTGGATCATATGGTAGGTCTATTTGTAATTTTTTGACGAACTTCCATTTTGTTTCCGATAGTGGCTGCACAAATTTATATTCCCACCAATAGCACATGAGGGTTCCCTTTTCTCCACATCCTGGCCAACACTTGTTATTTGTTGTCTTTTTTATAATACTCTTCTGACAGGTGTGAGGTGATATCTCATTCTGGTTTTGATTTGCATTTTCCTGATAACTAGTAACATTGAGCATCTTTCCATGTGCCTGTTGGCCATGTGTATGTCTTCTTTGGAAAAATGTATATTCAGACACTCTGTCCATTTTTTAATTGGGTTTCTTGGGTTTTCTGATGTTGAGTTGCATGAGTTCTTTGTATAGTTTGGAAATTAACCCCTTATCGGATATATCGATTATCTTCTCCCATTCAGTAGGTAGCCTTTTCGTTTGGTTGATATTTCCTTAGTTGTGCAAAAAGTCTTTTAGTTTGATGTAGTCTCATTTGTTTATTTTGGCTTTTGTTTCCTTACCTGGAGAGATATATTCAAAAAAATATTACTATGACCAGTGTCAAACAGTTTACTGCCAATGTCTTCTTTTAGAAGTTTTATGGTTTCAGGTCTTACATTTAAATCTTTAATCCATTTTGAATTTATATTTGTGCATGGTATGAGAGAGTATTCCCATTTGATTCTTTTGCTTGTAGCTGTCCAGTTTTCCCAACACCACTTGAAGATGCTGTCTTTTCCCCATTGCATATTCTTGCCTCCTTTGTCATACATTAATTGCCTGTATATGCCTGGGTTCACTTCTGGGTTCTCTATTCTGTGCCATTGATCTATGTGTCTGTTTTTGTGCCAGTACTATGCTGTTTTGATTACTGTAGCTTTGTAGTATAGTTTGAAATCAGGGCACATGATACCTCCAGCTTTGTCCTTTCTCAAGATTGTTTTGCCTATTTGGGGTTTTTGTGTTTCTATATAATTTTTAGAATATTTGTTCTAGTTTTGTGAAGAATGCCATTGGTATTTTGATAGAAATTGCATTGAAGCTGTAGGTTGCCTTCGGTAGTATGGTCATTGTTAAAATGGCCATGAACACAATATAGCTTTCCATCTGTTTGCATTGTCTTCAATTTCTTTCATCAGTGTCTTACAGTTTTCCAAGTACAGGTCTTTTACCTCCTTAATTAGATTTATTCCTAGGTATTTTATCCTTTTTGATGTTATTGTAAGTGGGATTATTTTCATAATTTCTCTTTCTGATAGTTTCTTTTTAGTGTATAGGAATGCAACAGATTTCTGTATATTAATTTTTGTCTTGCAACCAAATTCATTGATGAGTTCTAATAGTGTTTTGGTGGCATCTTTAGGATATTCTATATATAGTATCCTGTTATCTACAAACAGTGACGATTTTACTTTTTCCTTTCCAATTTGGATTCCTTTTATTTTTCTTGTTAATTTGTTAATTGGTCATCACATTGATTGATTTGCAGATATTGAACCACCCTTGCATCCCTGGGCTAGTTCCCACTTGATCATGGTGTCTGATTTTTTTAATGTATTGTTGAATTCAGTTTGCTAAAATTTTGTTGAGGATTTTTGCATCTAAGTTTATCAGTTATATTGGCCTATAATTTTCCTTTTTCTGTGATATCTTTGTCTGTTTGTGGTATCATGGTGATGCTGGCCTCATAGAATGAATTTGGAAATATTCCTTCCTCTTCAATTTTGTTTGGAATAGTTTAAGAAGGAAAGGTGTTAACTCTTCTGTAAATATTTGGAAGAATTCATCTGTGAAGCCATCTGGTCCTGGACTTTCGTGGGTTGGGAGTTTTTAAATTACCGATTCAATTTTATTACTGGTAATTGGTCTGCTCCTATTTTCTATTTCTTCATGATTCAGTCTTGGGAGATTGCACCTTTCCATAAATATGTCCATTTTCCTTTTAGGTTATCCCTTTTATTGGTGTATAATTGTTCATACTAATCTCTCATGATCCATTGTATTTCTGTGGTGTTGGTTGTGACCTCTCCTTCTACATTTCTGATTTTACTTATTTAGGCTCTCTTTCTTTTTTTCTTGATGAGTCTGACTAAAGGTTTATCAATTTTGTTTATCTTTTCAAAGAACCAGCTCTTAGTTTCATTGATCTTTTCTTTTTTTCCCCCTTCAGTCACTGTTTTATTTATTTCTGCTCTGATCTTTATGATTTCTTTCCTTCTGCTAACTTTGGATTTTGTTTTCTTTTTCTTTTTCTAGTTTCTTTAGGTGTAAGTGTAGGTTGTTTATTGAGATTTTTCCTGTTTCCTGAGGTGGGCTTTTATCTCTATAAACTTCCCTTTTAGAACTGCTTTTGCTGCATCCATAGATTTTGGATCGTTGTGTTTTCATTTTCATGTGTCTCCAGGTATTTTTTAAATTTCTTCTTTGATTTCCTCAGTGATCCATGGGTTGTTTAGTAGCATATCATTTAGCCTCCATGTGTTTGTGTTTTTTGCAGTTTTTTTTCTTGTAGTTGATTTCTAGTCTCATAGCATTGTAGTTGGAAAAGATGCTTGATATGATTTCAGTCTTCTTAGATTTACTGAGACTTGTCTTGTGGCCGAGCAAGTGATCTATCCTGAAGAATGTTCCCAGTGCACTTGAAGGGAATGTGTATTCTGCTGCTTTGGGATGGAATGTATATATACAGTCCATTTGTTCTAATATATCATTTAAGGCCAATGCTTCCTGATTGATTTTCTATCTGGATGATCTGTTCATTGATGTAAGTTGGGTATTAAAGTTCCCTACTCTAATTGTGATGCTGTCAATTTCTCCCTTTATATTTGATAATATTTGCTTTATGTATTTAGGTGCTCCTATGCTGTGTGTATATATATTTACAAATTGTTATATTTTCTTGTTGGATTGATCCCTTTATCTTTATGTAATGTCCTTCTTTGTCTCTTATTATAGTCTTTGTTTTAAAGTCTATTTTGTCTGATATAAGTATTGTTAACCCAGCTTTCTTTTTATTTCCATTTGCATGGAATACTTTTTCCATCCGCCCACTTTCAGGCTATGTATGTTTTCAGATCTGAAGTGTGTCTCTTATAGGCAGTATATACCTGGATCTTATTTTTTTATCCATTCACCATTATGTCTTTTATTTGGAACATTTAATCTATTTAATTTAAAGTATTAATAATTATTAATAGATATGTACTTATTGCCATGTTTTTAATTGTTTGGGGGTTGTTTTTGTGGTTTTCTTTTTGTTCCTTTTTTTTTTCTTTTGCTCTCTTCCCTTGTGATTTGATAACTACCTTTAATGTTATGTTTAGATTCCTTTCTCTCTCTGTGTGTGTGTGTGTGTGTGTATCTACTATAGATTTTTTGTTTGTGTTACCATGAGTTTTATATATAGCAATCTATCTATCTATATGTATATATATATATACACGATTATTTTAAGTTACTGATCTCTTAAGTTCAAACACATTTTATCAACCCTACATTTTTACTTCCCTCCTCCCATGCTTAATGTTTTGTCTTTTAACCTTCCTGCTAGCTTTGTACATGGTTGATTTTTACTTTTACTGTATATTTGCTTTTACCAATGAGCATTTTCCTTTCATAAGTTTCATATTTCTAGTTTCTTTTCTGCTTAGGAAGTCCCTTTAACCTTTCTTGTAAAGCTGGTTTGGTGGAGCTGAACTCTTTCAGCTTTTGCTTGTCTGTAAACTTTTGATCTCTCCATCAAATCTGAATGATAGCCTTGCTGGGTAGAGTATTCTTGGTTGTAGATTTTCCCTTTCATCACCTTAAATATATCATGCCACTCCCTCTGGCCTTGCAGAGTTTCTGCTAAAAAGTCAGCTGATTGCCTTAAGGGAGTTCCCTTGTATGTAACTTGTTGCTTTTCCCTTGTTGCTTTAATATTCTCTCTTTATCTTTAATTTTTGTTATTTTAATTACAGTGTGTCTTGGTGAGGTCCTCTTTGGGTTGATCCTGTTTGGGACTCTCTGTGCTTCCTGGACTTGGATATCTGTTTCCTTTCCCAGGTTAAGGAAGTTTTCACCTATTATATCTTCAAATATGTTTCCTGCCCCTTTCTCTCTTCTCCTTTTGGGACCCTTATAATTCAAATATTAGTATGATTGATGTTGTCTCAGAAGTCTCTTAAACTGTCCTCATTTCTTTTTATTCCTTTTTCTTTCTTCTGTTCAGCTTCAGTGATTTCTGCTACTATGACTTACAGTGTGCTGATCTGTTCTTCTGTATCATCTAATCTACTGTTGATTCCTTCTAGTGTATTTTTTATTTCAGTTATTGTATTCTTCTCTCTGTTTGGTTCCTCTTTATATTTTCTAACTCTTTGTTAAAAACTTCTAGTTTCTCACTCTGTTCATCCTTTCTTCTCCTGAGTTCTTTGAGCCCCTTTATTATACTCACTCAAATAGCATAAATAAATGTCATTATCAAAATAATAAAAATTGAACAGTCTCAGTAAGATGTAAAGAAGTACATGCCTAAATATAGTCCTTAATTGTCCTCAATTATTCCTACCTAATGTTGGCTCTGCCCAATCTGGACTTGAGTAGGAATGTTTCAATCACCCTGAACTGTTTCTAAGACATAGGTAGTTTCAGAGTTTCAACAATTCTACCAGGTTTTCAAAAACTTTCTACTACAGGTTTTGACTTCAGAGAGAGAGAGAGAGAGCACCAATCAGCGGTCATCAGCTTTCTCTCTACCTGTCTATACTGCCTTTTCTCATCTTCTCACTCAAAGTAAAATCTGCCTTTTTCTCCATGTGATGCCAAAAGACAAAGACCACAGTCACATAACTTGTCCCCTTTCCAGCAGCAAGAACCCACATGTTTCTGCCAGAGGGAAAAATATAGGAGAAGACTTGTATAAAGACTAGGCAGCAAGATTTTAAAATAGAAATATAAAGTGGTTCTTATTACAGAGGGTGTCTAGAACACAGTCTCATCCAGATTTCATGGCTTCTTATCAGTGTTCTCTTTATCCCTAATCAGATTAAACCATGTGGCTGGGAGAAGGGAAGATATACTGAGCTATGACATGGTAGTTAGAAAGAAGAAAATAAACCAGCACACATTTGTACTTTTCTGGGTAATTCAATTAGAATGGAGAGAAATGCAAGAGAAACAGAAGAACTGACGGTAAATTGGTAACACACACTGTGTGTGGTATGATGCTTGCAGAGAAAATGAGAGGTTGCTTCTCAATTCTCTCCTTGACACGGAAATGCTGATGCTGTTGTATTTTGATAATAACACCTAATTTATCCCATGTTGTCAGGTAATGAAGTGCTCCACAAACAACACATTCCCTTATGTCATTTATCAGTGAAACATTTTTTATTTTTTAATTGTTTTAAACTTAAAAAAAAATTTTACTAACGTATAGTTTATTTGCAATTTTGCATTAGTTTCAGGTGTACAACAATGTGATTCAGGTTTATATATATAAAAGGCTTTGGCCATGAGCTCTGGAGCTCTCACCAGAAGATAGAAAAGGGAGGAATTCCCAAAGGAGGATGTGTGGGGCCTGAAGGGGGCTGCTGGAAAATGAACAAGAGGAGGAGAGGCCAAGGGAGGTCAGGAGACAGGGAGCTGCTAGTGGTCTCAGCCTGGCAGGGTCCTCTGCTTAGTGGCAAAGGTCATGCCTTTTGTCCCCCCCGCTGCTGTGCTCTGAGATGTGCCCTGCGCTTCAGGGGTTCAGCCGATCTGGAGAGTCAGGGAAGCTTGAGAAAGGAAGGTATTGCTTCCTGAAGCCCCCAGGCTGATATGGAGCTGAGGGTCCACTGCCTTCTCCCTGCTCCTGCCCCACATTGTGAAAGTGTCTTGTCAATGCCTCCTGGTCACCAGCAGCCACGGGCAGAGGACATTCCAGGTCTAAGGGACTGGGAGGCTTATTCCCAGTCCTCCTCAATCTCCCTGCCCTACACACTCACCCCCATGGGCTAGTGAGGACCGCCCTGCAGAACAGAAAGTGAGGGACCTGCTTCTAGACTTGTATCTGCTTTTAGTTTCCAGATTCCTCCCTCATTGTCAAGAGGTCAGCGGTGAATTCCAACTCTGTTCATTAAAAAGGATGAGGCACTTAAGCAGTTGTTTTTAGCCAAAGATATCTAATCCTGATCACGAAGAGACATCAGACAAACGCACATTTTATAAAACAGATGGCCTGTATTCCTCAAATATGTCTGAGATTAAAGGAATCTAATGAAGTACTTGGTCCTGGGTTGGATGCTATACCCAAAAGTATTGCTTTATAAGCCAACTGGACAATTGATGAAATTTGAAAGTAGACTGTGGATAAGGTGATAGTATTATACTGATGTTGAATTTCCTGAATTTGGTCATTATACTGGGATTATATAAGAGAACATACTTGTTTTTATGGAATACACTACAATATTAGGGGGCGAAGGGACATGATATACACAACTCCTTTGGAATAGTTGGGACAGGTATATGCACAAGCACACACACATACATTCATAAAGAACAGTAAAGCAAATGTTACAAAATGTTGCCAAGTTGATACACGGTAGATGGGAGTTCTTTGTACTATTGCAACTTTTCTGAGTTTGAAATTCTTTCAAAGTAAAAAGAAAAATGTCAACCCAAGCAGTACAAGGCAGTAATATTATAAATCTGATCCCATGGACCTAGTGCAGGAAAGAATAATATTCATGTTTGGTTTCAAAAAAAATGGTATCACAGGAATTCTCATTCCTGCTAGTAAGCAGTGTTTCTTGAAAACACTTGAGACTTTAAAATGCTCTTATACTCAGATCTTGTAATGGAATTCTTAAAAATTCATCCTGAAGATAAAAATCAGAGATGGAGACAGAGATATCTGTATAAGAATATTCCCTACGATATTATTTACAGTGGAGAAAAACAGCACCATATAAATGTCCAACCATAGGAAAATGGTAAATTAAAGGGTAGTACATCTATACATCAGAATACTGTGTGGCATTTAATGCTGTGTTTTCAAAAACTATTGTTTTCCCTGCCCACCTCCCAGTCTTCTGCACAATATAAATTCTCCCCTGGTCTCCTCTAGAATCAAGGCCTGGCTTGAACCCCAGTCTTGCTGTTTCTGATGGTAGCATCCTGCCTAACTCTAGCCAGTGTCCCATTTCCTGGGACGATGGATCAGTTGTGACCTACAACCTTGATGGAGCCCGTGGGCTAGACTAAGGACCAAATGAAAGACTCTTTTTTTTTTTTAATTGAAGTATAGTTGATTTACAATGTTGTGTTTGTTTCTGGTGTACAGCACAGTGATTCATTTATACATATATATATTCTTTTTTCATATTCTTTTCCATTATGGTTTATTACAGGATATTGAATATAGTTCTCTGTGCTATACAGTAGGTCCTTTTTTTGTTTATTTTATATATAGTATAGTGTGTATCTGCTAACCCCAAACTCTTAATTTATCCCTCTCCCACCCCCTTTCCCTCCTTACAACCACCAGTCTGTTCTCTATGTCTGTGATTCTGTTTCATAGATAGGTTCATTTGTGTCATATTTATTTATTTATTTATTTATTTTTGGCTGCGTTGGAGCTTCACTGATGCGTGCAGGCTTTCTCTAGTTGCGGCGCGTGGGGCTACTCTTCTTTGTGGTGCATGGGCTTCTCATTGCAGTGGCTTCTCTTGTTACGGAGCATGGGCTCTGGGCGTGTGGGCTTTAGTAGCTGTGGCTCATGGGCTTAGTTGCTCCACAGCATGTGGGATCTTCCCGGACCAGTGCTTGAACCCATGTCCCCTGCATTGGTAGGCAGATTCTTAACCACTGTGCCACCAGGGAAGTCCCTGTTTCATATTTTAGATTCCACATATAAGTGATATCATATGGCATTTGTCTTTCTCTTTCTGACTTACTTCACTTAGTATGATAATCTCTAGGTCCATCCATGTTGCTATAAGTGGCATTATTTCATTGTTTTTTTATGGCTGAGTAGTATTCCATTGTATATATGTACCACATCTTCTTTATCTGTTCATCTGTTGATGGACATTTAGGCTGCTTCCATGTCTTGGCTATTGTAAATAATGCTGCTATGAACATTGGGGTGCATGTATCTTTTAGAATTAAGGTTTTCATTTTTTCTGGATATATGCCCAGAATTGGGATTGCTGGATCATTTGGCAACTCGATTTTTAGTTTTTTAAGGAACCTCCATACTGTTCTCCATAATGGCTGCACCAATTTACATTCTCACCAATAGTGTAGGATGGTTCGCTTTTCTCCACACCCTCTCCAGCATTTATTGTTTGTAGACTTTTTAATCATGTCCATTCTGACCGGTGCAAATGAAAGACGCTTGCTCCCGACATCGACCACCTGAACCAGCAGCTCTTGTTCCTGAATCTCCTGTATTCCTCTTGATTCCACCCTTCGTGTGTAAGTTTTGTATAAGCTTTCCCGTTCTTTCCGGCATCTGTTCTGATCTTCTCTCCTGGATTCTTGTTAACATCAGCCAGGACTCAAAACTCTGCCCCAGCTTCTTCCCCATTTGTTCTGCTCTGCCAGCTAAGTGCCTTCCTAACAGACAGCTTTCGGTTATGTTCTTCAGGCAGTTAACAAACAGCCCCACTGCCAGTGCCAGCTCCGACTAACTTACTAAGCTTTGGCTGCAGTCAACTCTACACCTCCTGTTAGCAATGAGGTAATTTTATTTGGGAAAAACTAAGATTTGGAGGAGAGAGATATAAATCCAACAAGATGTTAGTCTGCAGACCTCACTTTGCACAGAGGTTATTTAGAAGTGTGTTGTTTACTTTCCAAATATTTGGAGATTTTCCAGATTTCTTTCTGTTATTGATTTCTAATTTAATTCCACTGTGGTCAGGGAATAAACTCTGTACGATTTTAATACTTTTAAACTTACTGGGACTTGTTTTGTGGATCAGGATAGGGTCTATCTCGGTAAATGTTCCAAGTACACCAAAATGAATGTGTACTCTGATGCCGTTGAGTAGAATGCTCTATAAATATCAATTTATAATGTTGGTTGATACATTATTCAAGTATTCTATATCCTTTCTGAGTTTCTCTACTTGTTCTATCAACTAACAAGAGGGGGTATTGAAATATCTAACTGTAATTGTGGATTTGGCTTTTTCTCCTTTGAGGTCTATCAGCTTTTGTTTCATGTACTTTGAAACTGTTTGTGGTGTACAGTTAGGATTGTTATATACTCTTGATGAATTAACCATTATGTCACTGTTCAATGACTCTCTTTATCCCTGAAATCAATACTTTGTCTGATATTAATATAGCAACTCTAACTTTATGTTAGGATTTGAAGTATATATTTTCTATCTTTTTACTTTCAACCTACTTGTGTCTTTATATTTAAAGTGGGTTTCTTCCCCTTTCTGAGAGCTGCATGATGGCGAATCATACTTCCACTTGCCACCATGCCAGGCCCCATGCCCTACAAGGACATAAGCTCCATTATTCAGGACCTTGCCTTATATATCTCTTCATTTGGCTATTGATTTGTATCCTTTTTTTAATAAATCAGTAATCTAGTGAGTAATAAAATAAATAAATAAAGTGTGTTTCTTATAGGCAACACATAGTTGGGTCTTGCTTTTTTCAATCCAATCTAATAATCTCTGCCTTTTAATTAGTGTTTTAGGTCATTTACATTTAATGTAATTATTTATATGGTTGGGTTTAAATCTACCATCTGGCTATATGTTTCTATTTTACCATCTTTTACTTGTTCCTTTGGTCCTTTTCCTGCCTTTTTTAGGATTATTCAAGTATTTTTAATATTCCATTTTACTGCCTTTAGCAGCTTATTAGATATATCTTTCTTCTGTGTTTCTAGTAATTACTCTTGGGTTTATAGTATACATCTTTAACTTATCACACTCTATCTTCAAGTAATATTATATCACTTTAGATATAAAATCCTTACAATATATTCCATTTCTCCTTTCCTGGCCTTGTGCTGTTATCATACTGATACATTTTACTTCTACATGTTATAAACCCTGTGGTACACTGTTGTTCTTTTTGCTTTAAACAATATTTTAAATCTTTCAGAGATGAAAGGAAAGTGATAAAGTCTTATATATTTACCCACACATTTACTATTTCAGTGTACTTCATTTCTCTATGAAGATCAAAAATTCCATCCGGTACCATTATCCTTCTGAATGAAGGACATTCTTTAATATTTCCTTTTCTTAATGTATTTATTTTATTTGTTTATTTTTGGCTGCTTTGGGTCTTCATTGCTGCACACGGGCTTTCTCTAGTTGCAGTGAGTGGGGGGCTACTGTTCGTTTCAGTGCGCATGCTTCTCATTGTGGTGGCTTCTCTTGTTGTGGAGCATGGGCTCTAGGCACGTGGAGTTCAGTAGTTGTGGCACGGGGGCTCAGTAATTGTGGCTCATGGGCTCTAGCGCGCAGGCTCAGTAGTTGTGGCACACAGGCTTAGTTGCTCCGCGGCATGTGGGATCTTCCCAGACGAGGGATCGAACCCATGTCCCCTGCATTGGCAGGTGGACTCTTAACCACTGCGCCACCAGGGAAGTCCTCTTTTTTAAAATTAATTTTTATTGGAGTATAGTTGATTTACAATGTTGTGTTCGTTTCTGCTGTACCGCAAAGTGAATCAGTTATACATATACATATATCCACTCTTTTTTAGATATTTTTTCCCATATAGGTCATTACAGAGTATTGAGTAGGGTTCCCTGTGCTATACAGTAGGTTCTTATTAGTTATCTATTAACATTTCTTATAATATGAATCTTCTGGTAATGAATTCATTCAGCTTTTGTATGTCTGACAAAGTCTGTATCACCTGTCTTTTGAAAAATGTTTTTGCTGGGTGTAGAATTCTCGGTTAATGGTTTTGTTTTGTTTGTCCTTTCAGTTCTTTAAAGAGATCATTTCTCTCTCTTCTGGATTGCATTGCCTTTGATGAGAAGTCTGCTGTCATTCTTATCTTTATTCCTCTGTGTTTAATATCTTCCCCCACACACACTGGCTCTATGATTTTCTCTTCATTACTGGTGGTTTTCAGCAATTTTTTTATGGTGTGTCTTGGTGAGATTTTCCTGTTTTCTTGTGCTTGGGATTCACTGAATCTTGAATCTTTAACTTTATAGTTTCTATAAAGTTTGGGAAATTCTCAGCCATTGTCCTTTTAAATGTTTTTTTTTTTTTTCCATATCTGCATCTCTTTCCTATCCTTCTGTGATTCCAGTAACACATATTTTAGGTTGCTTTATGATGTCTCATAATTCACTGATACTCTGTTCTTTTTTTTCTTCAGTTTTTTTCCTCTCTGTGTTTCATTTTGACTGCATTCTGTTATGCTGTCTTCAGGGGCACTCTTCTTTTCTCTCTTTTTTTTTCAGCTTTACTGAGGTAAAATTGACAAAATTGTAAGATACTTGAAGAGTACAACATGATGGTTTGGTATGATTTGATATACATATACATTGTAAAAGGATTTCCTCCATCAAGTTAATTAACTAGCACATCCATCACCTCACATATTTACCTTTTTAAAAAAGTAACCTTTTTTTTTAAACAGCATCTATCCTGCTGTTAATTCCAGCTGAACATTAAATTTTTTTTATCTCGAGAAGTTCAGTTTGGGTCTTTTTCATTTCTTTCATTTCTCTCCTCATTGAGTTTATCTTTTATCCTATCTTCTTGAGCATTTGGAGTAAATTTGTAATAGCCATTTTAATATCCTTGTCTACTAATTCTGTCACCTGAGTCATTTCTGGGTCTGCTTCTACTGATTTTTCTCTTCACTGTGGGTCATATTTCCCTGCTTCCTTGCGTATCTGGTAATTTTTGTTTTGATGTCATACCTTGTGAAATTTCCATCGTTGGGTGCTGGAATTTTTATTCCTTTCAATGCTATCATGTTTCGTTTTGGGATGCAGTTATTTGGAAACAGTTTGATCCTTCTGAAGCTTGTTTTTAAACTTTGTTAGGGGGTGCACAGCAACCTTTAATCTGGGACTATTTTGGCCCCGATATTAAGGCAATATTCTTCTGAGAACTCTACTTGGCACCCCATGTGTATGAGGGTCTTTCCACCAAGGCTGCCCCTAGCTTGATGTGAGATTTAGTTATTTTTCTGGCTGCTCCTTTCCAGTGGTTCTTTCTGGGCAGTTGCATGTGCTAGTCAGTACTCAGTTAAGATTCAAGGGAAACCTGCTTCATACCTCTGGAGCTTTCTCTCTGTACATCTCTTTTCTTCGTGGTACTCACCCTGTGAATTCTAACCACCTTGGACTCGCCAAACTCTGAACTCTGTCTCAACTCAGGGAGACCTGAGGCTCTGTCTGGATTCTGCCTTCCTGTATTGTGGCCTGGAAACTCTATTCAGGCAGCAGAATGGGCAATTGTAGGGCTCACCTTTTTGGTCTCCCTTCTGGCAGGGATCCTTGTCCTGCACTATTATTTTCTCCTACCTGAAAACCGTTGTTTCATAAATCTTGCTTGGTTTTTTTTTTTTTAGTGGCTTAAGGCCAGAGGGTAAATCTGGTCCCTGTTACTCAAGCATGGCTGGAAGTAGAAGTCATCCACATTCCTCACTTGAAATATAAAAAGTGAAACTGTGCAAACTGCAATGGAACTGTATGTGTTTAGAATTTTTAAATGAAAAGGAAGCACTGAGACCCACCTAACCTACATGGATGAATCCTTTTTTATCTTACTCAGGGAAAAAAAACCCCACCAAAATAAGAAGGGAAGAATTTTAAAATTCTAGAATTTTAAAGACGCAAAAGATTTAAAAACCATCCAGGTCATCTCCCTCATTTGGTATATGAGAAAATGAAATCTGAGAGATGTTAAGGAATTGTCAAAAGTCATATTAGTAGTGGGAAGAGCTGGGCTTAGCCAAGTATCCCAATAAAGAAGCCATTAAACCATGCCACTTCTGTTCTGCCCCCAAATAATAACCATTTATCAAGTAGTCTTGAGTACAGTGTGTCAAAAGCATTCTTTTTTTTTTTTTTTTTTTTTTTTTTTTTTGCGGTACGCGGGCCTGTCACTGTTGTGCCTCTCCCATTGCGGAGCACAGACTCCGGACGCGCAGGCTCAGCGGCCATGGCTCACGGGCCCAGCCGCTCCGCGGCGTGTGGGATCTTCCCAGACCAGGGCACAAACCCGTGTCCCCCTGCATCGGCAAGTGGACTCTCAACCCCTGCGCCACCAGGGAAGCCCCCAAAAGCATTCTTGAAAGCATTATTTTAAACTTCCTGGCACCCCTAGTAGTTTCAAGGTAGGTATTACTGTTTTCATATTTTAGAGATAAATAGCCTGAAGCTGAGGGAGTTTAAATGATTTGTGATTCTCGGGGGTTTTTGAAATACTTCTGGGGTCTGGTAGGTCAAACTATTTTTATACTAGAATTAGGACGTTTTTTACTTTTTCTTTTTACCATGTTGACCCTTACATGGAAGGTTTAAAAACAAAGATAGTAAAACCACTTGCACCTTAGCATGAACCAAGGCAATGCCACCAAACTATTCTAGTAACTATTGTATTTCTCACTATTCTGCACTTGCAGTTAAAACAAAAAAAGGCCAGTTTCACTTTCAAATGTTCTTAGTGAAATATTATGTTATTAATTCTATTCATTATTGACCCTTAAGTAGATGCCAATTTATGTGACAGAATGGGGAATACACTTAAAGCCCTCCTACTGCCTCAAAGAAAAGCACTTGTATGGTTCAGTTGTGAGTTGAACTTGACAGTATTTTCATGGAACATCATTTTTGTTTGAAATGGCATTTGACAGACAAACTATGGTTAATCATACTTAGTTATATGGTGGATATTTTCTCGAAAATGAACAAAATGAAACTATCACTTCAAAGAAAACACCTGACAGTACTTGTTGCCAATGATAAGCTGAACTTTTAGGGGAAAATGGATATTTATAAAACTTGTATCTTCCACCACGAGCTTGACAGATTCCCAGTACTTCAAAACTTTCCTGGTGAAGTTGGTGGAGAGATCAACAAATATGATTTTTAGTATTATATAGTGAAATGTCAACATTTGGAAGGTCTGCTTAACCCAGTGAATGAATGTTTTCAAAATGACCAACGCCTGACACCACAATTGGTAAAAGATACATTCAGAATATGAGATAGAAATGTATTTTAATGTAACGGGATATAAAAAAAAATTCACCAGTATGATTTCAGATTCCACACTGCAACTAACCTTTAAGAAATTACCACTTGTCAAGACTGTAGTATCAAAGACGATAACCAGAAATGACCTAAGAGTCTATTAAAAGACTCTTCCGTATTCCACCTCTGTATCTGTGAGACTGTATTTTTTTCATATTCATTGTCCAAAAAGATTGCAACAGATTGAATGCAGACAGATAAGAGAATCCAGCTGTCTTCTATTAAGCCAGAGAATAAAGAGATTTGCAGAAGTGTAAAATAACGTCACTCTTCTTCACTAAATTTTTTTGAAAACTTTTTTTCATAAAAATATGTTATTTATGAAAGCATGTAGTGGGTTTATTATTGTCATTTTAAAATGAATTAGTAGATAATTATTTACAATTTTTCTTGGTTTTAATTCTGAGTACAGTATATATCAACCGATATAACCCACATCAAAAAATCTCTTTAAGGTTCTCAGTAATTTTTAAGAGTGGGGTCCTGAGATCAAAATGTTTGAGAAGTGCTCATTTTAGGTAACAATCCTGAGAAGTGGTAAAGCCGGGTCTCTTATCTGTCTGGCTCTCAACCCACAGAACAACCCATGCTGTTTCCATGGCACAATGTTACCTCCTTACCCAAAAGTCTCATCAGTATTAAAAGGGCAAATAGAATTGGGTCCCTAAAGCTTTATTTTGCAATATTTCCCCCAATATTTAAGTTTTTCAATGTTTATTTTTGGTGTTTGCTTTTTATTAAACTATAGTTGATATACAATGTTTTGTTAATTTCTGGTGTACAGTAAAGCAATTCAGTTATATATATATATATATTCTTTTTCATATTCTTTCCATTATAATTTATTACAAGATATTGAATATAGCTCCCTGTACTCTACAGTAGGACCTTGTTGTTTATCCTTTTTACATATAGTACTTTGTACCTGCTAATCTCAAACTCCTAATGTATCCCTCCCCACCCCATTTCCCCTTTGGTAACCATAAGTTTGTTTTCTATGTCTGTGAGTCTGTTTCTGTTTCATAAGTGAGTTCATTTGTATCATATTTTAGATTCCACATATAAGTTTTTCGCTGTTTAGATATTTTTCTCCAGTAAAGCACAAGTTTCTTGTCCCTAAAGCTTTAGACCTTCGTGAGGGTTTCACGATGACTCTTTCTGGCAATAGTAGAAAAATGAAATGATGTTGCTTCGTACTCAGCTTATGACAGAAGTAACAATATACTGAGTTGTCTATAAAGCCCCCCAAAGTTGGGAGGTGTTCTTTATTAGGTTTTAACAAACAGTAGTAAATCTGATTATTTGCCTCCAGGTTTGAATTCCATGGTGCCAAGCCCCAAGAATTAAATCCATGTTTTGGGGGGGCCAGATTTGCTGGGGGACATTCTCAGAAGGAAATCTTGCATGCCCCTACGCAGCAGTGCATTCTCAGCAACCTCCCTCAGGCTCCTGTGCAGCTTCTCCATCTCCTTGTATTCACTTTTGACATCTACAGAAGAGCAGGAAGTAAGCGTTAGGAGTTAGTCTTTTTCAGAAACGTCCCCAGAAAACAAATCCCCCGAGAATCCTGTTCTGACCTCGGTCACCTGTCCCAGAATCTGAACTTGAGAATGGAGCTTAGAGATCAGACAGTCCAGTCAATATGTTTTATAAATAGCTCGATCAAACCAGGCATTCTTGCTCTTATCTTAAGGCTTATCTCAGCATAGGGGGCACCTTGAAAATAAACACAAACCTACCCATAAAAAAGGTCTGGGAAATCACTGAGTCTTTACAAAGGCCTCATAAGTGCTCAGTGGAAGGAGATACAAAGCACACCCCCCACAAAACCTCCCCCAGGTCTTTTCCAGGCATCTCTCTCTCCTTTTCCGATCTCTCTCCCCACAGCTGTGCCCATTCTAAGGGAATCTGCTCTTACTTTTGGCATCTCAGGCTCTTAGCCCATCACATGCAATCAAATGGTATCCTTCTGATGATTAATTTTATGTGTCCACTTGTCTGAGCTGTGGTGCCCAGATATTTGGTCAAATGTTATTCTGGTTGTTTCTGTCAGTATATTTTTGGATGAGCTTTACATTTAAATCAGTGGACTCTGAGTAAAGCAGATTGCCCTCCGCAATGTGGGTGGGCCTCATCTAATCAGATGAAGATCTGACTAAAACAAAAGGCTGGTCTCCCCTGAGCAAGAGGGAATTAATTCTCCAGCAGACTGCTTTTGGACTTGAACTGCAAGTCTTTCTTGTATCTCCAGCCTGCTGGCCTCCCTTATCAGATTTCGGATGCACAACACTGCCATAGTTGCATGAGCCAATCCCTTAAAATGATCTCTTTCTCTCTCTCTATATGGACATACGTATACATTCTATGGTTCTGTTTCTTTGGAGAACCCTGACAAACACAGTCCTCTTTGAAGGGACACTTCAGACTGACCTTGGGGTTGGCTCTGGCATTGCTCCCGGAAGCCCCTCCATCGCCCTTGGCTCTATATGCCCGGCATCATGACTCAGACCCACCCACCCTGAGCTGGCCAGTGATGGGAGCCAAGACCTTGACCAAGAAGGGAGTCAGGGGCTTCCCTGGTGGCGCAGTGGTTGAGAGTCCGCCTGCCGGCGCAGGGGACGCAGGTTCGTGCCCCGGTCCGGGAAGATCCCACATGCCGCGGAGCGGCTGGGCCCGTGAGCCATGGCCGCTGAGCCTGCGCGTCCGGAGCCTGTGCTCCGCAACGGGAGAGGCCACAGCAGTGAGAGGCCCGCGTACCGCAAAAAAAAAAAAAAAAAAAAAAAGGGAGTCAGAACCCTGAGTCTATTTGTCTTTCTCCTGAGTCTAGAAGGTCTCCCATTTCCTCACTGCCTCTTAAATCGTATTTATCCTTCCAGGCTCCATTCTAGGGCCCAGCTTACTTGAAGCTACCCCAGTGTCCCAGCCCTGAATAACCACTGTCTTCTGCACTGTGGGAATAACAGTCTGGTGCCCAAGTGCATCCCCTCCCTCAGGTTTTTGTTTAAATGTCACATTTCCAGTGAGACCTTCCCTGGCCACCCTGGCCCCTCCTCCGGGACCTCTCTCTCTCCTTCCCTGCTTTATTTTTCTCCATAGCGTGTATCGCTCTTTGGCTTGCCACACACTTTATTTATTCTGCTTCCTGTCTACCTTCTGCCCTCTGGGTTGTAAGCTCCATGAAGATGGAGATTTTTGTCTGTACTGGTCACTGCTGTACCCTCAGTACCTAGAACACTGCCCAGCACCTAGGAGGGGGCTGTGGTTTCTCGTAGAGTGAATGCATATGATCTGCTATTGTGATTTACAGTTTTGCACATCTTGTCTTAACAACCAGCTAAGACTCAGAGCAGGCACTGTTTCAGACCTCTTTGGTACCTGGCACAGTACTCCCTACATAGTGTATATTCGCTGGTGATGGGAAGAAAAGGAGACGGTCTTAAATTATGGCAAAGAGTAATTTACATCAAACTCTGGGGAACATTTTCTGTCTGTGAGACCTGGAGAGTCGGAAGACCTTTGACCACTTCGAGGCGGGGAGGGTTCTTAAAAGAAGACACGATTGGGTGACTCTAATCTTAAAACAGGTTCAAGACAGATGGTCATGGGAAAGACCGATAAATTGCAGTGCAAGCGTGTCGTATCTCCTTCCCAGAGACCACTGGGAACAGGTTAGACGGCCGTCTCACCAGCCAGAATTGGGAAAGAACGATGATTTCCAAAGAAATACGTTAAGTGCAGGACAGACCTTTAGAAGCGGAAATTGTGGCTTTTTCTTTGGAAATAGCCCTGACCACTTTCACCCTGATGGACTCACCAAAGGCAGCAGCTCTTTTTTTTTCCAAGCAGGCAACTGTGCACATAGTTTAAAACCTAAAAGACCCAGTGCAAAGCGAGTCTCTGCCCTCCCCATTCTCCAGCTTCCAGTTCCCCTCCTTAGAGGCGACCAGTGTGACCAGGTGCTGTGTATCCCATGGAGATTTTTCTGCATATACAGACATGAACATATGCTTTTCCTTTTTTCTCTCTCACAAATGGCAACACATTACATGCTTTTTTTTTTTTTTTTTTTTACTTTACAATATATCTTGGAGCTTGTTTCTTACAGCTACATATAAAGCTGCTTTTTTTTTAACCAGTTGCGAGGTCCTCTACTAGTGGTGTAGCTAAGTGAGCTTAACCATCACGACCCCTAAGTCTATGGACGGATCTCTGAGGTCTTGACACCATGAACAATGCTGCCCTGAATAACCTTGTGCACGTGCCACTCTGCCATGTATGAGGATATCAGAGGATAAATGCCTAGAAGAAGGATGGCTGGGCCAAAGGATGTGCACATTTTTAATTTTGCTAGCAATTGCCCAGTCGCTGTTTGCACCAGTTTACACTTTCCGGTTTACACCAGGGGACCTGGTGGAGCCCATGGTGTGAAGGGGAGATGGTTGCCTGTACCACATGCCCCTGGTGCTGCATCCCCAGCTTCCTGGTGGATGAAAACAAACCTTCTCCACCACAACCAGAAAATGAGGCTTCTCATGGGAAGATATCAATCTAAAAGAATGGGTTTATGGAGACACCAGGACAGAGGTATGGATTTGACTTTGCCGCTTTCCAGCTACGGATCCTCAGCACATTATCTAAGTTTCTGTTTCTGCATCTGCAAAATGGAGCAAGAATGCCTGCCCCTGAGGGTGAATGTAAGAATGTGGTGAGACGTTGTACACAAAACCCGAATATAATGCTTGGTCTCAGCTGGGTGCTCAGCAAAGGAGGGGGCAGTCTTGTTCTTATCATCTCCATCCCTTGCCCTAGAAATTCTTCCTAACTTAATTTCTTTAAATCCAGCAAAGAGCAACCACAGTTTGGGGGGTAGGGGTGTGGCATCATCACCCTTTATGCAAAGGTTGTATGTATTTACCTGCAAGCTCCTTGTAGAGCCCATCCCCCTGGGACGAAGCAAGGGTCAGCATGGTGGTGACGCTGCCCTTCACCTTCTCCGTGATTCCATTCTACAGGACAAAGGACGGTCATTCTGTTAGGAGGGCACAGCCTAAGGGAAAGGAATCTCATGAAAGGGACCCCACCCAATCCCCCAGCCAGAGAGTGTTAGCGACTGGGGTTGTCTTTTGGCAACTTTTTCAAAGTTTGCATTTTGGCACATTTTTCAAAGTCAGGTCCAAGGGTGGACCGCTTGAGAATACCCTGGGTGACCAGAGTCATCAGGACAACATTTCTGAGGGGTCCCACCTGCCTTTGTATCTCCTTTCCTAGACTCATGGAAATTGTACCTCTGATGCTGAATGACCAAATCAGGAGTAACGAGGAGGCACAGAGGCGTGGTGGGGGGAGAACAGCCACCGCAGAGAGAGAAAAAGAGGCAAAGAGAGGGTCACCGTCCCATTGTCCTATCATGCATTTAGTCACTGCGTAAATGTTTGTTGACCTCCTACATTTCATAATACACCATTAATATATAACTTTCCAACTACCTGAGAAATGTCTTCTTGCTACTCTCAGTCGTTCTATCAACTAAAACCAGTTTTCCTCTTTTAAGCATCTCTTGCCTGCTTTGAAAAACACTGGACTCTCCACTAGCCTGACAGAGCCTAGTTTTGAACCTGCATCTCCTGACTCCAAGTCTTATGGTCTTTTCTTCAATGCACCAGGCTGGGAACCCAAAGCTCTAATCTCGGCTGCATCTGTGAACCTTCTTCTAGTACCTCAGGCCCTTGGCCTCAGCTTCCTTGTTTGTGAGATCAGAGAATGGGAACCCTCTGTGGTCTGGCCCAGTTTCACCTTCCTGCATGGCTGTCACTTAAGATACGTTTGTACATGCTCAACGTGCTAATCATTTTTCCGTGGAATTGTTTTCTTGGGCACCTTAAGGGCCGGTTTTTAAACATTCAGTGGGGATTGACAGCTGTAGAGTTTGGCAAATTTTCTGCAGGTATTTGTAGTCGGTGGTAATACGTTAAATGATGGAAACTAAACCACGCCTGGTAAATGAGATACCTCTTAGCCTGGTCCAAGAGATATTACATGCCTTGTGTTGTGGAGAAATGTATTTTCCATAACGGTGGTGAAGCGGGGAGAGGAGATTGTGCAGAAGCAGGTTTCAGGAAGCAGGCTGGTTCAGAGGTGGACGGAAATAGCAAGGAGCCGGGGTCCTCAGGAGGTTGGGAGAGAGTCAGCTAAGCCTGCACTGAGGCTGATGAATTTGCAAACCCTATTGGCTTAGGGCCTGGGGTGGGTGGGGGGCAGCCAGCAGTACCTTGGACTAAAACAAAGAATTTATATTACTTGGGGAGGGGTTGGCTAGCTAAGAGACCCAGGGCTGGGATAAGATCATCCAAGCGTACTTGATAGAAGCATTTAGGTTTGAGGAAACTGTTAGGAACTGTCTTCTGAGATAGACAGCGTCACACCTAAATCTATGCCAGGGACTGTAACAGACTGACCTATAATAGTTGACTGGCATTTATCTATTGGTATTTTATGTAGACAAGTCATTTTCCCTCATTTAAAAAAAAAAAAATCTGTCTTAAGATTATGCTATTGCTGGAGCCAGGTTATCTGTTCCCAAATCCCTGCTCTGTAACTTACTAGCTGTGTGACCTCTTGATACACCTCTCTTTGCCTCTGTTTTCTCATCTGTAAAATGGGAACAATAATAGTATACTTCACAGAGTTACTGGGGATTCAATGAACTCATGTTTGTGAAGAGCTTAGGATCCCCTCTAGATATTACAGTTGTCCTAGTGATGGCTCAGTAAAGAGGAAAGAGGCAGGAGAGGGCTGGAGGGGCTGCATTTCTGAAGCCACGGTCTCAGAGAGAAGCCCGAGCCAGCATGTGGTGGCAGTGGAGGCTGGCCTCCTCCCCAGAATCATGGCCATCAGTTGGGCACTCTCTAGAGAAGGCATCCAGCTCTATTTGGGCCCAAACAACTACTACTTCTTCTGTCTTCTGTACCTGCTTCCTGTGCTCCCCCAGGAGCCTCTTTGGGACTGGAATTCAAACCATGGATGTCAAATACCTTCAGCTGGTGAAATTGGTGCTGCATCCTTTCTTGAGCCCGTTCGAACATGCCCTCATCCACCTGCCGGTCCAGCCCTCTTCTGAGGACATCTTTCATTCTTTCACATGCTTTTTTGCCCGTGATCTGAGCTACCTCTGGCAAAAATGATAGTCACAGTCACAGCACAGCAAGGACTTGCTTAGAGACCTTTAGCACCAGAAAGACAGACAAGCAAACAGGGACTTCCCTGGTGGTGCAGTGGCTAAGAATCTGCCTGCCAATGCAAGGGACACGGGTTCAAGCCCTGGTCCGGGAAGATCCCACATGTCGCGGAGCAACTAAGCCCATTCGCCACAACTACTGAGCCTGCGCTCTACAGCCCACGAGCCACAACTACTGAAGCCCACGTGCCACAACTAGTGAAGCCCGCACGCCTAGAGCCCGTGCTCTGCAACAAGAGAAGCCACTGCCACGAGAAGCCCGTACACCACAGTGAAGAGTGGCCCCCGCTCACCGCAACTAGAGAAAGCCTGCACGCAGCAACGAAGACCCAACGCAGCCAAAAATAAATAAATAAATTTATTTTAAAAATAAATTTAAAAAGCACATTAAAAAAAAGACAAGCAAACTATACACACACACACACACGTATGTATTATACATACCTACCTACATACACATATATATTCATACATGTAGCACCATTTTCTACACCGTGGAAATAGAATAACATGATACAAAACACTAACTCAATATTTAGATCATTTTCATGTTGAAAATCTAATGAATGAATTAAGCAGTAGCTTCCAAAATTCCAAACTCACCCGCCCACCCCAGGAAAAAAAACAGTGGGACCACCAAACCAAGAAAAAGTTGGAAAGTGAGTTTACAAATACTTAAAGAAAATAAGGATGAGAATTGGATAATGGATTTTATAGCTTAATTAGCTGAGATGCAGCACGGAGAGGAGAAGCAAGGTGTCTAGATAAAGGGTGGACAGAAAGAACTAGAAACACACAGATAGAAATGGGTCATGACTGACCTCTCCCCACACCCTTGCAATTGTTTGGTTTTAATTTGTAGACCAAGAGTGTTATGGGGACTCAGGACACAGGAGGACAAATACTTTGAAGGGGGAGCAGCAGACTAGGATGCTAAAGGAGCCGACAGACCCCGGAGGAGGTGGAAAAGTTACTCTCGGGGGCCCACCTTCATAACAGGGCTTCAGGTCGTTCTGAACAGAGGTGCTGAGAGACTCATAAATCCTCCTCTTCCTTCTGAGGATGTGTCCCTCCAGGCCTCCCAGGATGGCGCTTATCTGAGAATCCACGTTAACAAAAAACCATTTGTGACAATCCCTTAATAGAAGCAGGGCAGGGGTTCCCGTGTACGGCCACCGCCTCCTCTGCCCTGTATTATCGTTGGCTGTTCACACGTCTCCGCCACCGTGAACTCCTCACAAGCAGGAACTTTATCTGAAGCACTTTTATATCCCCAAGTGCTTCCCACAGTGCCGGGCACCTCAGAAAACTCGATAACTATTTGCAGAGTTGAACTCGGGTGCATGCAAGCTGCTGGGATGGGGCATTTGGGGGAGGGCGGGGGAGGCACAGGCGATTTCTCTAGTGTTACCCTGTAATTTGGGCTGGGCCTGTGCTGTGGACTGAATAGTCACGTTCCCCCAGATTCTTCTGTTGAAATCTTAAACCCCGATGTGATGGCATTAGGAGGTGGGGCCTTTGGAGGTGATTAGGTCTTAAGGAGGGAGCCCTCCCCATTGGGATGATTCCCCCTTATAGACAGGACCCCAGAGAGCTCCTCTGCCCCGTCTGCCATGTAAGCACACAGCAAAAAGATGGCCACCCGTGAACCAGGAAGCAGGCCCAACCGGACACCAAACCTGCCTGCGCCTTGATCTTATACTTCCAGTTCCAGAACTGTGAGAAGTAAATTTCTGCTGTTTGTAAGCTGCCTGGTCTACGGTATTTGTTACAGCAGCCCAAACAGACTAAGACAGCCTGGACTAAGCAAATGAGTCCCAGACAAGAGTCTTGAGGCCTCAAAGCTAAAAAATGATCTGCAGAAAAAGACTCTTCTTTAAACTTCACCGCTGTGGATAATACTTCATGATACTGGCAAAAATGATAAAGAAGTCAGTGAGAATGTTACAAGTGGGTTCAAATGTTTATACTTCTAAGGATTCTTTGAAGATTCTTCTTGGGAACTGGGGCTACTTGACCATCTCAGCATTTACTCTTCCTTCCTTCTCAGTGGGACAAAGCTTGCTACGTCTGTAGCAGACTCAGGACCGCTTCTCTTTGCCCCATCCCACTATGTTCTGTATCCCACAGTGCCTGCTATAAGGTCCACCCAGACCCTGGACACTCCAGGGAAACAGGTGGGAAAAGACAGGCAACCTCCAAAATCCTGCTGGGAAGAAAACCACTACCCAACCTCGCTGCTCCCTTCACTTTATAAGGATCTTACCTCCTGGATCAGGAAACTCTTTTTATAGCTATCATATTTCCAGCCATTTCTTATCCCAATTTCCGTCATCTTCTCCTGCAGAGAGTGCTTAAAAGCATCTATGTGGGGCATCAGAGCTGAGCCATCACTGGGCTTCCCAGACCTACAGGGGAAAGCACGATAAAATGTTAAGAGACAACGGTGGCTATGGTGGGGTTAAAACAAAGAGGAAACTAGCTGGTATTCTTTTACTCATTTTTAAGAGAAGGAGGACAAGATCTAAAAGTTACAAAATTCCTATAATGAAGTCCGTGCAATGATGCCCATTTTACAGATGAGAAAGCTGAGGTTCAGAGACGGTAGCTAATGTGTTCAAAGTCACACAGCTAGTAAGTAGCAGGGCCAGACCTTGGGCACTGATCTGTTTAACCTCAAAACTCATAGTCTTTCTGCTGCCCAGGTGTTCCCACTTGAAAGGGTGGGACGAACTACACCTTAAAAGATGGGTAAGATTTAGGGACGTGAAAAGGAGGAGGAGGCATTCTCCACAGGGACGACATAGTGAACTAGGTTTCAGGACATCCCAGGAATAAGAAGCGTCAGGTGAGTAGAGGAGAGGGCAGAGGCTTGAAGTCCTAGCTCTCTTCTTAGGAGCCGGGTGACCCTGGGAAAACTATACGATTCCTCCGAATGGCAGTGTGTTCACTTGTAAGAAGACCAGAGCCACTTCAGGGGGTTATGGGGAGGATGTGATGACATGATGCATGCAAAGTGCTTAGCACAAGTCCCTGGTACATCTCAGTTGCTCTTTGCTGTCCTCAGGCTGGTTAAAGCCAGGGGTTGACACTGACAGGGGGGTGGGGAGAGATGGGAAAGGCCAGTTGGAAGCAGGTGGAATGTCTTGAAGGCCGTTCCAAGGAATTTGGAGTTTACCCTACAGATGTGTAAACAGGGGTGGGTGAGCGTAGGTAGAATAGCAGGATTCCAAACACATTTAAAGGAAGGTTGGGGGCACGGGGGTGGAGGCACTGAGTAAGAATCGAGCAAAGGTAGAATGGCTCAAACAGGAGAGGGTGGTAGGCCAGGTGAAATGCCAGGGGCAAAGGAGGGAGACTGGGGACAGGCTGGGGATTCGGAGAGACTGTTTCTGTGGATGGAGAAAAGGATTGGAGGTCAAGGTAAAAGGGAAGGACGGGGCGCTGTGAAGGTTCAAGCCCCCCACCCCACACTGTGTGAGCACGCTGTGTGTCAAAAGGGAGCAGAGTCATCGTGAGCCACTTTTCCTTTTCTCATTCAGGGAAATTTACAAAGGCCGCGTGTTTCCTTAACTCCACACTCTCCAACCAAAATACCCCTGTCCTGGGCTCAGAATCCCCGGTGCATGTAGGAGATATTTGAAAAATAATGGGAATCATAATATTAATCTGAAAGCAGCACCTCCAGCTGCACTCCAGGTCACCACAGGAAATTTTTAAGTAAACCAAACTAAGGCTTTTGTGTTTTGCCAAAGACTAAGTTTTCCTCCTCAAGTTGCAAGCTACTCCGGACCCTTCCAGATCCAAAGTACAAATGCTTAAAGATGAGCGTTCTTCGCATGTTTGTTCACAGAGGATCCAAGTGAAGGATCCTTTACCTAAAAATGCCTCCAAAAACAGGATCAATCTGTTCATAGATGGGCTGCGTGATGGCTTCGTTCAGATCTATTCTCCCAAGAGTCCTGGAGGCATAGATACCGTTTTTCAGGCAAACCGCTTTCAGAGTCTGGTGAAAACCCTGGTTTCCTCTACTCCTCTGGATAATTAAACAATAAGATAGTGGAGTTAGTAGGTGTTACCTAGAATTCACAGGATCAGAGCTGCACTGCCTTTGGCCAAACACCATTACCAAGAATCACAGGGAAGAGTAGAGACATGATCTTTCAATGTATTATTAAGCTACACTGAGAGGACAGCAGTCACACCTCAAGTTGGCAGGTGCCCCTGCCCTGGGTTCCCAAAGCATCCTCTGCTCTCTGCTTACATACAGCTTTGCGTTTGTCTCTTTACTCATCAGGCTGCTAAACTGGACCATCAGCTGGTTAAGATCAGGCCCGATGTTTCATCCATCGTGATGTCCTCACCATCTGGTCCTGGTATAGGTCATGTTTGATAAGTAAGTGCTAAATGAGCAGTTATTAAATGAAAACGTGCTCTGACTCTACCGCGAGTATGTGTTTTAGGTTTTCCGAGCACAGCCTCGATGTTTTACACTTTTTATTACATATTTGATAAAACGTAACTTGATGTGTATCTCTTTGTAGTATTTTCTCCCAGAGACATAAACTCACACATCGGAAGAAAAAAATAATATGAAGCTAGAGCTATAAGAGACTTGACAAATTTTAGCCACATGGTGATTGATCCTCAGTAAAGAGAATAAAAAATACATTTGCACTGACTGAAATTTCAGTAGAGGCCTAATCAATGATATATGTTTTCAGTGAATGGCCATGTAGCATGGTACAACTGGCATCATACTATCTCTATCTATCTATCCATATCTATCTTCCCATATCAATCTATCATCTCTCTCTATTTTAATATTCTGCCATTTTTGCTTAATATTATAGCATGAGCATTTCCTGAATTCATTGTAAATACTTCCAAAAAATGATTGGAATAACCACGTAATGTCATATGGATATATCATATCATTAGCATTCTCGTATGATTAGACATTTAGGCTATTTTACTATGTTACCTAAAGATACGATGTTAGTAGATACATGTCTGCCCAAATATCTGATCGCAAGGGCAAGTTGCTTATCAAATAGGAACGCCCTGGGTTGTGCCCGTAGTCACAGAGTAAAGAAGCCATTGAAGGACTGAGGAGAGCGGGGACAGTTCCTGGGATGAAGCCCTGGTGACAGCCTGAAGGTGCCTGATGCTGCTTCTTCCTCCACAAGCGCATTGTCTCAGAGGACTGGTCCCCACCTCGTGCCTTCGCCTTCTCAGCACCCACCCACTCATTCACTTTTTGTGATCTGGGATCTTCCACCATCGTATAGAAACAGTTCTCTCCAGGGTCACTTCGTTGCCGATCGCTATGAAACAAATTACCCCAAACTTCATGGCTTAAACAACCACACACATTTCTTATCTCTCATCCCTTAGAAACCCCATATAACTATTGAATAATGAAAAGATAAAACAACAATTTGTGTGCCAAGTGAGAGATTATAGGGTGCTTTCTTACTGTGTATCTAATTGATACTTACATCAGCCCTGTGAAATAGATTGGGCAAGTGTTTACCATCCCCATGTTACAGAAGAAAAGTCCCAACAGGCTTAAGTGGGTTTAGGGCCTTGCCCAGGCCTACAGAGAGGATGTTTGGTGGGGCTGGCATTCCAAACAAGACCCTCGGATCCTCAATTCCAGTTCTTTCGGCTGCACGTGTACCCTTCCCTGCGTCCTCACAGTGCACAAACAATTCCCTCAATATGCCTTCCTGTGTGCAATTTTCACTCTCTCCTAATTTCTTCTAGCTCTTTATTTCTTTCAAAAGCAATGGCATAGTGAAAAAAGGTGGAGAATCAGGCGGGCCTCACCGAACATCACGGCTTTTCTTTTTAGAGGGTCACTCACCACCAGGCATGCCCCGAGGATCTGTCGGTAGGAACTCCTGGCATTTCGGACCCCTTCTTGCAGAGGCTGCACTATGTGGGCAAAGCACTGGTCGATGGCCTTCTCCAGCAGCTGTATCTTCTCTTCCACAAATCTCCGTAGGCCACTCACGTGCAAGTATTCGTTCTAGGGACAAGGGCCGTCGGGAACGTGAGGCCACCCCCTCCCTAAAGGCAACATCTCCTCCAACTCTGCTTTCTTTAAGTCTGTCACCAACACAAGATTTAGCTTGAGCAGGTCACCCACGGTGGACTCCTCCCTGTCATCCCCGTAAGGCACCCTTCAGGGCACAGACCTCCTTACGCTTTGTGGGATTGGAGAATCGAACAAATATATCCTCCTGCAACTTTTCCTGGGGTTTCACCCATTAGGCTACTTGAAAGAGTAAATATTTTTTAAAAATCCAGTTGTCATTAAAAGACATTTTTCCAATGACATCTGATTCAACGAATATTTAATGAACTTCGTGCACAAAGCAGTTTTGGAGGAGAGGGTTTCTCAAATTTTAACGTGCATAGAAACCATCAGAAGAGTTGGTTCAAACCCAAGGGCCTGGGATTCTACATTGCTAGCGAACCCCAGGTAATACTGATCTTCTGGACACCGCTTTAAATAAACAGCAAAGCTACAGGACCACAGAAATAAAGACTTGGTTCCTGCTTCAAAGGAGAATAGCCTAGTCAGGGAAGAAAATATCTATTCAAGTAATACAAGGGAGTGACCGCCAGGGGCAGCCTTGACCTCTAGGTTCCAAACTGGGAACTCTGTAGTGTCTGTCCCCTGTATGAGAACACTGGGGACCACACGGTGCCTGACTGCAGTGGAAAGAAACCACACTCCTTAGCTCATCACTTAAGGTCCTTCGTGGCCAGAACTCAATCAATTTCTCCAGCACCACCAGCTCTCTGTTTGCCCCAAAAGTCCTCCCACGTAGCTGCCCCTGAACTTTCTACCATTCCCCAAACGTGTCATCCTTTTGGTCCTTTGCATGTGCTCTTCCCACGTTCTCATACTCCCAAAGCTCAAAAGTCACTTCCCATGTGATGCTCTCCCTGACTCCCCGGGCAGAGTTGGGGCGCTCTTTCCTGGGCTCCCGTTGCATTTAGGACACCCCTGCTGTGCTATGTCTCTCTCAGGCCATGTGTCTCCTGCCCTGGGCCAGGACCTTGCTGGAGAGACAGACTCTGTTGTTCATGTTTGTTTATTCCAAGGCAGGGCACAGAGAGCACGGTCCATAAACATTTCTGGGGTGAATGAGTGGCGTGGAGAAATGGCTGGATGACGTAGGCTTTTAAAGTGTATTCCAAATGTGATGACAGAAATAGCTCTTGCATTGAGGTGTGACCTTACAGAGATGACTTAGCATCTCTGGATCGCAAGGGCATCGTCTGTGAAGTAAGTGAATGGGGCTGAATGATCCTGAAAACAGCCTCAAACTCCTATACCCTGAGTCTCAGAATAGAGGAGTTTTAGAAGTTGATGGAAACTATTCTGCTTGAGGCAAGCCCTGGGGAGTTTCAGAGTTTTCACTAGTTAGAATTCTATACGCCATACTTTCTCCCCCAGAGTTCCCTCTAGATTCTTTGGAGTTTGTCGTGTCACTAGTGATCAAAATGAAAGAAGAAAAAAGTCATGAGAAGAAACTCCACGGGCAAGATTCTCACAAAGGCTCACTCTCAAAGAATCCTTGTTGAAGAAGCAAAAGAATGATAAGAAGGGAAGGGGCTGGAAATAAAAGAGCAGTGAGAAAGGGAAAGGCTGGCATCTACTATGAATAAATGCAGGACTCATTCAACATTGAGATCGTCATAATCAACTTCCCATTGATTCTTCAAAATAAAGACTAGATCCCTGTTCATTTAAAATCACTAACTATCCAAACTCTAAAGGTTTTGGTTTGAGTCACAATCTTAAAAAATGATCTGTCACATTTATTTTTAGATTTGATTTTTTTTTCCCAGAATGCAAAGGAACTGACAAACTCTTGCCTTCCAGCTTTCCATCAGAGAACTAAGACTGAGACCAATAACTGAGGCCAAAGAATGTTGAGTAAGCCTGCTGGCAACTCCTTCTAAAAGGCGATCACAGAAGTACCAGCCAGCCCCCTCCTCTGTGTCTTCTGTAACCTGCAGTCTGGCTACAAGGAGGGACTGAGCCCCTACACGGGTTGCACCTCCTTACCACGCTCCAACTTCGATTGCAAAATGCTTTGTCCTCGTGTTTATAAAATAAACCAACCACACACAGCACCACATCCGATTCGTTTTCCATCAGCACTTCCAAAAACCATCTTTTGCTGAGCAGAGAGGCAACTTTCACCCCCAAAGAATTTTGGGGGGAAGTTAGAATGTCAAAACGTTCACTAGTATTTCAGAGGACAAAAGTCAAATTGGAAAATCTCAGATTCCAGGAGGGTTTCTTTTTTCTTACACAGAACTAGACCCAAACGAGGAATAAGAGATACGATGAAAAAGATGGTGAATCTTACTCTATACGGCACTTTTAATTTCTAAAATGTGGACATTTGACTGACACTGTGTGGACCATCAGGAGTTGACATTGCTGGGATTTCCCTGGTAGTACAGTGGTTGGGAATCCACCTGCCGATGCAGGGGACACGGGTTCGAGCCCTGGTCCGGGAAGATCCCACATGCCGCGGAGCACCTAAGCCCGTGCGTCACAACTACTGAGCCTGCGCTCTACAGCCCTCGAGCCACAACTACTGAAGCCCACACGCCGCAACTACTGAAGCCCGTGTGCCTAGAGCCCGTGCTCCGCAACAAGAGAAGCCACCGCAAAGAGAAGCCCGCGCTCCGCAACAAAGAGTAGCCCCCGCTCGCCGCAACTGGAGAAAACCCACGCGCAGGAACGAAGACCCAACACAGCCAAAAATAAATAAATTAATTAATTAATTAAAAGTGAAAGAGTTGACATTGCTTACTTTTCACACTGAAGTCAGGTCCGCACCAGCTGCCTCTGCTCATCACTCCACAGGGCCCTCCCAGGTTCACTGTCCCACATTCTCAGGACCAGCCCTACCGGTACATTTCTCTCCCCTTTCCCTATTCTGCATAACAAGAAGTCAGACAGCTTGGCTGTGCAAACCTGATAGCTGACAGCAAGTGTGGAAATAAAGAAATACCAACCAAATGAGAACCCACAAAGGCTATTAATTTAGAGCTTGCTATATAACAAGAGAGTCTGTGGCCATCACTTGCGTTTGGCAGACACTCAAAGGCAAGCAGAGGGATGGGAAGGCTTCTGGTGCCCTGATCAGAGGCCCCTGGCATGGGGCAGCCGTAGGTGGAGACCTCGAAGCAGGGATCTTATGTGATACGTGAGGATGCGTATTTATCTTTTCTTGATTGGTCCTCAGTTGGAAGCAGGGATAAAGGTTAGGGAAGCCCATGAGCTAACAAGGCAGTCTGTGATGAGAGTTTCATGGGCAGCCAATTATACTGAGGATGTGTGGGATCAGAATAATGCAGCCTGCTGGGAGACTGTCATTTGCAGAATTAAAGGCAATGCAATCGTTGCTAAAGGGTTTAGTTTGGACGGGAGATGTAACCTTCCAGCCATACTTCTGTCATCTGAATCTGATGGGTTGTTTTTGTGTGTTTCAGGTTGTTTAAATTTTCTTTTCCGTTTTGTAAGCAGCCATTGCTCGTATGTTAAAACACCTAAGAGAAATGGCAATCTCTTTGCCATAAAAGATGGATGACAGTTAAAAAAAAAAAAAGGATAAGGGAAGCCATCAGTCGTTAACAAAGGTCTGGCCATTTGGGGCTGATTGTTTCAGAAGTTATTGTTTAGCTTCTTAGATTGTTACTAGAGATAGCAGTCTAACTTCCTACAAGTGTTAGAGCAGGCTGGCTTCCTGAGCTGTTCATTGTAGATGGGGGGTTGGTTTCCCAGGCACCTTGCTGCTGGCTGTGGGTCAGAGTTCTGTCTTTATATGTGCTCGTCTGTTTGTATTTTCATTCCCTCACAAGGAAACAATGCAGTTGGTGATTGATTCCAGCAACAAAGTTTTCTCCCAAACCTCGAATTTAGCAGCTTATCCCTCTTATCTTAGGGTAAAAAAAAATTCATCCATCAAAAAGATAACTTTGTCCACTACTCTGAAAAAAGTCATTTTAACTGGTTATTCAGAAGACCTGCATTCTAGACCATGAAGATAATATCTCTCTGCTGAAAGGCCCTCCTCTTTTCCTTCCCCTCACATTATATAACCACACTGCTCTGAGTTTGAGATTCTGACAGCACGAGGCCATGCAGGAAGTCCACAGGCAGAAGAAAGTTTTTTGGACTGTATGTGCACACATGCCTCTTTAGGATAACCAAGAACTGACATATTCCAGTAGAAGTAGACAAATCCCTCCTGCCATTAAACACATTCTACCTGATTCAAGTCTCAGGAGAGGCAAAAGTGACTATTTTTACCTTTTCCTCTCAGCCCATCTGTCCTAGGTAAAACATTATTTCTTTTCTTTTTTTTTTTTTTTTTGCTCAAAGGTTACAACATTAACCCTCGAATTCTCTTTCTGCTCTCTTTAGATTCTCTAAGCTTAGGGTCTTCCTCTGGTGAGAAAAGAAAGATTACGGTGAGTTAATTTTCTAACTTGGTAAGAGGGAGCATTCTGCCCAGGCCAGGAGGCAGAGGACACACAGTCCAGGGGTCTTCCTACCGGCAGGTTGTCTGTGCAGCTGAAACTGTCCGTGAGGAGAAACAGGCCAAAAGCTTCAGTGACATACTTGGTCACCATCCTCCTCTTCTTATCCAAGAGCCTTCTCCTGATATATTCTCTTAACTTGGGGATTTCTGGAATTCACAGGCAGCACAAACAATTTGAAAAGGCCAGAGCTGGTGGGAAATAGAATTCTTAAACATTAACAGATCATGCTGGCAGTCTGAATTAACTTCTGCTGAGGTCCTATGCGGGTGGGTTGCTCACTAAACCAACCTATCTGTTTTCCCCAGTCTAGGATCAGCAGTGATGCATGCTAATTTTATTCAGTGGTAGAGAACAAACTCTGTGGAAAAGTTCAGGCTGAGTAAGAAAACGGGCACTTCCCTCTGGATGATAGTTACCTGGATAGTATATAGAACCTGGGGCTCACATTTCTAGAGCCTCAGCCATTTGGTCCCACTAGACTTTTCTATCTATATCAAATAACCATTAACATCAAAATAGCGCATGCTTGCTGTAGAAAGGGTAGGACCTCTGACAAGTGCAATTCCAGATTAGACACGTATCTTAGTCCGAATCCTCTCTTAGTCGGAAGATAATAGATGTCAATCTCCTTTCCCCCCATTATCCCTGTAGGTGGAAATGTTTCTATATTATTCCTTGCTTGTGCCATGCTGATTATTTCTTTGATATCCTTGTTCAAGCAGTTCCCCATTTCTGGCAACTTTTCACATCTTCTGCTCCTTAATCGCCTTTGACGTTCATCCATGTCTAGCGACATATAGGCCCATTTTAAACCATTTTCAGCTGAGATCGAGGTCAAGCTCGGATCCTGCCTCCTCACACAGCTTTCCTTCAGTAATCCAGTCACACAGGTCCTGGGTTCTCTGAATTTCTGCTGTACTCAGAGCACCATAGAACTAGCCTCATTTTTACTTTGATTTTTGCACGTGGCTTGGTATAGTAAGTCCCCTACTTACGAACCTTCACGCTGCAAACTTTCAAAGATGCAAACGTGCATCTGGTTCCAGCAAGGAACCAGAACCTGCGCCATCAACATCAGGCGTGAGTGACATTGCAGCCTGCCCTCCGTCTCCTATCGCTGACCATCCTTCAGCTCTACCATCTCCCACCTCCTCTCCCTCCTCCAGTCAGTAACTCTTCTTGCCTGTTCACTCCATGGCAGCCCCTGGATGCCAGCTGTTGTTCTGTACTACTGTACTTTCCAAGGTACTGCACTGTAAGATTAAAAATGTTTTCTTTATTTTTTGTGTTTGTTTTTTATGTATTATTTGTGTGCAAAGTATTATAAACCTATTACAATATAGTACTATATAGCCGATTGTGTTAGTTGGGTACCTAGGCTAATTCTACGGGACTTACGAACAAACTGGACTTACGAACGCGCTCTCAGAATGGAACTCATTCGTATGTAGGGGACTTACTATATTAGCTCTTCATGTAAATTTCAAGTTCTCTGAAGAAAGCAGCCATGTTCTCTAACCCCACCCCACCCCCAAAGAAAAAGCATGCCATGGTTGCTTTTTCTACCTGTCCCTGGGTGAGCAAGGACTCTCAAGGCAAACACTAAGGAAATGACAACTCATCGTAAGATTTGGAGGAGAAAGGAATTGTGGTCTCAGGCACCACAACAATGCAGAGACAAACACGCATATAGCTGCTCATAGGTATAGAAACTGTGGCAAACTAGAAGTGCGGCACAGAAAGTTCTAGAACGGGAAATTCAGAGTGCCAAGCTTAATCCTAAGAATTGGAGTGATTGAGATGAAAAAATATATATGTATAAATTACCAGTTTCCTCCTCGGTGAGGAGAGCCTGCTGCCAGTACTCCTGGGCGCTGACCGTGTACACCAGCTCTGAGTCTTCCAGAACCCTGGAGTCAGCTGGCAGCTTCCTCTGAAGTGAGAGAGGCACACAGAGAACAGAATAACTCAACCGCCGCAAAGGCAACCATGCACATGCTCCACAAGAGCCTTCAGCAAACTTTAGCTCATTCGCTTTCAGTTCTGCACAAGCCCTGTAAGGAACAAGCAATAGTCCCAGTGCCAAACGTTCCCATCTGTCCGCCTTACAAGGTCGGAGGTTGTGAGGACACTGTTGCAGAGATTCTCTTGGGAGTTAAAAAAAATAGCAATTCTAGAAGGAAATGTATAAAGAAAATAGTTCAAAAGTGTATTTAACCTTAAAAAACTAAAGATAGAGTTACCATAGGATCCAGCAATCCCACTCCTGGGCATATATCTGGAGAAAACTGTAATTCCAAAAGATACATGCACCCCTATGTTCATAGCAGCACTATTTACAATAGCCAAGACATGGAAGCAACCTAAATGTCCATCAACAGATGAATGGTTAAAGAAGATGTGGTATATATACAATGGAATACTACTCAGCCATAAAAAAAGAATGAAATAATGCCATTTGCAGCAACATGGATGGACTTGAAGGGCATTATGCTACGTGAAATAAGTCAGGCAGAGAAAAACAAATACCGTATGATATCATTTATTTGTGAAATCTTAAAAAAATGATACAAATGAACTTATTTACAAAACAGAAATAGACTCACAGACATAGAATACAGACTTACGGTTACCAAAGGGGATAGTTGGGGGGGAGATAAATTAGGAGTTTGAGACTAACATATACACATTGCTATATATAAAATAGGTAAACAACAAGGACCTACTGTATAGCACAGGGAACTATAGTCAATATCTTGTAATAACCTATAAAGGAAAAGAATCTGAAAAAGGTTAGATAGATAGATAGAGATAGATAGACATAGATATTATAACTGAATCACTTTGCTGTACACTTGAAACTAACACATCATAAATTAACTATACCTCAATTTTAAATGTTCAGAGGGGGGAAAGTACCAGGATCCATTTTGGAAAAAGAAGCACAGCCCTGACAAAGGCAGCGATGGGCAGGAGCCAGCTTGGACCAGCTCCTGAGCATCCACCGTACACAGCTCCTCCCAGCTCCCCCCTCAGCACCAGCACATCGGTAGCTTGAAACTGGCAAGGGAACATTTACACCACAGGAATCGGCAAATGGTACACATTGGGCCTTTTTTGTTTTTTAAACAGAGAGCTGACTGTTAAAACATGTATCAATTTATCAGCACAACACAACACTGGGCAAAGGTCCTATAAAAGTGCAAGTTTCTTAACTGGGTGGTTAGTCATCCTACACATTTAAATGCAGAGTAATGTTTAAGCAAATGATGGTTTTAAATGTCAAGGAATTAAGAATCATATGAGAAATTTTTTATGATTAGAAAAACATCACCACAGAGAAGTCATACTAGAATGACACATAAATGATGTTTCATAATCCTTCATTCTTCTCACTTAAAAGAGAAAAGCCATAAAGAGTATGCATGGGTATATGGGGGCGGTAGAACACAGTAGGGAGTTGTCAACCTTCTTCTGATGCAAAGATATAATAAAGCTGAGTGAGTGGTCCACTGGGAGAGGCAGGAAGCTGCATCTCTGCAAGATCTCTGCATCTCAAGTTGTGAGCCCATCTAGTCAAGGCTGGAATACAGATTGCTAGAAGCCCCACACTCTAGTCAGGACTAAAGTTATATAAAGGAGCTGCCAAGATTATTATTTTTTCCCTGCTTGATAGAGTTTTGACTCTAGGAAAATGTTTAGGAAAGTTGACCCCACTTTCTACTGGGAGATAAAACTAATGTGCAATTAAATGTTAGTAGAGTTTTAAAATAGTTGAAAGGAGTATTCCTAGCTTTACCCAGGTGTTTGCATTATTTAAAATTTTGCTCTAAATTTTGTATATCTTTTCTAAAAATTATTGAAGATTCGTTTACACTTCTTGTTATTGTAATCCAAAGAAATATTTTTATAGTGTCAGCGGGATGGCTACAGTAGCAGGTTCCGTATTATTGTTAAAGAGAAGTAGAAACAGTTACAGTTGGAGGGTAGGATCCAAGAGCTAAGTAGATGCTCATCAGATTATCCTATAGAAAGATGAGCCACTGTTATCATTTACACACATGGTTTTTAATAACTATATATAGCATAATGTATTAAGTTTGTAAGAAGATATTGTATATAAGAAAGGAGAAAACCTGGAAGCTCAAAATAGAAGTGACACAAGATGGAAGCAGAATCAAAAAGCATATAGTAGGGCTTCCCTGGTGGTGCAGTAGTTGAGAGTCCACCTGCCGATGCAGGGGACACGGGTTTGTGCCCTGGTCTGGGAAGATCCCACATGCCGCGGAGCGGCTAGGCCCGTGAGCCACGGCTGCTGAGCCTGCGCGTCCCGAGCCTGTGCTCCGCAACGGGAGAGGCCACAACAGTGAGAGGCCCACGTACCACCAAAAAAACAAACAAAAAAAAGCATATAGTAAAGTTGGAGTTAGATTGAAATCAGGAATATAATTTGTAACCCCATTTTTAAAAAAATTTTATACAATTTTTAAAGGTTACTTTTCATTTACAGTTATTACAGAATATTGGCTATATTCCCCATGTTGAGCCTATCTTACACCCAATAGTTTCTACCTCTCACTCTTCCACCCCTATATTACCCCCACCACACACTGGTAACCTCTAGTTTGTTCTCTATATCTGTGAGTCTGCATCTTTTGTGTTATATTCAATAGTTTGTTGTATTTTTCAGATTCCATATATAAGCCATTATCATACAGTGTTTATCTTTCTCTGACTTATTTCACTTAGCATAATGTCCCCCAAGTCCATCCATGTTGCTGCAAATGGCAAAATCTCATTCTTTTTTATGGCTGAGTAGTATTCCATTGTATGTATGTATGTGTGTGTATATATCTCTATCTATCTATCTATTTATCTACATATATATATACACACACACATATATACACTGCAACTTCTTTATCCATTCATCTGTTGATGGAGACTTAGGTTGTTTCTAAGTCTCAGCAATTGTAAATAATGCTGCTATGAACATTGGGGTGCATGTATCTTTTTGAACTAGTTGCAACCCCATTTTTTAAAAAATCTATATTTTCTAGCTTTGTCATTAAAATGACTTTGCAGTGACATCACCCTGTCCACTTCTTTTACTTGTATGAAATATTTGATATGTACCCCTTGCACCCAAGTTTTTTTATTTTTTATTATTTTTATTATTATTTTTATTATTTTTTTATTATTTTTAATATTATTTTTAATTTTTAATATTTTTAATTTTTAATATTATTTTTTTATTTAAAAAATTTTTTAACTTATTTTTAATAAATTTTTTAAATATTTTTTATTATTTTTCTATTTTTTAATATTTTTTATTTTTATTTTTTAATATTTTAATATTATTTTTTAAATTTTTAATATTATTTTTAATATTTTTAATATTAAATTTTTGTATATTTTTATTTTTTAATTTATTTTTAATATTTTAATATTATTTTTAAATTTTTTATATATTTTTAAAATTTTATTATTTTTCTATTTTTTAATATTATTTTTATATTTTTTTAACTATTTTTTTATTATTATTATTTTTTAATATTATTCTCTGCTAAAAGAAACCCAAGTTTCTTTGATAGTAATAGTTCTATGCCTTGGGGCAGGGAAAAAGAAAATGGGCCTGAATATGTTCTTGTTACCAGAGAGGAAAGATATATTTTTTTAATGTCTGGGTAATGCTAAAAGGAACCAGCTTAAATTAAAGGCTCCCTTTGGCCAAGATGTGAACTTGAACATAAAAAAGAACACAGTAATTCTGTGAAAAGCCATGAGTTCATTATAATCCTCAAACTGAGTAAACTAATAAGGTATTATGAAATAATAAGCTCTATCTCTATCTATCTCTCTCTCTATCTATCTATCTATCTACAGGTCTCTGCCCTGAGTTCCCAACACAGGGCTCCTAAACCCCTTATAAATAGGGGGTTTCATTCTAACATTGAGTCTTTGGCCCCAGTTCCCAGCACAGAGCTCCCAAATCCCTTGGAATTTCTACCCCCCACCCGCATTCTCCAGAGAGGGGAGAGGAGCTGGAAATGGAGTTAATCATTGATCGTGTCTATCTGATGAAGCTCCCTAAAATCCCAGTAGTGTGGGGCTCGGAGAGCGTCCAGGTTGTGAGCACATCCACATACTTGGAGAGCGATGCACCCCAGTTCCATGGGGACAGAGGCTCCTGTGCTGGGGACCCTCCCAGACCTCGCCCTATGTATCTCTTCATCTGGCTGTTCATCTCTTATATATCCTTTATTATATAGTAAGCTGGTAAATGTGAGTGTTTCACTGTGAGTTCTGTGAGCTGTTCTAGCAAATAACCCAATGCAAGGGAGAGGAGGTCATGGGAACCAATTTGTAGCCAAGTCAGGCAGTTGCGGGTAACCTGGGGACCTACTTCTTGCGATTCGTATCTGAAGTGGGAGGCAGTCTTGTGGGACTAAACCCTTAACCTGTGGGATCTGACACTATCTCCAGGTAGACCATGTCAAACTGAGTTAAATTGTAAGGTGCCCAGCTGGTGTCAGAGAGAATTACTTAGTGTGAAGAAAACTCCCACACATCTGGTGTCAGAAGTATGAGTGCGGTAGCCATGTGCGAGTGAAGGAGAGAGGCACTGGAGCAGTAGCATAGGTTTTCTTTACAGATTTGCTAAAGCAAAGGCAAAATGCTGTATAATAATCAGCTCAAAAGACATGCCTGAAAAAAAAAATGCCTGAAAACATCAAAACCCAGCTTTCTTTTACCTGCCACATACAGTTAGTCGTCCAGACCTATGGATCTGAACCCCCTATTAGTTCTTGAATGCATCTCCTCTACTCTATTTCTATGGTTACTGCCTAGTTCAGGCTCTTATCACTTTTTTTTTTTTTTTTTTTGGGCTACATTGGGTCTTTGTTGCTGTGCGCCGGCTTTCTCTAGTTGCAGTGAGCGGGGGCTACTCTTCGTTGCGGTGTGTGGGCTTCTCATCGCGGTGGCTTCTCTTATTGTGAAGCACGGGCTCTAGGCATGTGGGCTTCAGTAGTTGTGGCACACAGGCTCAGTAGTTGTGGCTCACGGGCTCTAGAGCACAGGCTCAGTAGTTGTAGCGTACGGGCTTAGTTGCTCCGCAGCATGTGGGATCTTCCCGGAGGGCTCAGACCCATGTCCCCTGCATTGGCAGATGGATTCTTAACCACTGTGCCACCAGGGAAGCCCTATCACTTCTTTTTTTTTTTTTTAAACACCAACTAGATTACAGAAAAAGCCTCCCAGCTGGTCTTTCTACATCCAATCTTCACCAGCCCCTCTCCCCACCATCCCTTCTCCATATTCCCGAGAAAATCACCTTTCTAAGATGCATAATATTTCCAAATTGAAATCAATAAGTGTAGTCCCAGGAGCCTGAAATTTTTCTTACAATATTTTTCTTAATTTTCTTTTTTATAATTAAAAAAATAAGTAGAGACATCTCTATGAGTGGCTACCCTATAATCAACTTCTGACTCATATTTTCTATGATCGAAATTAAATTTGCTCCAAATGAAGGTCTGCAGTACAAATAAAGGTCTCACAATAATTCAAACTGAAAAGAAGCGGTTGGAGAATGAAGGCGTTACCTAGCCATCAGAGGTGTAGGTGTGAGACCTAAAAGAACTTGTGCCATAAGAATCAAAACCACAGTCACCCTGCAAGCTGATGTATTGTTGCCCAGACCCTATCTTGTACATACCAATTTGCCACATTTTTTAGCAATAAATATACTCGTAAATTGTGTATTGAGGTATTTTATGTTTCTGCTTCCAGAAACAATATAATTAGGTCCTCATAAAATGCATATTTCTTTAATGCCAAGAAGAACAATTAAAGAGAATAAGAACAGCTTTACTGAGTTATTGCCTCATTAAAAGCAACATTCAAGAATTACTCGGTAGAAGACTTTGGCTTGAGTATGAGGTCTGATTATTCTGAATTAGAAACAAAAGCCCTGAAATTTCCAATTCCACATTGTACGCCAGACATTTTCTGCATCAGTATAATTGAAGTCAAAATACAGAAAGCAATTAAACATAGAACTGGACCTAAGGCCATGTGTTTTTACTGTTAAATCCAACACTGAAGGTTTAGTTTCAGCAAAACCATCCCTTCTATCATATTATACTAACTGTGATATAACATTTAAGTTGTTTTGTTTATATTTTATCTTCAAGTTGGTTTCAGTTTTATAGTTGCATAAGACTATTACAGGAAGGAGTTTTATGTTTGTACCTATTTTAGTGACAGCATAATAAAAATAATTTAAGAAACAGCAAGATTCCCACAGAACAATTACTCAAGCTTGAAAAATAGAGCTCAGGGCTTTTCTCCCAACACTCCTGCATATGCCCTTTGCTGAGCTATTCAAAACTACTTGCCTGTAATTCACCAAGCGTGGCAGTTTTCTTCAACCACGTTCTTCCTTCTGTATCAAACACATTTTCTCCGACTTCTTCACCTCACTCAAGACTATTGGTTCTTTAAAATTCTGCTGAAGAGGCTGAGAAGTTTTCCCTGAACTTCTCCTCAACACCGCCTCCCCCAACGGCCCGCGTGACTGGGGCATCCTTCCTCTGTGTTCCCCCAGCCCTGCTGCATCCCTCTAGCCAAGCACACTTCAACCTGCACTGTGATCCCTGATTTTATCTGCACACAGTTCTCAGTAGACCATATGCTCATTCAATCCTTCCAACAATCACAGGCAGTAGATATTATTATTCCCCCATTTTACAGACGAGAAAATGGAAGCTCAGAGAGGCACGGTAATTTGCCTAAGGTCACAAAGTAATTAATCAGCAGGACTAAGTTGTCTACTCCAAAGCCTCTGCCCTTGCTACCGCGCAAGACCAAATAGGTGTTTCTCAAAATCTGAGTGGTTGAAAAGCAGAAAAATGCATAGGAGAATCTGTTAACTTACCTTTAGTTTTTCCTTGAGAACTTTATTCCTTTGTAGCTTTATCATTTCATTTCTTTCTAAAACAGCCTCTCGCTGACTTTGAATAGCTTGCTGGATTGTGAAAAGAAATAAAAGCATGGCAAAGAGTCTAGGGTTATCAAGAGTGATAAAGGGATAAGATGCACATCTTGTGGGAGCTCTTCCTCTGGCCCAGACAAATGTGCATGTGTTCGAATCATATAATACTAATCATAAAAAGTATTATTTAAGAATAACAAGTCCAAACTCATCAAGATGTTTACATTAAATGTGTGTAACTTTTTGTCTATCAATTATATCTCAATTGAGCTTTAAAAAAGAAAGGAAAAAAAATAACTGGTCCATACTTACACTTCCCACTTTTCTTTCCCTGGAATGAGAAATGTAACAATTATTTATCTCATGATGTGTCACAGCAGTCTTGACTTTCCCTGAAAGCAGCATATACTGTCATGCCTTTATGCCTCTTCCTAAGCTCTTTCTTCAGTCCAAATGCTCTGACCCATCTCCAGTGTCCATTTGAAAAAAGTATCTTAATTTCTCAGTATTTTGTCATCGGTGGAATTTTCTGTGACCTCACCACCTGGCCCAGTCAAAACGCAGCCCTCACTCTCCGAGGTCCCATGGTACTTTACTTGTCCCTCTCATATAACCTTTCATCCTCTTTTAAGACAGTGACCTCAGTGACTAAGCAAGATGCCTCTCTGAATCTGCTGCCCCTACCACAGTGTTCAATAAACATTTAATAAATTCAACTGTATTATGTTCAGTTTTAGAGCTGGCATTGGAAAGGGAGCACTTGAGATACTATTCTGTGGTAGGGAGTGGGGTGAATGGAATTGCAGGGAAAAAAATAATGGAGCTGAAATTCCAACTTAGACCGTGAAAGCAAGAAGTTGGGGGAAAAGTCTTAGTCTGTTTCTTCACTGAGGAATTTTTCTCTGCTAAGTTAGTTCCTGGAGACAGTAGACTCAAGTCGGGGGGGGATACGGCAGAGCGGACAGGTGGAGAAGCTTTTGTTAGAGCAGGGAAACACTGTCAAGGGTAGAGCCCATGATCATATGTCCCATGTCCCTGGAACAGACCAGTGTACACCTGCGATCCTCTGTAAAGATTAATAACAACCCCTTTCACTTTCAGAGTGCCCCAGCATGGAAGATAAGTTCCAGTCCGCCTAGTTACAGGGGGAACAGACATGTGCATGGAAATGAACATATATTAACATCTATTAAGCTCTAAAATGCTTACCCTTCATTATGTTTTGTTAGAGTATGACTCTAAGAATGCTTTTACTTTGGACCGAGTTCTGAACCTTTGAGAACCTTGCTCCATATGGGTTTAAAATCTCAGGAGGAGACAAATCTGAAACAGAATCTTGACACTTCAAAGCGGTACCGGGCCAGGGTGTTATAGGAAGTGCCCACTAGCTGTGGGGCGTCTACACTTCCCATATCTGGGGGGACGGGCAGGTCCACCACTCTGTAAAATGCTCTTTGCATCTCAGACACCAGAGTGGCGTAAGAGCACAGCCTGTTGGGCGTTAAGCAGCTGCTCTGGAAGATTCCCAAGACAAACTACCCAAGGGTCCTGATGTCCCAGGAAATCACCCAGACTTCTCTTTTAGCCCCAGTGGTCACTTCCCTGAGTCCGAAATGCCCATGAGTCAAAGCTCTGTTGTTACCGTAATTACGGCAGTCAGGACCCATGGAGGAAAGCCCGCATCCCTGTAAGCCCAGCACCGTACCTTAGATATTCCAGCAAGTGGAGCTTGTCGGTCTTGGTGACCACCAGGGCCATGTCCCTGCAGAACCCCCTTTGGCAGGCTTTGATGCTCTCGTTCAGAAGGTCTTCATGGGCTCTCCCTCCAGAAACTCTTTCAATGTCACTGATCAGCCAGATCACTGAGCATTTATCAATGGTCTGTGAAACATGACCACAGCATGTTTAAGAGCATAAATGGTGCCTCGGTTGTAGAGCATGTGCTTCCTTAATGTACCATGTCTGTCCTCGATGCCCTGCCCCGACTCTCTCTCCAACCCCACCTCTCATCCCTCCCCACCACATTCTTTTAGGCACCAATCATACGAGCTTCATACACTTCCTGGGATGTAAATTGTTCATCTATCTCTTGGGCCTTTGCCCTTGCCGTGACCTCTGCTTGACCTCCATTTGCCATCTGAGACTGCCAAGGGCCACCTGAGGCTAGGTTGGCCACCTCCACCTCTGCATCCCACAGCACCTGGACTTACCTGCCACAGTACTTCTCAGGCAGAACTATTGTACACGGTCGGCACTCTATACCCCTCTCCCCCTCTTCACCCAGACTGTGAGGTACCGGATGGGAAGGGGCTGCACCTTCCAGCTTGGAATCCACATCACCTCAAGCACAGTACTTGGCCCATAGTAGAGGCTTCAGAGATGTTTGTGGCAGTAGTCATTGATAGAATTCAAGAAATCAGACCTCCAGTTCCAGATCCATCACGGGCTTGATTTACCTCAGCTGTTCTCTAGGGAAAATTATTGTTCTTCCAGAGCTAGTCCTGGTCATGATCTACCCCAAAGCTGTCACCACAGGGCATCATTTTGATGTCTGGCTGCCCCTGCATATTCAGCATACTACCACCAGGTGGCAGCAGGGAGCCAGAAACCGCGTGATTCAAGTTGCAAAGGCCAATGCACCTGAAATCGCAACCTACTCATGGATCACATATGTATTGCTTCAGCTAATATGCAACTTTCACGTGACAAGCAATAGTGTGTTGCCTTGTGACATTTCTCTGACTGTATTGTTTCACTCATCTTATCTCGCCATATAAGTGAAAAGCGGGTCCATCACCAGGACTGAGTTTGTTTATGGTTCCTCAGAATAGCACTTTGTACAAAAAGCTGTGACAAGTTTGCGAGTTGCTAATTCAATCATTATTTGCTTTATACTAGTGGTTCTTAACTAGTGGAGATTCTATACCCCAGACGACGCTTGGCAATGTCTGGAGACATTTTTAACCGTTTTGACTTGAGGGGGCGCTAGTGTGGGTAAAGGCCACGGATGCTGCTAAACATCTTGCAATGCCCAGGTCGGGCCCCTACAGCAAAGAATTCGCCAGACCCAAAATGTCAAAAGAGCTGAGGCTGAGAAAGCTTGATCTAGAGCAGGGGGTTTCAAACATGTTTTTAACGGTGGAGCCTTTTTCAAATGAAATCTTAGGAAGAATTCCAATTGCCAAACTTGATTTTTTAAAATAGAACTGCTATGGTTGAATTGGGGGTGGAGGGTTTGGAGTCCCCACGTGCTCTGTGTCCCGCACCCTCTGCCCATGAACCTCTTGGCTTCACGGATCATTGTTATGAAAGCATCCATCTCCAGTGTCAAACAAACTTCATTGTTTTATAAAGAAGGTACGTGGCAGGCCCCGAGAGGCAAAGGATCTGCTTAAGGCCACACAACTATGGGTCCTGAACTTCCTCCCCTACATGGATGGACTCACATTCGGGAAGGAAAATAAAACCAATCGCTCCCTCCCACTTCCCAAATTATAACCAATTTAGGGATGCTTCGGATTATGCCATCAGGCTGTGGAAGATGAAGCTCCTCCTCTAGGGCAGGGCCTCTTTCACTTTTATATTCCCCTGGTCCTGGTAAACTACAGGTGCTTAATAAATGTTTATTAAAAGAGAAGAGAAATGCAATCATAAAGGTTGCATTGGTTAAATTTCAGGCCCTACACAAAGCTCCCGACTGCCAGGATTTGGTAAAATTAGAGTCACAGAAAACACCGGAAAAAAGCAGATCTATAAGACAAGAGCCACTGGATTTGGGAGTGGGTAGGATGGCCCCCTGCCATCGCCGCCCTCCTCTCTTCCCACAACGAGAATGGGCCTCCAAGAGGTCAGGTGACTCAGGCAGCACAGGGACGTCTGAGCTCTTAATGGTTTTAGTGTAGGGAAGGTACTGCTGGGCAGCTGGGGAGGTGGGGGCGAGGCATCGTGTTCTGTTCTCCCTGGAAGGAGGGGTGTCTTTAGTAACTTCTCATGAGAGGATATCACAAAACCACAAGCGCGGAGGGGAGCTGCGACCAAGCAGAGCAGGCCGGGAGCCATCACTTCGCTTCAGCCCCACCTCCTCAGAGCTCCTCTGTTCTGAGCAGCCTTTGATACGGTGCCCAGTGTATCTGAACTGGCAGCAGCCACAGCTCCATCCTGTGAGAGAGGCCGGCCACCTCCTCAGGCTGTCGCTCCCTGGGACTGGCCTGGAACTAGAGGAGGTTGGCGATTCCACTCCCAGAGCTGAAACCCTGCAGAAACAAAGGCTCTCCCGGCCAGGCCTGAGCAGACCACCAAGGGTGAAGGATGCTGGGACTGCCTCCCCCTTAAAGAACTGTTAGGGGATGTCCTGGGGGGTGAGAGACAGAGCCTCAGCTGGAAAGGCAGGAACCTGCTCTCTGGTTCAAATTCTGCCACTCGGTAGATGTGTGGTCTTGAGCAAATGACTTCCCATCTCTCAGCCTCCATTTCCTTATCTGTAAAATCAGGGCATAGGCTGATCATCTGTCAGCTGTCATCCTGATCTTTATCTGAAACCACAGTCACAAAGCTCCCCCGGCCCACTGTCATTCATTTAGCGCAAATCTGCTGAATTTAAAGTCTACCTGTAACAGAGAAGCAGTGGGCCCGCGGCGAGTTTTTTGGCAGTCACTGCACTGATCGTGACTCACAGACACTGGCCCTCCTTCCCAGTCTCTTCCGGCTCTGGTCCTGTGCCCCGTGTTCCCTCCCACCCTGCACTCCTGAGCTCCTTCTAAGACGCCGTTTCTCTCTCTATCACTCACCCGAGTCCCTCCTGTCCTTCGAACTTCCCCAGGAAGCATGGTGTTAAAGCCCACCCCACCTTTCCCAGGCTTGGCTTCTGCGCCTCTCTCCATCCTTCCCCCGCGCCCTCAGCCCTCTGGGCTCCGCAAGTGCTGCAAACGGTGCTCGGGGTCCCACTCCCACCTGCCTCCTCCACCTGGGGGAGGCTGAGCATCTGTATCCACTCCACTCTGAAGCCTCACCCACCTCCCACATGAAGTCATCACCTTGTGCTCTCATTTTTAAGTAACGGGGTTTGTTCATTAGTGTATTTCATTCCCTCTGGACCACGAGCCTTCCAAGGGCAAGGACTTTGTCTCCGTCCGTCCAGAGCCTATCATAAAATTGAGGAGATGCTCAGTGGCTATTCGTTGAAGGAATGAGCTCTCTGGTTGGAGGTGATTTCGACTTTTGAGAGCTCATAGCTCCTTGTGCTTCTCTTACATCATTTTCTGCCACGTATTTTGTCATCTGCGTGTTTCATTTCTCCTAGTAGACTCTAAGCCCCTTGAGGGAAGGCTCCGCTTCGCATTCACATTGTTTTATTTTGTTTTCGTCTTTTTAGTTGTAAAGATAATACATGTTCAGGCAAAATATACAAACAATACAGAGGTGTCTGTAGTAAAGAGCAGTAGGAGACACAGAAGCTGCTGTTAACAGTTGGGTATGTATCTTACCAGAAGGCAGGATCTGACTTTTGCCGTGCATTTGCAAACATTACACACGCACACACTTCTTAACATAAAAGGTCATGTTCTGTATCTGTTCATTCACTCTTCATTTTGTGTTGTTTATCGTGTAGGATATAGTAGAGGTTGACAGCAGAGAGGCTCTTGAGCCTTCTTGCATGGGTTATGAGCTATAAAATTAGCTCAGCTCTCATTATTATTAGCTATAATCTTTGCATCCTCAGTGCTTAGTACATAGTCTTACATATTGTATGTGTCTGATGAACAGAAAGCAAATTAACAAAGAGATAAATTCTTAAAAATCCCCCAGCCTCTAATCACTAGGTGCAGCTCAAACTGCCCTAATGCTTAACTCTCTGGCTGCGGACACATCTGGGGGGGCCCCCGATCAGCTTATGCTCCATTTGCTGGGAATTGAACTCCTACCCACTTTCATCTCAATGACCCCCTTCGGGCACAGCTGACTACACTAGGGATGGATACTTAATCCAGAGAGAGTTGATCCTTAGCTGGGTGGTAATTGATCAGACTTTCCTTCTGAGGAATCTGAACTAAAAGACATAGAGACTATAGTCAGACAGTGAGAGGCACAGGAACAGCAGTGTCATTCAGAGACGCAGCTAAGGCGGTCCTGTTCCACAACACGGGCGCTAATGGCTAAGGGAGAAGCAGGACTCAGCTGACAGATGCACAAAGAGAAACAGAGTCACAAGAGACCAGGCAGAGGATGAGCGAGAAAATAGCTGCTTCCAGCCTGATAGGTGGGCCTGGGGCCTGGCTGTGTCTCGTGAGATCCTTTGATAGCCTTTTGATTAACCCTTCTTGACTTGGGATTTGCTTTAGTGAGTTTCTCTTCCCTACAACCAAACATGGGAGCAGCCTCCTGGTTCCTTGGTGCGTGGCTATTGGCTTCTCTGCTTTGTACCCAGATCTGGACCTCCCTCTCCTGCTCTGTCCTTGTTTCCTCTGCTCACTCTTGGAAAACTTTATTGCTGGCCCTTTTCATCTGTCACATACCCATGATTCCTCCCTCCCCAGTTTCTCTGGCCAACCATATCCTGCCATGGCCCTGAGGCTTAGAACGTGGAAGAATTTAACGCCGATGAGCTCATAAAATCCTGTAAGCGGAAAGCAGAGCATTCTTTGCTGCTATAGAAAGGGTGTTGGAGTTGAGGAGAGAAGGGAACAAAGCCGTATGAAAGAGAATCACCTTTCTCCACATCTCGTCCCTCTTGCTGTTGAAGTCGCCTGTGCCTGGAATGTCCACCAGCACAACGCCTTCTGGAATCAGCTCCGATTTGGGAAGAGTCACTTCCACCAGCTTGATCAAGGGCCAGATTTGTGTCTCAGCTGATCCTTCATCCCAGCCTCTCCTCTGAGTCCGGATGTAGGGGTCCAGCTTGAGAGACAGCTCTCCTGCCTGAGGAAGAGGGACAGGTGACAGGTCACACACACCAGACATTCTCCCAGCACGTCTACCCTGAATGGGCTGTGACTCAGGTTCACCGAAGGTCCACCGAGAAACGTGAAAAGCAGCACCTGGGCAACAGGCACCAGGAGGCCTCAGATCCAGCCTGGAAGGGTCTAGACTCAGAACCAGAAAGGATACTGGAGATCAGGAAGTTCAAGTTCCTTAACTGACAGATGCAGAAAACAAAGTCAGTTAGAACAGGGCTTCAGGAAAGTTATAGCTTCACTGGATAATGAGTGTATCTTCTAAATTCCATTCCAGTTCTAAAATTAATGGAAGTCATATGCAATATTCTAAATTTGAGAGAGAGAGGATTCTTCCCACATGGTTAATGTGAGCATGTTCATTACCAGAAAGCCCTGACTGTGGAAAATGGATAGTGAGATGGTGACCATATTTTCCAGATGGAAAATTGAAGTTGATCTTCAAAAAGATTTTAAAAATTTATCTTCCAAGTACCAAAAAAATATATTGACATATAGGCATTTCCAGGATGTTTTCATGATGGTGGGTGAGATGGGGGATCACTCTCAGCCTGTTGTTTTTCACGAAACGTATCTTGGTACAATGACATCTTCATGCCAGCTACCATGGCAGCGAATCTCTATGGGATACTTCAGGGGAGAGAAGATTTGGGATGCACGGTGGTCATTGTTAATAAATATCTACAGAATGGTCCTGAAAGAAAGATCAAGTAAATTCTTAAGAGAGTTGAGATTAAGTCAGAGGATTTGTTGCAATCTGATTTAATTGCAGGGTAGGGAGTAAGAGGTTTCATCAATTCTAATCGAATCACAAGAAATTGTGAGAGAGGAAATGATAAAAGTTCTTTAAGATATTTTGATTAAAAAATAAAGGAGGTACAAAAAGAGCAACATAAAAGAAAAAGCATGGGCTTTCTGTAAGAAGAGGGCTCCACTCAATAAACTGGTGGAGGCGAGTCATTCTGGAAGGGAAACTCAGATTCCCTCACCCCAGCCTACAATCCCTGACCCAAACTCTGAATTTGTGCCCTCATTCATGGAGATGTTAATTCTGTTCCTCTTGGTTCAATGGGTAGATTCGTAACACCGGGAAGGGATATTTCTAAATACAGAGTAGTGAAGAAATGAATATTATATTGATAGCTTGGTGTAAGTTGTGTGTATTCAGATAAAGTAACCAGTTTTATCATCGTTATGTTTCTTTGGACGTGCTCGGTCTATGTTTTAGATATTAGGAGCATAATGTGTTTTAACTATAATAGCCATTTAAATATAAGAAATGGCTACTACATTTGTTCCATTTTCTAGTTATATAAGAGCTAAGTGCCTTGAAAGGTTTAATTCATTTGACTTCTAAGTATGCCTGGTCAAGTATTTCAATTTTTTTGAGAGAATCAAATATATTAAATTTGAACTATAAAAAGAAATGTTGATTAATTATGTAAGTAGCATTAACTTTGAAAGGAAGCTTTTCTATGGTAAACTTAGGAGATAACTGAATATTAAATTTTAGAACAGGTGTAAGTAATTGTTCGTTTTATACAAAAATTGCCAGATTTACAAATGGAATAACAATATATTAAAGGGAATTTTCAGATGCAAGGAACACTAGGTTTTTAAATGTACAACATTAATAAATTACATATTAGTTGCCCGTGTATTCTGGTTTAATTTAAAATCGAATTTTAATTTTAATAAAATGAATATTGATCATAAAAATGAAGAGGGCATTGTTCTACTAGGTGCCCATCCTGTATCCATCCTGCCCTTCACCTGCACCAGCAGCATCCTGACTATGTGTTTATTGGGGAAGGCAGTGGATTGAGATTGGTCTCAGCCAATCTTGGCAAGTCTGCTTCTTGTTTTTTCTAGACTCTCCTTCCGCTCAGAAAGGCCATGTGACTCAGTTCTGAACAAGAAAGTCTACATGGAAATTTGTTGGGTGTTTCTAGGAAAACTTTTACTTCCCAGTGAAAGAGGAGATGTGGTTGGTGCCACCTTTTTATCCATGTCTTCCTCCCATGAAGCTAGCTGTGAAGTCCAGCACTTCAGTAGCAATTTTGTTACAATGAGGCAACAGATGTGGAAGGTCAGGGGAACCAGAGGCATGCGGCCATGGTTGAGCCACTGAACCAACCCACAGACCCAACTGCCCCCAGACTCCTTATGTGAGAAAATGAATAAATCCCTATTTGTTTAAGCCATTAAAAATTGGGCTTATTTTTTAAATTATTTGCCACTAAAAGCATCCTTAATTAATCTTCAAGTAACTGTAAATAGCCTTTCCTGTGAACAAAAACTCCCCACTCAGACACTAAAAATTCCCATTTGACAGCCATAAATAATGAAAAACCACTTTCTCATGGATACTTCTGATTTTGGTATCAACTTATTTCCAATAAGAACACTGTGCCTTGCCCAAATCCCCTAAAGGGATTCAACTGTTATCCTTGAGACTCATGAAAAAATAAAGACGTCCTGAACCCACCTCTTCCGCCTTGAGGGTGATGACTCTGGAGGTGGGGATCTTTCCTTTGGGCTTTGCCCTTAGTAACTCCTCATAGCTCTTCCTTTCCACCCCGTTTCCATAAACCATTTGTAGCTTCCAAATGGCTTCCTCCACTGCATCGTCCCTGTCCCAGGCATCCTCTTCTTCTCTGCCCAGCTGCTCAGGCCTGTGCAGGAGTTTCGTCAAGTTCTTCAGCTCCTGCTTCCACTCCTGCCAAGGCAGAGTGGGGGCCAAAGCCCCCCAGGACACAGATACAGAAGACACTGACAAAGAGAGAAATCCATCGTCCCTGTGGAGGGCAGGGGGCTGCATACCCGGGAAATCTAAAATCACCTAATCCCGTCAGGGATCATCTAATCCAACCCCCTTGTTTCGTCCATGAGGAAACAGGAACCCAAAGAGGGAAACGTCCTGCCCAAAGTCCCATAAAGAGCTGAGACAGGACCCACTAGAACCCCCATCTTGTTCTGTTGGACTTTCTCATTCTGTACTGTGTTCTTTTCGTTTAACGAAGACGTGAGCTATATTTACAAGGAACATAATGTTAGTCTCTGAGAGGGGGCGGGAAGGAAAGAAAAGGAAGAAGGAAGAAAGAGAAGGAAGGAGGAAGGAAAGGAGGGAGAGAGGGAGGATAACAGGGAGGGAGGGAGGGGGGGAGGGAGGCAACACTTACCTGGTTGGAGAGTAGGTGGATTTTGGCTTCATACTGCTCACAGCAGCCTGAGCTCACTTGAACAATACAAGATGTACATATACTTTCTCCAGACACTGGTAGAAACATGGCTTGCTGGATGATGGCATTGATCAGGGAGCTCTTCCCAGCCCCAGTGCTTCCAAATAATCCAATGTAGATTGGGTCCAGTGATGGTTTTTCAATCAAGGCAAGAAGCCTGTTTCTAGATCGATTTAAAAATGCTCATTGTCACGGTCATCGAAGCATAGTAGGGAGATCATCAGAACAGAACACAAAACAACTGAGTTCTAGGGGCTTCCCTGGTGGCACAGTGGTTGGGAGTCCGCCTGCCGATGCAGGGGATGCGGGTTCGTGCCCCGGTCCGGGAAGATCCCACGTGCCGCGGAGCGGCTGGACCCCTGAGCCATGGCCGCTGAGCCTGCGCGTCCGGAGCCTGTGCTCCACAACGGGAGAGGCCACAGCAGTGAGAGGTCCGCGTACCAAAAAAAAAAAAAAAAAAAACAACAACAACAACTGAGTTCTAATCCTGGGCAAGTCACCGCATCTTTCTGAATCTCCGTTCTCTCCCTGGTCAAAGGGGAATATTCATCCCTGTTTACTATACAGAGTTGTCATGAGGATCAAATGAGATTATGCAAAAAGACTTGGTAATGATAACTCTACACAAACTCTACAATGTCTATATAAATGTGAGGTCTCCTTGTTTGTGTTCCATGGAAATTATATAGTCTTGATCTTAGAAATAAAGTTTATGCAGAGGTGAAGTGTTATTAGGAGCAACATGAAGAGTCTTACTGGGCGGGAGATGCAGCCTTGACACCACTCAAGTCCTTCTAGTCAGCTGGGCACAGGCCATTGAGGGCACAGGCTCAGAGTCCCACAGCCTGGGCTGGATTCCAGGCCCTTTCACTTACCAACCGTGTGACCTTGGTCAATGTCTTGGCCTCTCAGAGCCTCAATTTCTGCAAAATGGGGGTGATAATAACGGCTCCTACTTTATAGGGGTATTGGGACACTTAAACGAAATTTGATATATCTAAAGTATCTAGCAGATCACCTAGCAGCAGTGACAGCTCAATGAATGGTAACTATGGGAAATAACAATAATGGCCCGTAGCTACAGAACTTGTTGGCTTTCTTTGCTCTGTTTTTAATTGAAAATTCCCTTTCATTGTTGGAGAAAAGCATCTACCACCACCTAAGGAAAGACATCCAAGTAAGATCTGATGGTAGCTGATGTCAGACTCACATGAGGTACTTGACACCATTAGGGATGCTGTCATCCAGGAACACAGACTGAATGAGTTTCTGGTAAGTGTTGCTCAAAACCCTTCTGGTCCGTGACTCCAGTTTTTCATCTGGAATCAATAGAGATGTATTAGCTGGGGTGTACCTGGCAGGGATCAAGTACTTGGTCTCCACAAGAGGAATCTGCTCAATATTACAGAGAAAGGAAAAAAAGAAAAAGAAATGAAAAGCCAATTAAACAAGAGAACAAGTTATCTGACATAAGAGAGAATAGCTTGTGGGAGAGCAATCATTGATAATGAGGGCATCCCATGAAGCCAGCCTGCTCTGAGGCTCAGTGTAACGGAAGTCACATAGGCTTCACCATGGGCTGTAGCCCTTCTAGATTCTTCTCTCCTGTGGTCATAAAAAGAAAAAAACAATGCAAGGACATCATATAAATGCCCATGAAAGAACCAAAACAACCGTTTTCATTCACAGTTCTAATCAAGAAGAGATTCTTTTTGTAGCAAGCCTCCTATCCAGATTCTGAGAGATAGACTGTCCTGTTACATTATCTCTGCAGAGACTAGGAGGCCTCCTCTTTTGGACCGGGATCATTCGGAGATGTCCCATCCTGCTTCTCAATGTAACCTCCTCTTCCTTTGAGCATGTTAACACATTTGGAAAAGAACAGAGCCACGTTAAAACAAGTGGCAGAGCCCTTTCAGGACACTCACATTCCCTAAGGGCGCTTTGTTCCACAGAGGGAAACGCTCGGAACCGCTGGTCTCCATCTGACCGTCTTCTTTTTTTCATGGGTTCTTTAAAGAAATCATCATCAACTAGGGATAAACAGAGGTTATATAAAATTATAGGTCTTGGGGGCATAGTATACGGTTGACCTTTAAACTATACGCAGATTTTTGACTTCGAAGCAGGGTGGGCGCTCTAACCCCTGTGTCGTTCAGGGGTCACTGTGTTTGCCTGACCTCTATCGATACACAAACCCAAAGAGTCTAGGAGCACCCCTGCCAGCCCTGGATGTCCGGGAGCTCATTTCAGAAGCAGCCCTGTTGGGCCATTCCTAATTCCCAGAGTCCCAGGACTCTGCATCTAGTTCCAAAACGCAGAGTCCAACGTATGTCCCCAGAAGATAAGTTGAAGTGACATGAAAAGTTCCTGTTTGGGAATCCTGAGAAGACAAAATGGCTCCATATTCTTCACCAAGTGCCGAGAGTGTAAAGAGAAGCCCAAGACGGCTCAGCGTGGGGTGGAGAAAGGCCCCTGGGAGATCTTTTCAAACAGGGAAATTGATTGGGAGCAGAATCAGAGGAAAGAACAGGCCACGTGACCACGGCAAATCTCTTCTTCTCCCGGAGCCTCAGTTTCTTCATCTGTAAAATGAGTCGGCTGACAAAAATATCAATATAAGTAATACAAGAGTTTTGGAGGGTGCCCTCCCAGTGGACATCCTTCAGAGATTAAACTGGGGGGCTTTCCCCCCGCTTCCTCACTGAAAGACATTAGCAGCCGCTTCCTTACATGGGCGAGAAAAAAAAAAATTGCCAAGAAGCAAATCTTTGCGGTTCTGCAGAGATTTATTCACTTTAGTGGCTTCCATCAGTTATGAAGTGAAGAACTGGAAGGGTCCATAAACCTCAGGAAAGGGTGTAACCAAAACTGTGTGTTTGGGTGAGTTTTAGAAAACACTCCCCCGGCAGGATTCACCTGGTTAGAAAGGGGCAGTAGGTGGGGTCTTTGGAGTCAAGATTGTTGGAAATGGTTCTAACCCAGTGCCCCTGGGACTGGCGTGGGCCTTAGGAAACGGCCATGAGGTGACCTGGAAAAACAGGTGACCCCAAAAGTCATACTCTCTAAGCTCATAAAAGGGCGTGAGGCCTCCAAACCGAACATGACACAGGGTTCATATTCCTTCAAGAACCACAGAGAGGGAGTTTCGCTCAGGGACCCAGGGTGGCAGCCTGAGCTGAAGGCCCAGCCTCTGCCACTGGCCTGCAGACGCGGGTCTCCCAGATAACTCAGGCGGCATCGGCCTCGCATCTTCCAGCACAGATTCTGCTGTGTTCTGGAGCCAGTTCACACCCCACAGAGTACTGCAGCACGGCCTGAGCTGTCTGCCAAAGCCGGAATCTCTGCACCCTCATGCTCACACAGTGACAGAGAGTTGAGAGAACTTGTCCTTAGACCCTCTCTCTCAGACATTCTAACTTTACGAGTGAGCTCCGCTCAAAGAAGTTATCCTGGCTCAGTCTAAGGACTGCCTTAGAAACAACCAAGGGGTTGCTGGCTCAGTGGCTATGCCGGAGTGGAATGGGCAAAGAAGAAAGAAAAACATGCCACTAGTTAGGGAGTTGGGGATGGACATGTACCCACTGCAGTATTTAAAATGGACAACCAACAGGGACCTACTGTATAGCACAGGGAACCCTGCTCAATCTTACGTAACAACCTAAATGGGAGAAAAGAATTTGAAAAAGAATAGATACATGTATCTGTATAACTGAATCACTGTGCTGTACCCCTGAAACTAACACAACATTGTTCATCAGCTATACTCCAATATAAAATAAAAAGTTAAAAAAAAAGTGGAGCCAGATAAGGTTTTCCAAAGTCCCCAGATTATTTGATTATAATATGCAAATATCAATAGCTAACTTTAATAATTTAGCTTAAGTAAGGGAATACACTGTAGGTTAAACTTTTGAACCTGGATATTGATAGTAGGGGGGTGACAGAATCACAGGATTTTACATTGAAAAACAATGTAAAATATGTATGAATTGAGATGTAGAGTTCCAGAGAGATCAAGTGACTTGTTATAACGGGCACAGAGCTGGCAAATGACACAGCAAGAACAAAAAGCCAAGGATGTAAACTACAAGTCCAGTGTTTTTTGACGCACAATTACAGTCTTAATACTTTAAATCATTATACATTATGGTTTAATATTGTGGAAGATGTTTGTAACTTATTCTTCTATTTTATCCATGATCTCAGAGTGTGGAAAAGAAAAACATTTAGAGTTATAAATATGTCATGACTGAAGCTATCAAGTGAAATTCTAGAAAATCTGCCAATAAGTTTTAACAAAATAAAGCAAATAATTTTTAACCATTAAAAAAAAGACAAAAAAACCAGCATGCAACTTGGGCCCCTAGGCCAGAGGGCAGCTGAAGAACAATTTAGTACATGTTATAAACGGTGTCTTGGAATTCCAGTGTGTTTCCACCCTGCCTGTGGAAAGAAAGTAAAAGGATGGAGGGCCTTGATCTTGACCCTGTAACTCGGGAACTCTTCTGTGTAAACAACGTTTGCACAGTATCTTAGCCACATGTACAAAAGAGTCTCAGTACAGCCCATGTATCCTGGCCTTTATTTCAATTTTGTAAAAACTGGCAATTAATCTGATCAAAGTTTGGAAGCTTATTTCTCAACTAAAGCAAACGCTGAGAAGTCAGATAAAACAGCAAGGTTTTAAACTTTTCCTTCAATTTCTAAAATGAAAAACCACGTGGAAAGGAAAAAAGTACTTCATCTGGGATTTAAACCACTTAAGGGTAGTGGTTTTATATTAAACTGTAACCGGAATTAATTGGTGTGAACTGGCCACATTCATTCGTCCCTGTAATTGCTCAAGCATTCCCTCGCCTTTTCCAGCATTTTACACTGATTTATTCGAAGGAAGAGCAGAGGGGTGAGTAGGAGCAATCCAAAGAAGTCTACCTTAGTCTCTGCTGCTGTTGCTTCTTGTTGCCACAAGGTGTCGCTTTTGACAACTGCTCTCAATACAGGCTCTGTGTTGATCCAGACCGTTGCCAGCACCTGCCGCAGATCTTCCCAGCAGAACGCCCCATGCCTTCAGGGCTAACCTCAACCAAGGGGTCCCCAAAGTTGCAGTTCCTTCCGTTTTCATGCCCAGCCACGTCTCAGATGCTAGCACTACCTCACTGACCCAGAAACACTGATCCCTTGCCCTTAAAGGAATTCATCCCCAGGAGTGAAGCAATTTTTCCTCTTCAATTCTCAAAACACGAAGAATGTGATACACCCTGCTTTCTGCACATAGGAGTTACTCCCCTGCATCTTCCGAGGGACGGTTCCCTCCTTGTCTCCGGGGGCCCTACACCCAGCCTTCTAGGAAGGGGGGCCACCCTCACAGATTCCAGTGTTGTTCACCCTAAAACTCTCCTTCTAAGGAAAGCACCTGCAGTGATTCCAGGGGCTCACCTTGCCCGTTCTGAGAGGGCTACCCCCAGAAAACCCAAGATGGTTTCCTGGAACCTTCTTTTAAAGGAGGGGGGTCACAAATGTAATTGCTGGTCAGACAACCCACTGTACTATGAATGGGGTATTTTAGTTGTTACTGAAATAATTGATGTCCATTCACTGTTAAAAATGTGTCGTGAGAAAGCAGCTTCTGAATATAGAGCAAGGAACAATGACTGTAGTTCAATACAGTCTCAACTCATTTGCCCTTGATTATATAATGGTAAATAGTTCCCATTCATTTCATCAGGTGATATTGTAGGGATGTTACCTGGATGTGGCTCCTGACCCACACAATCTTCAGTTTCTGGCATTTCCTGTTGTGTAATCACCTGCTTTTGTCCACTTAGAGCGTCAGCCTGAAAAAAAATGCACGCAAAGTACAAGGGTGGAGGTGGGAGGGGTAGACTGCAGAAATTGTAAATACAAAGCAAAAAACCAAAAATGACGTGTAATTTTGCTTACGCTTTGTCTCCCCAGGTAGATCCCAAGCTTCTAAAGGGTGGTGGCCATTCTAATTTATTTTCAAATCCATCACAACAGCTAATTCACTACACATTGGTTTAAATATGACAAAAATCCATGTTTGACTATTGGTTTTCAACAGTAGCTCTATCCGTAGAACTTTAAACTGAAAAGACTGAGATCTTTAAGGCAACTCACTCTGAAAAGAGAATAAACCTCTAGTGACCAGACCCTTGAAGGTGAAGTTATATAGCTTTGCTGCTTTGGGAGACATCGGCACCCCCATCAGGTAACCCTTGAACTCCTTTGCCAGTGATGTCGAGTCCCAGGAGGTCTCAGCATGTGTCTGGGAGTTGGATGGAATATTTGATACTCCTGGGACCCCCTGGAGTTGCCCTGAGTGGGGGAGGAGAGGTGCAACAACTAGGGTCTCTGGATCTTCCTCACCAGCCCACCCAACACTTCAATCAGGAAGACACCCCTACTGGGGGCTACGAGAAGCTCCGCCTCATGGAGCATCTGCGGGTGGCGGGGTGGGCGGACAGAAGGAGAAGCCCCTCCAGAAGAAGGGCCAGATCCAACCTGTCTCTAGTCCCGGGCACACAGGGTTGGGCACAGAGGGAGAAGTGGGTCCGTAAAGGCTCAGAACAGTGGGCCCTGCTCCCCTGGAGTTTCTTTGTCCCCACACGTTGAGGAGAATCTGAGGGACACAAGTTGGGCGGCATCTGTGCTTCTTCTCCACTTCTGATGTTGCTACTTGGATCACTCAGCCGCGTAATTCAAAAGCAGAGAGTCACCAGCCCTTCTGAAATATGCAAAAGCCCACCTGACCTGTCAACCCCGACTAGACCCACAGGCCGTTGGTTGTGGAGACGGTGCCTCGTTTACATATTACCCCCAAACGAAACTCACCACGCATCAGTCGAAAGAGCCTCTTACTCTTAGTTTGCATCATGGGTATCAAACCAAACAAATGGATTCTGTACTTGCTGGGTTTTTGTTGAATGTGGGGTGAACCGTACTATGTACAAGGTCCTGAGCCTTCACTAGAGCTCCTCATATCTCCGTTCTTCCTCTTGAGGCTCCCTCTCGGACCACCCCAAACTCCTAGCGGTCCTCCGAGGCAGGGAATCCAAGAAGAAACATGCTTCTGTGTAGGGTACCCTCCCCCTCTTCTTCCTGGTGAATTCCTACTCTTTCTTCAAGATCTTGTTTGAGTATTTCCTCTGTGCAACTGTGTCCTGATTCCCATTCATTCCCTTCTTGTGTCACCACTGCTCCAAGGACATCTGTGCTATGATGCTTGCTATGTCTCTTCCTCTTTACTGAACCGTGAGCTATTTCAGGTCATAGTGCATTGATTTCAATGCTGCATTTCTATCATGAAGTGCAATGTCTGATAATAATGCTGGATGACTGAATGAAGGAAATAGTGGTGGGAAGCTTTTGATGAGATTCTATACCAAAGGATGTTTTAAAATCAAATTCATTTTGATAGGACTGTTCCATAGAAACTGAGAATGCTTAGTTTGAGGAAGGGAAGACACAGGCTAAGGCAGAAGACAGGGAGAGGACTTCGTAGTGGTCTTCAAATACTTGACCTTAGAGCTGCATATAAGAGACGGACGATGCATGTTTCCAGGGGTCCCAAGCAGGGAGAACTAGATCCACTAGGTGTAAAGTATGAAAAAGCACATTTATGCTGAACATTCTCTGGTAGTCAGAGTTGTCCAAAATGGAATGTAACAGATTTTCTGCCCCAGAGTCTAAACCTTTACTGATATAGCAACCTAATAATAGCATTGGACTAGATGGATTTTAAGGCTTCTTTAAATCCCAGGATGCTGTGTTCTTGCTTGAAATGGTCACCAGTAAAGCTGGTGGTGGGAGGGCTCTACGAGGTCACTAAAATTCATGAGAGTTTCCTGATTGGAAATGCTGAGTTAGAAATGCTAAACCGCATCAAAACCTAGGCGAGTTAGGAGGAAAAAATATGGTAACGTCATCAATAACTTTAGATGAGGAACTGGGAATTGCCCCTCAGAAAGAGATCTGTTGTTTTCTGAAGACAGCAGCTCCATGAGCCATAGTCACACAGAATATTAGGCATCATATCACATTGGGCACTGGAAACAAAACAACGTGTGTGGTCCTCCCAGGGGCAGATCCACTGTAGACCTTCAGGACAGCTTATTCTGCTAGTCAAATGCCAGGAACAGTTAGAGAAGCCGGATGAAGCCCCAGAGAACTAACAAGTTGATAAGTGTTACCACCATTTGAACACTGAGATTAAGGCCCTTCAATCCAAGACGGAAGAGGGCCTGGAGTACAAGCAGACGTGTTCGCCAAATTCTAGAATATGGGCAGTTTGGGGCTCCCCAGGGTCACAGGACTTTACTGATTAAATCAACAGTGCACAGTGGCCAGCAAGGGTTATTGGCATGTAACTGTCTGGGGTTAGATTGAGTTTAGCTGCTTGCAATGCAGACACCAAACCATGAGCCTCACACTATAAAGCATCTATGGTACCAGTATAGGAGTCATGTGTGACCCCTAAATGAAATTTGGAGAAACTGGAAATTATTTGAGTTGCGGTTGTGGTGAATTCTGCTTCATTTATTCCTTCTGCCGATGTTCCAACACGGGCAGAAAGGGCCCATTTGATTGATAAACGAAGACACCGGAAAATGGAAAGGGATCGTTTACTAAAAGGCTGAAGAGGCAGAATGAAATAAATGCCAAGCACTTACAAGGGAAAACCTATAGACAAACATATCAATTAATAGGAGATAGTGTGGTATAGCCCATCAGTATATAGCCATTGAGTTAAACTAAATGATATGGTGGGAAGGGCATTAAGCTTGAAATCAGGTGTGGCAGTTTCCAGTTCGGGCTTTGCCGAAATCAAAGGCGTCATAGGACTTGAGACCCATCGTTGTACCACCCTGGGCCTTAGCTTTCCCATCTATAAATTGAACTAGTCCTTAAGGTGCGAATGTTCTCTGATTTAGCTGGGAGCCAAAAGGATTAAGTTCTTATTTTGAAACGTCACTTGCCATGGAAACCAAGATTGTACCAATAACTAGGGCTCCTGTGTCATCAAAAGCAGCACAGCTGAGATTACGGTCATTTCAGGTTCATTTTGCTTTGAAGAGCAAAAGACCCATAGTCCTTCCTCAAATTATGTTGGGCTCCACTTTCCACCAAAGAGAGGTAGCCACGATGGTATGTTTTGTGAGAATTTATTTCTGTAGAGAAGCAGTTGAAAACGTCCTAATGTATTGCTCACACGGGCAAGCTTTTTACGTGTGGTTTATTTCCCTTGTATTTCAACTGTGTGGTTAACAGTTACGTTTTTCTCTTAGTACTTATTTACATTTGTGTGCACTGAGCCTAAGAATAGCATCTTTTAAATGAGACTCTCTGCATATGTATCTAAATGTGGGAAGGTTGCACAGAGCCAGTTTCCTGTCAAATAATTGTGACTATTGACACTTTTTCTTGCTTCTCTTGCTCTCCTTTCCTTCTGTTTGTGTTTGCTTACTGCCTTTTTTCTTCAGAGAACATAACAGAGGTGACACAAATGCAATGGTCACTCCTATACTAGAACAGCTTCATGTAGTGGAATTAAATAATGCTCTTGAGCCCCATTCTACAGATTTGGACACTGAGGCCCAGAGAAGAGAAGGGACTTGTCCAAGGTAACGTAGTGAGTCTAAGTTCCATGTTCTCTTCATCCCACCAAGCAGCCTCTAAGTGGTACTATTTAAACAAAGTCTCCGGAGCTTAAGAGTAGGAGAATGAGGGAACAGTGCCCACAAATGAGGGGCTCCCTCTAACGCATGATGAAGGCATTCGGGGAGTGAAGGCTGTTGAGTAGCAGGGAGAGTGGGAACTTGATAAAAATTGTGCGTAGGGGCTCCAGCTGAAGCTACTGTCTGCAAATTCTTCAATGCCCTCAGAAGAAAACAAGCCAGACTGTGTGCGGGGTGTGTGTGTGTGTGGTGAGGTGGGGGACGAGTAGTACATTTCACTGCCTTCAGTCCGTGTCCGAGGCAAACTGCATGTGTTTATTAAGAATGACAAGCGTCCAGGTTTCTTCTCCTCCTTTAGTCAGAATCTCATCCCACCTTCCCTTGCTTCCCATTAACCCCTCCCGACATGATTCTTGTTTTCCTTTCATTTCTGTCCCCTACCCGCCATCCCAAGGTAACACTGATAGGAAAAAATTAAAATGCTTCAATTAGCAAAGTTCCTTGAAGGGGCATTTTGATCATTAACATTGGTTTATGCCCTACTTTTAACAAATGTGGGAAGTGCTCAGTGCTTAGTAAACACTGAATAAATATTTGTTGAATGAATGAAGCGTGTCATTAATAATGGCAGGAATTATATTCATTCATTCAATAAATATCTGTTGAGTGTCGACTGTGTGCCAGGCACTGTTATAGGTGTTGGGGACACATCAGGGAAGAAAATGGGCAAGGTGTGCCCACGCCCAGAGCTTATATTCCAGACTGGGAGTGGTGTAGTGGGAAGTACTCAGGTTTTGGAGTTAGAATGCCTGGATTTGGAGATCCTGCTCTGGTATTTCAATGTAATACTAAACAAATCACTTAATCTCTCTGAGCCTCAGTTTATCCACGTATAAAATGAGAATTAAAAATACTTATGTCTGGAGTTCATCGTGGGGACTAAATATGACATTGCATGCATAGTTGGTCTACAGACACTTATGCATCTGTACAGATGTTATTGTCTTTCAGAATATTTGGTGAAGACAGTTAAACACGAAATCAGTACTAATATTTACCAAGGCAAAGTCTATTTATTTTGGGGGGAACAGATGCCACCTTAATGATAAACTGACACCCCCATTCTTGTCCCCATTGACCAGTCGCCTTGAAGGTTCTATGCACTTGGTAGAGTCTTGTACCCTTCTCACAGGGAGGTAGCTGAAGAAGGAAATAAGGGCAAGGAGGAGATTCTTAATAAAATGATGGAATGTTGATGACGTTTAGGATTTATCTCCTTTCTGTTTTTAAATCTTAAATACCTTTGGTGTTGGCAAAATTTCCTAGCCACTTTATTGGACATTGCACTGCTCTTCCAGACTAGGTACATTCCAAAGGAACCATTTAAACACGTTAGCTTAGAGGCAAAAGTGAAACAAGGGCCTTCAAACCCCCAAAGGAAAAGAGTTCTGTTTTGAGCATTAATGCATCAGCAAACGTGTGCAACATTAGAAGCACAGCCATGGGATACAGTAGAGAAGGCATTGGGGTGACATGCCTCCAATCTTCTCCCCCAGGCGAATAGGTCAGTAAAATAAGCAGATATTTTCATTACGTACTTTATCAGATTCTAAGGAAATGAACTTGAATCCTCTCATATTGTTTCCTCAAACTTGCCAAAGTTAATGAGACTTTTAACTCTGTAATCTTCCTCCCTAAACCCATAACGCCAGTCTAATCCTGAGAAAAAAAGGACAACTCTCAATGGAGGTGAGCCCTACAGAATGTCTGACCAGGACTCCTCAAAACTGTCAAGGTCATCAAAAACAATGTCACAGCCAAGAGGAGCCTAAGGAGACATGACAACTAAATGTGATATGGTGTCTTGGATGGGATCCTAAAACAGAAAAAGGACATTAGGTAACAGCTAAGAAAATCTGAATAAAGATAGCCTTTAGTTAATAATAATATTATAGATGTTGGTTCATTCATTACAATAAATGCATCATACAAATGTAAGATAAGAGGGGAAACTGGGTGTGGGTTCTATGGGAACTCTCTGTACTATCGTCTCAATTCTTCTATAAATCTAAAGCTATTTTTTTAAGCAACCATAAGTTACAGCATAAATTGCATAAGAGAAACAACTTACCAGACGTCACTTTTTCTGCTTCAGCTCCAGGATTCCAAAAAGAAAACAGTGGCAGCTTCTTTGCCTTGGTCTCGGTATGTGGAACCAGCCGGGATATAGAGCCCTTTGTAGCCACAGTCACAAAGCCACATTTACCAATAAGCAGAAGTGAAACTAATTTGTCATCTGAGGGCTATTTATGATGACTTCCCCCCTCAGAAATTGATTCATGCTATTTGCCTCTTTCATTTAAACTTAAATTGTATGTGAACTGGGGCTCTTATCTTCTTTCTTCTCCGCCCTATCCCTACAGGTTAGTCATTTCTCCCTTCCAAATAGATTGCAGGAGCCATCCTGCAGCATTCTTTCTTTGAGGATGAGAATTATTCAGATGGATCTGACTTACATGAGCAAGACAGGAAAAATGCCCCCGTCCCAAGAGAGACAGACTCATTTCCCTCCCCCCGCCTCCTGCCAAATACAAGACAACTGGGAGAGATGGATAATATGAGATGATGAAGATAAACTGATTCTTGATACACAATCTTGAAATTTACCGAAACCCATACAACATTGGATTGTTTGATTGTAGAAATGTCATATAGTTTTAAATAACTCTTTCTGGAACTTAAATTTTATATCCATATTTAAAAAACAAAACAGAAAAACAAGTATTTTTAAAACGCTGTCCAGGAGAAGAAAGCAGAACCTACTCCACATTGCTATATCTGACAACCCAAAAAATCACATCAAGTACAGGGGGAAAATATGTTTTTTAACCTTCAGCTTCAGGTAGTGTTTGACCCTCAAAGACAGAGTCAGTCATTACTAGGATAACCCTCGGTAACTGTAGGTATGTTTTTAGTCCAAAGTGGGGATTCAGAAAGCAAAAATGTCAAAAAGAATGTGGTCTTAAAAATTGCTTTGAACTTTTAGCAAGATGGCTGCCTTATCCATAAGAAAACCATAGAAATACCAATATAAAGTTCAAAACAAAGAAAATCAGCGTGAATAACATCGTTAGTGTTGGATCTACTTACCTCTGGGCAAAATCATACCTTATATTCATGACATATGTGCTGAGCTCTCCCTCTGCTGGCTGTTTCTCTGCTTCAACAGGTAACTGTATTCTTAATCAGAGGTGCTACTAAAGTACCTAATAACTGACATTAATTTTGGTCCTTTTTTTATATATAAATTTATTTATTTATTTATGGCTGCGTTGGGTCTTCGTTGCTGTGCGCGGGTGCCTGGGTCCTTGACACCTGCTGTTGGACATCTGAACACTAAGTCCTGAATGCTCGGTTAGAAGTTTGGGCAAACTACCAGGCTGAATTTTCATTGAACTCACTGGAACCACTGATGCAACTGAAAGAGAACTTCCACAGAGCCCCACCATCACACCCAACCACCTCTCAGGATCAGCATCACCTGCTCCGCCTTCCAGCCTGTAAACAGATGAACTACCTAGGCATGTGCCCATCAAAAGCTAACCCCTTCTCATGTGCACCAGATCCCACCCCCTCTCTCCAACCGCAGGACGAGGTAATTTCCCCTCTTCGTTCATCAGATTTTCACTCTCCACTGGATTATTCCCATCGGCACACAGACATGCTGTTATTTATTCCATTTTAACAAACATTCCCTCTGACCCTGGTTTCCCTGCCAGCTACTGTCGCATTTCTCTGTATTTTATGGCGAACCCCCTCAAGAGTTGTGTCTAAACTTACTGTCTCAAATCTCTCTCCTTTCAATCATCAACCCACTCCAGTCAAGCCTTCACTTCTACCATTCTGTGAAACTGTTCTTGTGAAAGTCCCCGGTGACCCTAGTTAATTTTCAACTCTCCTCTTTTCTTGACCCATCAGCCGCATTTTACCCAGTGGATCACTCCCTCCTCCTTAACACGCTTTTTCCACTCGGCTTCCAGGAACCACACTTGCCTAGTTTTCTTCCCAACCTCCCTGGAGGCACCTCCTCAGCCTTCTTTTCTAGTTACTTCTCTTTCCTGCTGATAATAGAATGCCCCCGAGCTTAATCTTTGGTTGCTTTCTTTTCCACGTTCACCCAGTTTCATGGCTTTAAATATCACCTATATGCCCACAACTCTCACTTGATTATCTCCAGCCCCAATCTTTTTCGTGTCTTACTGCTCACTAGGCATCCCAAACCCAATGCGTCCAAATTAAGCCCCCCACACTCCCCCCCCAAAACCCCACTCCACCTACAATCTTCCCCATTTCAGCTCAGGGCAACTACACGGTTCCAGTCCCTCAGTCCAAAAGCTTCCGTGTCACCCGTGATGTTGATGCCTTTCTCCCACATACCACATCTGGCTGTCGGGAAGTCTTGTTGAAATCTTCCAAGCATATTCAGAATCGGAACACGTCTCACTGCCTCCACTGCTTACTACCCTGATTCAAGTCATAATCATCCCTGGCCTCGTTCAGCGGTTCCCAAACTTTGCTGCATTTTGAAATCACCCAAGGATCTTAAAAAATACTAATGCCTGGCTGCCACCCCCTTGAGATTTTGATTTAATTGGTTTGGGATGTGACCTGGGCACCAGGAGTTTTCACTTCTCTCCAGGTGATTCTCATGTGCATCAAAGTTTGGGAATCCCCGGCATAGGTATGATAACAGCCACCTAACTGATCTCCCTACTTCTACCCTTCCTCCCTACAGTCCATTCTCAACACAGCAAATAGAGGTACTTTTAAATTATAAATCAGATTATATCCCTGCTAAAAACTCTCCAATGTCTCCTCGTGTGCCAAGTAAAAGGCAAAGGCTGGCCTACAAGGTCTTACATGAGCTGCAGTGTCCCCCATTGTACCCCATCACTTCTCTGACCTCTATTACACTTCCCCTGGTTCACTGCTCAACTGACAGCGGCTTCCTTACTTTCCTTGCATACACCAGGCATCCTCTCTCCCTGGGACCGTTGCTCTAAGTGTTCCCTCTGTCTGAAATACTCTTCCCCCAGATATCTGCATATCAAATACTAGCTCAAATATTACATTTCCAATTATAAGTTAAAATCTACAAATGTACTACCCATCTCTTTCTCTTGTGTGAGGTAAAAGAGTGATGAGGTAGAGGATGGTGTCTTCATTTTAAGGAAGATTGGGGAAAGAACAGAACTGAAGTAAAAGCAGAGTTCCTTTTGGGACATGTTAAGTTTCCGATAGATATCAGACATGCAGATCTAACAAGATGTCAAATAGGGAAGAAGTTGGAGTTGGACTATAAAAATGGGAGCAGGCAGATGGTGTTTAAAAGCTCTGGTACTCTGGGGATCACGTTGGGGAAGACAAGGCTGAGAAGTGACCCCTCTGGTACACCAATATTTTGAGATGATATACAGCAGGATTGAGAAAAAGTAGAAGAAAAACTCAGAGTGTGGAGGGTCCTATCATAAAAGACTTCCTAAGTAGCTAACTTATGTCACTTGGTACTAGGATGACAATAAGAACACATAAATGCTACTGAATTTGTCCTGCTGGGCAGTCACAAAAGACCAGGACAGTTTCAGTGTCAATGGTGAGGTCAAAGACTTGGAGGTACCTCAGTTCTAGTGGAAAGTAAGGAATTGGAAACAGCACAGATTCCTGTCTTTGTTAACGAGCGGCGTTCTTGATTTCTGGTCCATGAACAAAGGAGATCATGGATGGGTTTCAGGAAAACATGATTCCAAGTCCTGCCTGCAAACACTACAAAACTTCGTGCGTGTGTGCGTTTTTCTGGAGAGACCTCCAGAGCTTTCATGATGGTTATTGATAACGCGCCATTCATCTGAGACCAGGGGGATCCATTGGCGTCAGAGCCTGAACCTCAGATCGTTACTTGATTCCTGCGTGGTCTCTTCCAGGCTCTGAATCTAGTTTCCCGCAATCCCCACTCACGTTCCCGCCCAGCCACCCTGGTCGCAACGCACCCTGGGCTCCTCCACCTTTATTTAGAGACCACCCACATCCACCCTCTTATCTAGGTTTCCTGGCACAGCCTCTGTCCATAAGCTCTGTCCTGTCGCTGTGCTGCCCAGATCGCGGTTTCTGATGCCCAAGCTGCCCTTAGGGGACCCTACAGCCCTTAAACTCCAGCCTGCTTCGCCCGGGCCGCAGCTTTGCCCCGCCTCCTGGAGCTCTGCGAGCAGCTGCAAGGAAGCTGGGCGGACCCTTGCGCGCGCTGTCTTCTGGGAACAGCTTTACGATATATTGATCGTCATTTTACGACAGGACACGGTTACTTTGTGGCTGTCAATTTTACCAGCGGCCCGAGTGGGTAGCGCTACATTGTCTGGGGTGGCGGCTGCTACGACAGCGGAGAGATGAGGCAGAAGCGGAAAGGTGCGAAAGCGGGGGGGAACGGGGCGGTGGTAGGGAAGGGGCGAACCCCGGGCCCTCAGATGCTGAAGCCAGTTTTTCCCGCGGGAATCCGCTACCTCATCCAGTCTCCCCAGCCACCTGTGGTCTGTCTGTGGCCTCCTGCCCCCTGCTTTCTCCTTTCACCTGTTGTGTTTTTTGAACCAACTTATCCTTACTCTTCCTTTTTGGCAGTCGCTTGGTGTCTTTTGCATAAAGGACAAAAGCTCTAGTCCAAGGTATACCCTCCAAGAAGTTAACGTGGTCGGTGGATTTAACACGTTGTCGGACTCTTAATTTGCCAAGATTCGTTTTACGACACATTTCACGTGCTTTTTTATCTGAGATTGTTTTAAAGCTCAAAGTTAAAAAAAGAAAGAAAACCACTGAATTATTCTTGGATTCTGTGGGGGCAGTTAGGCAGCCATTCCCATTTGTATTACCTCCTGAGTTAGCGTGGAGCAATTCCACCTTTAGTTTTTCAGCCGAATGGAGTCAAACTTCAAGTATTTTCTCACAGGTGCTAGTGTTATCTCTGTAAGCTCAATTGAGCAGTCGGTCTAATAATAGTGATGGTTATAACTATGGCTGCCATCTGTTGAGCCTTTGCTAATAATTCTTAGGCTGATATCGTCGCCTTTTCACAAATGAAGAAGCCGAGATTAAAAGAGTTCAGTAAGTTTCTTAGCCCAGAACTGGTTTGTCAGGCTGTCTCTATGAACCCCAAAAACATAAAATTTAAAAAAAAAATCTGTTCTTTAATCACTGTGCCTCTTGGCATCAACTGCTCCAAGTGTCCAAATTACCTTCAGTTGTTTTGTGGCATCAAATTCTACATGCCCCTAATTGATTAGTCATCTTCTCCCTCTAACTTGCTCCTGCATCTCCAGCTTTAAACTTTTGACTTCATTTATCACCAAGTCCTGTTAGTTCTTACAGAAATTGCTTCTTGAAATAGTTTATTCCTCATCATTCTAGCTACTATCTCCCTAACCCACCTTCATTAAGAACTGATATTTGAATAGTACTTTGGCTTTCATATATACATTATTTTTGTTGATTCTTACTGAATCTTGTGAAAGATATGCATGGATTATCCTAATTCTGCAGACAAGGAAATGGGAGCTCAGAAGCCATTCATCTTCCCATTATCACACAGCCAGTAGGGTTTGGAAGCTAGGGACTGAGTCTGTCATCCAAGTTTTTTACTGTAAATCTGTTTTGTTTTGTTTTTTAACAATGTTGCCTTTCAAGAGCCTTTTAGTATCCAGAGGATGTGTATTCTTTTCATCTTCTGAATCATTTTTTGTATCCTCTTTTTCTTTAGTATATTTTGTATACAGTTGACCCTTGAACAATGGAGGGGGGTGGTTGGGGGCACTGACCCCTGCACAGTTGAAATTCTGAGTGTTGCTATCTCTGCCTGAAAAACAAAGGAATTGATAAATGACTCACCAAAGGGCAGGAAGCTGAAACAGTTTGGATAGAATCAGGACTCAGATCCTCAAACACAAACTTTTCCGCACACTTAGTTAATTTAAGGATCTGTAAAATAAAAATACAGGTACTGTATTTATTTGAAAAAAATCTGCATATAAGTAGACTTGTGCAGTTCAAGCCAGTGTTCAAGGATCAATCTGTACTTATTTTCTTTCAACACTACTTTCATCTTTTTACTCCCAAACTTGAGAACATATAATTCTCCACTGTGTATTGCATCCTATTTAAATGCCTTTGCCTTGTAGCCAGTAATCTGTTATTACTGAACCCTGTCAAAAAGCCTCTATTCTAGTTAGGCAGTACTCCTGCACATAAAGATGATCGGTAATTCCTATACCTAACATTGTTCCTTCTGGATTGCCCTCTGTTTCGCTTGTCCAGATCCTGCCCTTTAAAGATCCCTGTGTGATTTCCTCCATGAAGCCTTTTCTTACTAATTTACTTCTCTGGTTAATTCTTGATATACTCAAGGGCTATACAAGTGTTTTAAAAATCTTTATCTTCACGCATACCTCGTTTTATTGCACTTAGCTTTAGTGTGCTTCACAGATGCTGTGTTTTTTACAAATTGAAGGTTTGTAGCAACCCGTTTGAGCAAGTCTATCAGCTCCATTTTTCCAACAGCATTTTTGCTCACTTCATGGCTCTCGTTTTGGTAATTCCCGCAATATTTCAAACTTTTTCATTATTGTTATGTTTATTTTGGTGATCAGTGATCTTTGATGTTACTCTTGTAATTGTTTTGGGGCCCCACAAATTGCCACATAAGATGATGAACTTAATTGATAAATGTTGTGTGTGTTCTGACTGCTCTACCTGTTGACCATTTCCCCATCTCTCTCCCTCCCCTCAGGCCTCCCTATTAAGACACAGCGATATTGAATTGAGGCCAATTAGTAACCCTACAGTGGCCTCTAAGGGTTCAAGTAAAAGGAACAGTCGTACATCTCTCACTTTAAATCAATAGCTAGAAATGATTAAGCTTAGTGAGGAAGGCATGTCGAAAACTGAGGTAGGCTGAATGCTAGGCCTCTTACACCAGTTAGCCAAGTTGTGAACACAAAGTTCTTGAAGGAAATTGAAGATTATACTGTATTGGACACATGAATGATAAGAAAGCAAAACAGCCTTATTGCTGATACGGAGAAGGTTTTAGTAACCTGCATAGAAGATCAACCAGCCACATTTCCTTAAGCCAAAGCCTAATCCAGAACAAGGCCCTAACTTTAATTCTTTGAAGGCTGAGAGAGTTGAGGAAGCTGCAAAAGAAAAGTTTGAAGCTAGCAGGGGCCGGTTCATGATGTTTAAGGAAAGAAGCCATCTCCATAGCATAAAAATGCAAGGCAAAGCCCCAGGTGCTGATGGAGAAGCTGCAGCAAGTTATCCAGAGGGTCTAGCTAAGATAATTAGTGAAGGTGGCTGCACTAAACAACAGATTTTCAATGTAGACAAAACAGCCTTATATTGGAAGAAGATGCCATCTAGGACTTTCATAACTAGAGAGAAGTCAGTGCCTGGCTTCAGAGCCTCAGAGGACAGGCTGACTCTCTTGTTAGGGGCTAATGCAGCTGGTGACTTTTAAGTTGAAGCTAATGTTCATTTAACCATTCTGAATTATGCTGAATCTACTCTGCCTGTGCTCTCTAAATGGAACAAAGCCTGGATGGCAGCCCATCTGTTTCCAACATGGTTTACTGATTATTTTAACCCCACTGTTGAGAGCAGATTGCTTTCAAAATATTACTGCTCATTGTTAATGTACCTAGTCACCCAAGAGCTCTGATGGAGACGTACAAGATTAACGTTTTCATGCCTGCTGACACAACATCCATTGTGCAGCCTGATCAAGGAGTCATTTCGACTCTCAAGTGTTATTATTTAAGAAATAACATTTTGTAAGGCTATAGCTGCTATAGATAGTGATTCCTCTGATGGCCCTGGGCAAAGTCAATTGAAAACCTACTTGGAAAAGATTCACCATTCTAAATGCCATTAAGAACATTCATGATTCATGAGAAGAGGTCAAAATATCAACATTAATAGGAATTTGAAAGAAGTTGATTCCAGCCCTCATGGATGACTTTGAGGGGTTTAAGACTTGAGTGGAGGAAGTAGCTGCAGATGTGGTGGAAACAGAACTAGAATTGAAAGTGGAGCCTGAAGATGGGACTGAACTGCCACAATCTCACGATGAAACAAATGGATGAGGAGTTGCTTCTTACGGATGAGCAAAGAAAGTGGTTTTTTGAGATGGAATCTACTCCTGGTGAAGATGCTGCGAAGATTGTTGAAACTACAATAAAAAATGTAGACTATTAGGTTAAACCTAGTTGATACAGCAGCGGTAGGGTTTGAGAGGATTGACTCCAGTTTTGAAAGTTCTGTGGGTACAATGCTGTCAATCAGCATTGCCTGCTACAGAGAAATCGTTCATGAAAGGAAGAGGCAATGGATGAGGCACACTTCACTGTGGTCTTATTTTAAGAAATCGCCACGGCCACCCAGCCTTCAGCAGCCACCACCCTGATCAGTTTGGTAGCTAACATCGAGGCAGGACTCTCCACCAGCAAAAAGATTATGATTTGCTGAAGGCTCAGATGATGGTTAGCATTGTTTAGCAATAAGGTATTTTTTAATTAAGGTATTTTTTTTTTAAGGCATAATGCTCTTGCACACTTAACAGACTGCAGTGCAGTGTAAACATAGCTTTTTTATGCACTGGGAAACCAAAAACATTCCTGTGACTTGCTTTATTGCAGTATTTATTGTGATGGTCTGGAACCGAACCTGCAGTATCTCTGAGGTCTGCCTGTATTTTTATCACCCGAATCACCTTTTCTCCAAATTCTTATGCAGAACTTCAGCATATAAACAGATGAAAGCCCAGCGGCTTTGGTTGAAATGGAGAAAGAGACCCTCCCTCTCCCTCCCTTCCTCCTTTACCTTAATCACCACCAGCCCGCCCTGTTACGTGGCCCCTCAGGCACCTTTGTAGAACTCTGAAGGGCTGAGTTACATGGTTTAGAAAGCACTTAAGCCTTTGACTATAGATGGACTTCTTTTTCTCTCAGATTGTTCTGTATGTGTTAGCTTTACCTCATTAAATTAGATGTGGCTTGGTACAGTGGTTAAAAGCATGTAAGTTGCGGAGAAAAGACCTGGATTTGAGTCTTAACTATGCCATTTACAATTATGTCTTAACTAGCCTTAACTTTTCACATCTGTGAAATGTGGTAACAATACCTACCTTCCAGTGTTGTGAGGTTTCAAATGAGATAAATGAAAGGGCTCCATGAGCGCCAGGGCTTTCTCATCTGTGTTTCTCTCCGATGACATCATTATCTTTGCACACCAGCTTTCTCTGCAGGCAGGAGGCAGGCTTGCTAGGAGCTCCCAAGCTGAAATCTCACAACTTTTTATCACTGGAGAGGGACTGGTGTCTTTTGCCTTGAGAAAAAGAGCTCAGATTTGCCCGACCTGGATAGGTGCCCATCCTTGAACCAGTCAGCCTTAACTGGGGGGATGGGGTCATGTAAGAACATGTCAGCTTCTGCTGTTTCCTTTTAGAGGAGAAGGGCGGCCTCAGTTGCCAGGAGAATGTTGCGATGGCGGACGGACTATATTTTACAGATGTGTTAAGATCCCTAGGCACGCACAGACCCATGTCTTTGTATTTCAAAATAGTACTACATTGCTTTGTTTTTCAAAATAGTATTAACATTACTTCTGTGGATACCTGGGTTTGAGTTTCAACTTCACCCCTTGGTAGCATTTTTATGGGACAGCCAAATATTCTTGTTCCGTCTACCTCACTGTGTTCTGAGAATCAGATGAAATAATGCATCTAAATGTAATTATCAATCTGGAGATAAAGGGAAGCTACTTTAACTACTTTGGTCCTTTCCTGTGTGATTAGGTTCTTTTTTCCTCATGTTTGTCTCTACTCTTTCCTGCATCTATCATTCTTGAGGTGTATATGCTTCTAAAGTGAACTCTTCCCATATATAGGTGAAGCCAGGTTGGTTTTAAAACTAAAGATATAAAATATATGATCAAATTGTAAACAATAGTGTCTTGTGTACTTGAGCTATCATTTTGACATGATTGGAATGATTTTGGAAGACAACTTCCTAATAAATACAAAAACCTTTACTGAATAATATGATTTTTTTAGTGTCAAATATTATCCTTTCAGGAGATCTCAGCCCTGCTGAGCTGATGATGCTGACCATAGGAGATGTTATTAAGCAACTAATTGAAGCCCACGAACAGGGGAAAGACATCGATCTAAATAAGTAAGTGGATCTATAAAAAAGAAGGTAATCTTGTTCTTGGGTAGTAGATCTCTTTTATGAAATTATCAAATACTACTGGTTCTATCTCATGTTTCATGTTTTAGTTGAGAATTTAGCTTTCTGCCCTGGCCTATAGATTATTTATGGAAAAATTGCCTTATAGCCTTATAATACTAATAGTTTCTAACATTCCTTGGGTGCTTACGGTATTCCAGTCACTGTTAGTAGTACGTTATGTGTATTGGCTCAGCTGATCCTCTCAAACACTATATGAGGTAGGTATTTACCTCATTTGACAGATGGGTCCTCTTAGACAGAGAAAGGTTAAATAATTTGTTCAGGAGTAAATAACATGATTGGCAGAGCTGGGATTTAGAATCAGGTCATCCATCTCCAGAGCCCAGGCGCTGTCCTTCTGTGCCATCTCACTTCATATCCTTCCTCTCTTCCCGGTCGTCTCAGAGAGATGGTAGCTCTCTTCCAGGGAAGCCCTCTCTTTGGGACCTTTGATCAAATCCAACCTTTCCCTACTTCAGAACCTCCTGGACACGTTCATCCACTTCCTCTCCACAACCATGTTCAGCTTTGACTTGGCTACATCCTCAAATAAGAGTGGTTTTTCCTCTCTGCATCTATTTATTTACTATATATTTGTGATACAGATCTGCTGTAGTGAAAGGGTTCTCCCCCCATCCCCAGGTTGTCAATGGTCTAGTCATTACGCACATGACCTTATTTTGGACTCTGTCTTCTGTTACATGAGATACTACAATGTTATACCCCTTCCTTGGAACATTGTGCTTGATAAACATTTGCTAAGGAATAAATTAATAACTATTCTTTTATACCATGAAGACATTACATTTTATTGGTTTTTCTACCATGTGTTTAGCAGTGGGGTTTTTTTCCTCATCTTTGTTGGCTATACCCCTAATTATACAAATCTTTTGTTTCTCATGAACATTTCTACTTCTTGTATATCTTTGTCATTCTCTTTAATTTAGCACATCTAAAGCTAAAGCTAGCATCTTCTTTAAAACCAGCCCCTACTCAGATGTCTCTTTGCCTAATTGTTTTAACCTTCACCCAGGTTTGAAACTCTAGTGTCATCTTTGAATCTTTTCCCTTAGGTCCACTTAGAGTCAAAATTTTGCCTACTGTTTCTTCATTATAACTCTTTCTTGTTCACCACCAACTTCTTCTTCCATTTCTTTTTAAACTTAAGTCTGGACTCCTGCAGTAGTTTATGCTTTCAGTTCTTTTTACCGTCTTGCTGGATTAATTTTCCTTCGTCATTTCCCTGTGCAGGAACTTTCAGCACATTCCCAGTGCTTGTGGAATTAAACGCAGATTCCTCAGCCCATTATGTAAGGCCTCTCGGTGTGGCTTCAACTTACTTTTCCAACTTTTTAAACTTCTGTATCTTCATATTGAAAACCTTCTGCTTTCTGTTAAGTTGGCCTACTCATATTTCTTAAAATCTGTACTATCCTGTTTTTGCATCTTCACACAAGCCAGCCTGTCTGCTCTCGGTGTCATCTCTGTGTCTTTATTGCCTGTCTGAAGCCTGTCTTTTTTCTGTGCCCATTTTCTTTGAATATCTCCCCAGCACACACTGAGTTCCTCTCTTGAGCTCTGGAATCATTCATTGTTGTGTGTGTGTTTTATTATTGATACATATGTTTTTATTACTTGTAGATTTATTTTTGTGCATGCCTGTCTGCAAACATGCGAACATAGAGCACGAAACAGCTATGCCTTACACCTCCTGACGTACCAAGTACATAGGTAGTCTCTTGTACCTATCAGGTACTCAGTAACCATTTGTTGTCATGATTTGAACACCCCATAATACTTCTAGATGGATTAAAGTGAGAAGATAAAGTGACTATTAGGATTTGGTTAGCAGCCACAAAGAAAAGAAAAATTTCTAAATTATAGAGGAAAGCGAGGAATTATTAGTTGGAATAAAGGTTACTTCTGGGGGTTAGGGATAGGGTTACGGTCAGGAAGGGGCAAACAGGTCTTCTGAAGTGCTGATCATATTCTCTTTCTTGGAATGTGGTTACAAGAGTGATTCTTTTATAATTGTTAGAGTATATTTATATGTATCTTTATATAATATTTTGAATTAGAAACTAAGTTTTAAAACTTTTAAAGCTTTAAAAATATATCTATTTTATTTCCTATTTGGTTCCACATAGCTTTGCTTTGAATTGTTTTGTTTTGTTTTGTTGGCCTGAGGCAGTGCTTTGCAACCAGGCATGACCATCCCCACCCCCAAGTCATTTGGCAATGTCTGGAGACATTTTTGGTTGTTACAGCGGGAAGAGGTGCCCGTGGGTAGAGGCCAAGGATGCTGCTAAACCTCCTACAATGTACTGAACAGTCCCCCACAACAGAATTAATCTGATCCCAAACGTAGTAGTGTGGAAGCTGAGAAAATGGTAGAATCCTTTGAAGCTGGAGCACTACTTTGAACGAGACCTACATTGTATCACTGTCCTGGGCCTCCGCCCTGTAGTCATCTGGTTTTCTTTCTGGTACTCTGGAGAAAAGGAAGTCATGAATTTTGTTCTAGTTCCCTGATAATTACAAATGTTAAAACCACTGTTGTCATCTGGTGAAAGGAGTTGATGATGTTATTTATAGGTTATCCTTTTGGTAGCTTGTCCTTGAAATATTGTGATCTTGATAATGCTAGATGCTTTATTTTCAGGGTGAAAACCAGGACAGCTGCCAAATATGGCCTTTCAGCACAGCCTCGCCTGGTGGATATCATTGCTGCAGTCCCACCTCAGTATCGAAAGGTCTTGGTCCCCAAGTTAAAGGCAAAACCCATCAGAACTGCCAGTGGGGTGAGTGATTCAATTCATCAAAGATTGATTGTGTATCTGTTCCACCACAGATCCCTGCCTCCATGTAACACCCAGGTAGTGAGGTGGAAGTGGGGGATTTGGACTAATAAAATCCATATGCTATGGTGTGTGCTGGAGTGGAGACACGTGCAGAATGCTAGGAGGGCACAGGGGAAAAGGTCACTGTTCTTAGAGGAGTAGGTGATGTTTTGATTTTTGGTGTCTTTAAAAGTATAGCTAGATGCTTGGTGACTATCATAAGATGACCAGTATTGTTGGCCATCTTAAGCTTGTGGCTTATAAGATTGATACTTATAAAAGGTATTTTGAAAAGTTAAATTGATAGTGCAAAGTCATTTTGTTAATATATATGGTAATTGTGAAACAGTTGACACCATAGGGAGTGATATGGAGTCCAGAGGACAGAGATGTCCCTGCAGTAAAAGGGACTAGGGAAAGCCCAAGAGGAAGCGTGGAGCTTGACTAACATATAAATGGCACCCATACAAGCAGAGAAGAGCAGGTTCAAAGAGTAATGGGAGCAAGGACCCAGGAACTAGGGCACAGAGGTAGAGATGATGTAAGAGGTGTGTGTGTGCAGGGAACCACGAGTGTACCAGACTCACTGGGGCTGACAATTCATTTTGGAAAGCCACAGGACATTGGGGTGAAGAGTTAGCGTGGGATCCACTTGTAAAAGATCTTAAATGTCCTGCAAAATAGCCAGATTTTTGAGAAGGGGAGTGATGGGAACCAGATAGACTTTCAGAAAATTAATTTGCATACAAGTTGTAGGGTAGCTTGGAGCCAAAAGGACCAGTTGGGATACTCTTGGTTTGACCTAGGTGTGACGTGTTAAGAGCCTGAATCAAGGTAGGGCCTCCAGGATAAAAAGGATGAGTGTGAAAGACATGAGGGAAGAATTGATAGTATTTAGACCCTCTTAAAACATGGTACCCAGAAGTGAATGCTGTGTTCCTGATGTGATCTAAGAAGTTCAGCCCGTTCTTTGGATGGGGATATTGTACTTCTAGTAAATGCAGCTTATAATGACTTGCTGGGTAGCCGTATCTCCTGGATCATATATTTGTGACTAATTAAACCCCAGACCTTTCACACAGAGTGTACCACCTATCCTAGTCTCTTCTCCTTTGAACTTAAGTGTTTGGGGTTTGTTTGTTTGTACCTAGTATAAAAGACTCTTTCAGAAAAACGAATAGGTCCAAACCCCTCACCTCCCGTTCTCCCCCGACTGTTCCCCCAGGGCAACCACTTTTAGGTCTTAGCTGATTTCTTGGCATTTACTTCCATATTCCTAAATAACGTGCTTTATGGGTGAGTCTTGGATTTTCAGTTTTCAGCATTGTGTGTGGGCTTGCTACCATGGAGACAAAGTTTTAGCAATGTTTCAACCTGACAAATGCACTTGGCTTTCATAATTCCATTCTCTCTGTCTTCTTCCTGCCTCGGATCATTTCTTTCTTTGACAGCTACTCTTGTTCTGCTTCCCTCTAAAAATTGATTTTTCTGTGGTCCTGGGCCAACTGCTTTTAGTGCCATACATGCTTTCTTTGGTGATCTCATCCATTGATGTTTTTAAGTATTGCCATATGCTGACTCATAGCTCCGACTTCTCCCCAAGCTTCACATCCGTGTCGGATTGCCTGTTAGACATTTCTCCTTTGACTGCCTGTAAGTATATCCTTAAGTGTAGCATAACCAAAACCTCAGACTTGCTCACCCATCTTCCTTGTCCACCTTAGCTAATGGTGCCCCCGTCCACTCAGTTTCTAAAAGATGCGAAATGCATTGTCCATTCCTACCACCACTGGGAGGAATGTTTTGGCCTTTATTATTTCTTGTTTAGATTGTTTTACTCATTTCCTAATGGGCCTACTTCTTCTTACCTGCACCAAATCCATTTTCTGCAGTATCACCAGAGTGACTATTAAAAATATCAAATGAACACAGCTGATTGTCATTCCCTAGCTGCTATGCATCCTAACCTCTTTGCTTTTTAAAAAATTTATTTTACTGAAGTATAGTTGATTTACAATGTTGTGTTAATTTCTACTGTATGGCAAATGTATGATTAAGTTATACACATATATACATTTTTCATATCCTTTTCCAGTATGGTTTATCACAGGATATTGAATATAGTTCCCTGTGCTATACAGTAAGACCTTGCTGTTTATCCATTCTATATATAATTGCATCTACTAATCCCCAAATCCCAATCCATCCTTCCCCCACCATGTCTCCCTCTTGGCAACCACAAGTCTGTTCTCTTGTGTCTGTGAGTCTGCTTCTGTTTTGTAGATAAGTTCATTTGCATCATATTTTAGATTTCACATATATGCGATATCATATATTTATCTGTCTCTTTCTGACTGACTTAGTGTTATAATCTCCAGGTCCATCCATGTTGCTGCAAATGGCATTATTTCATTATTTTTTATGGCTAATATTCTGTTTATATGTACCACATCTTCTTTATCCATTCATCTGTTGATGGACATTTAGGTCGTTTCCATGTCTTGGCTGTTGTAAATAGTGCTGCAATGAACATTGGAGTGCATGTATCTCTTTGAATTATAGTTTTCTCCAGATATATGCCCACTAACCTCCATGCTTTTACTTCTGCTGTTACTGTACTGCTTTATATGTTTTTATAGAGCAGCTTTAGGCTTACAGAAAAATTGAGCAGAAAGCACAGAGAGTTCCCATATACTTCCTCTCCCCCTTCCCCAGGTTGCCCTATTATTAATACCTTGCATTGGTTTGACACATTTGTTATAATTGATGAACCAATATTGCTATCTTCTTATTAACCAAAGCCTGTAGTTTACATTGGGGTCACTCACAGTGTTATACATTCTGTCGGTTTTACCAAATGCATAATTTCACATATCCATCGTTACAGTATCATATGGAATAGTTTCACTGTCCTAAAACTCCCCTCATTATTTCCTGTTTCATACCTCTCACAACTACTGATCTATTTACTGTTTCTGTAGTTTTGCCTTTCCTAGAATGGTATATAGTTGGAATCAGTATGTTTTGTAGCCTTTTCGTATTGGCTTCTGTTACTTTGCAGTGGGCATTTAAGGTTATGCCATGTCCTATTAGTGGCTTGATAGCTCATTTCTTTTTAGCACTGAATAATATTCCATTGTCTGAGTGTGCCACAACTTGTTTATCCACACACCTATTAAAGGACATCTTGGTTGCTTCCAAGTTTTGGCAATTATAATGGACAAAGCTGCGATAAACATTTGTTTGAAGGTTTTTGCATACTCAAAAGTTTTCAAACTCATTTGGGTAAATAAATACCTAGGAGCATGATTGCTGGATCATATGGTCAGACTACGTTTAGCTTTGTTAGAAATTGCCAAACCGTCTTCCAAAGTGGCTGCACTGTTTTGCATTCCATCAACAGTAAATGAGAGTTCCTATTGCTCCACAAGCTCATCAGCATTTGGTGTTGTCAGTGCTCTGGATTTTGGCCATTCTGTTAGGTATGTAGTGATATCTCATTGCTTTAATTTGCAATTCCTGAATGACGTACGATGTTGAGTATCTTCTCATATACTTATTTTGCCTTCAGTGCATCCTCTTTGGCGAAGTGTCTCTTCAGATCTTTTGCCCTATTCCTAATTGGGTTGTTTGGGTTTTTTATTGTGAAGTTTTAAGGATTTTTTTTTAATAGTTAAGATACATGTCTTTTATCAGACATGTGTTTTGTAAATATTTTCTCCCAGTCTGTGGCATACCTTTTTAGTATACTTAAGTCTATGATCCATTTTGAGTCTGTTTGTATTTGAGTTTTTGTTCGTTTTGTTGGGTTTTTTGCTTTGAAAATCATGATTTTTATTATTCAGAGTAGTATCATTACTCATTGCAACAGTAGTGACCATATGTTGTCCACCTGTTACATACCAGCCACTGCACTGGTGTGTTTTCTAATTTAATCCTCAAAACTGTTTTGAGGGTAGGTAGTATTGTCTTCATTTTACAAAACAGGAAAATACACAGTAAGAGGCAGAGAAAAGATTCAAAGGTTCATCTCTCTGGCTGACTCCAAAGTCATAGCTTTTTCTACCTTATCAGTAATCTTTAAGCTGTATTCTACAAAACTACAGGATCCGTATAAGTGTTTTAGGAGCTACTGTGGGGAATAATAGGGAAGCCGTGGGAGCAGGCCCCATCTCTACTTCACCCAGGGCTGTTGCTTTTCTCTCTTCTGTAAGTTGATGTTCTAAGTAAAACATTACTTGAAGGGAGAGTTCAGCCACTTAAAAAATGCTTGAAAACTCCTGCACTTTGCTTCCCTGGTCCTCACGTCCCTCTGCCTTCTTAGCTTAGTTAACTCTTACTCAGCATGGCTGTCAACCCCTTAGGAAGGCTTCCCTGACGCCCCTGGTCAGGGCTAATTAATCCCCTTCTTTGGGCATCCCTAATATTTTCTTTTAGCACATGCTTCTTACCATGTGGTTTTGAAAAAGCCTATTTCTCTATGTCCTCCTCCCCTGCTAGCTTGTATGATTTCAGAGGACAGAGGCAGTGCATTAATATTTTTGTAGTCTTAGGGCCCACCTGCTCTGTGTAGCTCAGAACCTGGCCTATATTGTAGGCCCTCAATAAAAGATTGGGAAATTAGATTGACCTCATCAGTGGTATACATATACCACTGGTGTCTCATTTTAAATACAAACATTTGTTTGAAAATCTAAGTTTTTAATTCAGATTTGCAAAATTATTATTATTTTTTTTTTGTGGTACGCGGGTCTCTCACTGTTGTGGCCTCTCCCGTTGCGGAGCACAGGCTCCGGACGCGCAGGCTCAGCGGCCATGGCTCACGGGCCCAGCTGCTCCGCAGCATGTGGGATCTTCCCGGACCGGGGCATGAACCCGTGTCCCCTGCATCGACAGGTGGACTCTCAACCACTGCACCACCAGGGAAGCCCTTGATTTGCAAAATTATTTATTTTGGAGTTTCTCTAGATCACTAATGATTTAAGTTCAATTTTAATCATTTTTATTATTAAAAAATAATCACAGACTTACAGAAAAGTTGAAAATCCACTACAAAGAACACTTTATCCCTGAGCCATTTGAGAGTAAGTTGCAAAGCCAATGGCTTTGAATACTTTAGTGTGTACTTCCTAGAAACAAGAACATTTTCTTACATCACCACAATACAGCCATCAAAATCAGAAATTTAACACTGATACATTATCATCATCTAGTCCTCAGACCTCATTCAAGTTTCTTATGGTGTGTCAGTAATGACCTACAGGACCCAGTTCAGAATCACGTGCTGCGTTTAGTTGTCATGGCTTTTCAGTCTGGACACTTCCTCTGTCTTTCCTTTACTTCATTACCTTAACACTTCTGAAGATTTCAGGCAAGTTGTTTTGTATCATCTCCCTCAATTTGGTTTAATCAGATGTGTCCTCATAATTAGATTCGGGTTTGCATCTCTGGCAGGAACATCACATAAGTGATACTGTGTTCTTATTATATCGTGTCAGGTGGTGCATAGTTTGTTGTCCTGTCACTGATGTTGTCTTTTGATCAAGGTGATGTCTGCTAGGCATCCCCTTTGTAAAGTTATTCTTTTCCACTTTGTAATTAAGAAGTTTTGTGTGGTGAAGTACTTTAAATTTTATTTTATTTATTTATTTATTTTTGGCTGTTGTTGGGTCTTCGTTTCTGTGCGAGGGCTTTCTCCAGTTGCGGTGAGCGGGGGTCACTCTTCATCGCGGTGCACGGGCCTCTCACTTTCGCGGCCTCTCTTGTTGCGGAGCACAAGCTCCAGATGTGCAGGCTCAGCAGTTGTGGCTCACGGGCCCAGTTGTTCCGTGGCATGTGGGACCCTCCCAGACCAGGGCTCGAACCCGTGTCCCCTGCATTGGCAGGCAGGCTCTCAACCACTGCGCCACCAGGGAAGCCCAGTGAAGTACTTTGAAACCATGCAAATATCCTGTTCCTTATCAGACTTCCAGTTTCCTCATTCATTTGTGTGAATGGATTAAATGGTGGGTTATAATCTGTTCCATCATTATTTATTTTGATGTACAAATTTTCCCAGTTTTGACCAGTAGGAGCCCTTTCAAGCTGCTTTCTGTTCCTTTTTTAAATGTCCCCATCATTCTTTGGGCAGTTTCTAGCTTTCAGTGATAATAAAATGTTCCAGGCTCATCTTGTACTTTCTTTACCCTAGCCCTGGAATCAGCTGTTTCTCCAAGGAGCCCTGGTTTCTTTTAGTGGAGAAGAATATTTAGAAACAAAGATCTGAGTACTAGATGTACTCAATGCCGTTAGGGTGTTGCTGCTCCCAGACCCTCTCCATGGACCAAACTAGGAAATATTATGTACATACGCGCACACACATATACATAAAACATTTGCATCTATATTTGTGTGTGTGTGTGTGTACTGTGAGTCCACAACAGTACCTTTGATTTCATCCAACCCACAGAGTTCATTCTAGTTCTCTCCTTTTGCATATTTTAACTTTCTTCTCTGAGTGACCGCCTCACACTGGTCAGAATGGCCATGATTAAAAAGTCGTTACAAATAACAGATGCTGGAGAGGGGGTGGAGAAAAAGGAGCCCTCCTACATTGTTGGTGGGAATGTAAATTGTGCAGCTGCTATGGCAAACAGTATGGAAGTGCCTCAGAAAACTAAAAATAGAGTTGCCATATGATCCAGCAATCCCACTCCTGGGTATGTATCTGGATAAAACTATTGATATAATTCAAAAGGATACATGCACCCCTATGTTCATAGCAGCCAAGACAAGGACACAACCTAAATGTCCATTGACAGATGAATGGATAAAGAAGATGTAGTACCTATATACAAAGGAATACTACTCAGCCATAAAAAAGAATGAAATAACGCCATTTACAGCAACATGGTAAGTAAAGTAAGTCAGAAAAAGAAACACAAATACCATATGATATCACTTATATGTGGAATCTAAAATATGATACAAATGAACATATCTACAAAACAGACTCACAGACATAGAGAACAGACTTGTGGTTGCCATGGGGGAGCAGGGTTGGGGAGGAATGGATTGGGAGTTTGGGGCTAGCAGATGTAAACTATTTTATATAGGATGGATAAACAGCAAGGTCCTACTGTATAGCACAGGGAACTATATTCAATATCCTGTGATAAACCATATGGAAGAGAATATGAAAAAGAATGTATATATGTGTATAACTGAATCAGTTTTTTGTAGACAGAAATTAACACATCGTAAATCAACTATACTTCAATAAACTAAATTAAAAAATCATAACTTTCTTCTCTGACAGTAAGAAATCTGGCTTGCATTCATCTTAGTGTATACCCTTATTTGACCAGCTGCCCCCGTATGTAACTGATTGTCTAACTCTGCCATCACGTCCTTCTCAAGCAGATGCTCTTCCTACCCCACTGGGCTCTGACAGACCCCTCTGAGGATATCTTGCACACACTCTGAAGTCTAGCTCCAGTTTAATAGTCTCTATTCTAAATAATGAGATCTATTGGGAAGAGTTTGAGATACAAAGGTTAGGTTTAGATATAATTTTACAGAATTGCATAAGTAATTGTTCTCTTATAGGCTATTTTATGAAAACAAATCAGAAAGAGCAAGAAAATAAGAATCACCATGACTTTAAAAATTATTAATTCCTTATTTTGCACTTAATTTATTGTAAAATATAATACAAACTAGTGTATACAATGCATATGTACATTTTGAAAATTAATAATATTGAAAAGATCACCCTGGTACCCACAGCTCAGTTTAAGAAATATAGCGTTTTACCAGTACTTTTGAAACCCCCTTGTGTGCCACCCTCTGATTGCATTCCTCTCCCGCTTTCTGAGCGATAACAACTCTCCAGAATTTTGTATGAATTATTATTATTTTTTTTTTACATTTTACCAGGCTTCTTTTGTTATGCACATATACATAGGCACTACATACAGTATGTTAAAGAACATGTTAAGAAATATCAGGAGGACACGGGGGCGGGGGAAGGGTAAGCTGGGACGAAGCGAGAGAGTGGCATGGACATATATACACTACCAAACGTAAAATAGACAGCCAGTGGGAAGCAGCCACACAGCACAGGGAGATCAGCTCGGTGCTCTGCGACCACCCAGCGGGGCGGGACAGGGAGGGTGGGAGAGAGACGCCAGAGGGAGGAGACATGGGGACACATGCACCTGCACAGCTGACCCACCTTGCCATACAGCAGAAGTCAACACACCATTGCAAAGCAACTACACCCCAACAAAGATGTTAAAAAAAAAAAAAGAAATACCAGGAAGTTTATGTATCTTTTTCATTTACCCTGTGTTTTATGGCCTTGTTTATCACCTCCTTGTACCAGCTCACCAAACTTCCCTGGAGGAGCAGCAGACCAAATTCCTTAGCACCCAGTGGCTCTGAGCAAATATAGAACATAGTAGCAAAATGCAAAAGTAATGAGACAGACTGAAGGCACATAGCAGGGGGACAATTTGTGAGTGGGGAAAGGGTTTTTCCGTTTGTTTGTTTTGCTTTTTACGGGATAGGGAAACACCAACTTTGGACAGTGGGAGAGAAAAAAGCTGCAGTTGGTCTTTTTAACACACACAGAACAAGTTAATATTGTGCTAAAAATATGTCTATGTATTAGGTTGGTCGAATAATGTGAAGGGTGGGCACCCAGAAGGAAGACATGGAACCTAATGTACTCAAATATCCTCTCTTGTTGTTTGAAAAGTTGTCTGGAGAGCAGTGCAAAGCCTCTTCTTCCGCTCGGGCCTGGCGAGTCTCCTGCCATGCTGTCCTCAGCAGTGCCGTGGGGTGGTGACTAATTGCCCCTGTAAATTACTGAGCACCACTGTGCTACTCCGTTTATTTTTTGACAGTAATTTAGTGCTTGCTCTTTCCCACACTTGTCATGCCATGTTTTTCCTCACATTAGAAGCCTTACTACTTGAGAGAAGTCAATACAATTTTCTGTTTGTATAAATGAAAGGCCACAGTTTTTAACTCTTCTATAATAATATTCCTTGAGCCAGAAGAAGATATATTTTCCACATTTTAGTTACACTTCAACAATTATGTATTATATGCCTATAGGGCTCATATTCAATGGCAAAGTGAAGTGGACTGATGGTCTCAGATGTTTCCTTGTAAGATAGCGTGTCAAGAACTGGCTTATATATTATCCGTCCTCCAGACTGACATCACACTTCATAATAGCTTGGTATGATGATTGCTGTCAAAATTGCACTGAGCCTGGCCGTGCCGCGCAGGGACCTCGCCAGGAAGGACGCGCAGGCTTGTGCAAGGAGAGCGGAGCCCCAGCGGGTGGCACCTGTGCCGCCTGTATGAATTATTTCATAATTGCTTTTTTATTAATCTTCCTTTTATAGATTGCTGTTGTGGCTGTCATGTGCAAACCCCACAGATGTCCACACATCAGTTTTACAGGAAACATATGTGTGTGAGTATGATGATTGTGATAAGTTGTGTATGTGTATGTATTTTAATTGAACCAGTTAAGTCCCCTAGAGCCTTGATCAATACATGCTGGTAATATTTAAAACTGTTTTTTGTTTGTATTTGTTTTTTGGCCACGGCTTGTGGGACCTCAGTTTCCCGACCAGGGATTGAGCCCGGGCCACAGCAGTGAAAACCTGGCATCACTAACCACTAGGCCACCAGGGAACTCCCTGGTAATATTTAAAACTTTGACTTAATAGATTCATAAGTTAGTTCTTTGAAACAAGCACCTATTAGTAGGATGTCTCAATGCTTTAAAAATGAAGCATATAAAGATTTTAATTTGTTGCAATACACAGTAAAAAAAATTCATAGGTTACAGAACTCAAAACAGTAGATATTCTGTTAACTTGATAAACAATACATGGAAATATGAGCTGCGTAAATTCCAAATGTCAGAAGTTTATAATGAATTTGGATCAGAAAAGTATCAAAGTAAAAACTTATCCTTACTAATAATCTTTAAACTTATTAAATTTAGATAATTAGAAAAATTAGCAGAAGATTATTCATGACTCTAGACAGGAAGATTATTAATCAGGAGAAAGATTTTCTTAAGTGTAGTTACCAAGAGAGCACTGTGAGTATCAATCCAAACTTAGGAAAACTTAGGCCCAGTTATTTGCCCCTAAAAGCTTAAACTTCTAAAATAATAGTGACTGCAATACTCTGAAAATGACTGTAATAATGTTCCTTTATATGTTTATCTTTTTACTTGTTAGTAGAAAATGTATATATTTGCAGATGCTACAAAGGTACAACCTTCTGTTAGGATTCGAAAATGAAGCTGGTTCAGTCAGGAATTTACGGAGCCTGTAGATACTTGAACTAGACTGTTGAACTAAGTTCAGTATCTGACATCTTCATTTTATTGTATTGGCAGATACTGCCCTGGTGGACCTGATTCAGACTTTGAATATTCGACCCAGTCTTATACTGGATATGAGGTAAAGTAATGTGAGGCTGTCCTGAGGAGTGTTACAGCATACTTTATTAAGAGTCTGCTTTTATAAGTACCGGCTTTCTTAAAATTTTTATTTTTTTCCTGATTACATAAGTTATTCATTCACCAAACATTTGCTGAGTGTCTGTTGTTCTAGTCACTGGCGAAATATTTATGTAAGCACTTATTATTAATATGTCAACATTGTTCTAAGTGCTTTACAACTTTAAACCTGACAGCAGGATTTTGAAGGTAGACACTATTATTATCCCAGTTTTTTAGATAAGGAAACCAGGGCCTAGAAGTCTTACATGACTGGCCTGGAGACATGCCCCTAATATGTAACAGGGCCGGGCTTTGAATTCTGTGCTCCTCACCAGTACATTGTCCTGCCTCTGCAGCTGTGAAAAAACAGGTCAGGTCTTGAGAAATTTACATTCTAATAAATGGGGGTAGACAGTAAAGAAACAAACAAGAAAAAACAATCAGGTACTAGTAAATGCAAAGCAGGGAAGTAAAGTCAAGTAAGATGTCGTAGCAGGGTGGATACTTCAGCCTTGGGGGCTAGGAAGGAATGGTCTGAGGAGGTGACATTTAAACTGAGCCCTGAATGACAAGAAAGAGCCTTTCAAGAATACCAAGAAAGAGCATTCCTAGCAGAGAGAATAGCTGGAACACGGAGCCAGGCTCAGAATGACAGTGGGGGGCTCTGGAGCAGAGCAGGTGAGGGGAGAATGAGATTCGGGAGACGGGTGCCGCAGGGGATTGTAAGCCAGGGCAAGGAGTTTGTTATAGGTGTTGTGAAAAGCCATCCAGATTTAAAGCAGGGGTTGATATAATCCAGTGTTGGTTTTTAAAAGATCATTTGATGGTTCTGTGAGGGCAGGATTAGAGCGGGTGCAAGAGAAAGCAGGAGGCCAGCGAGCAGGCTTTCGAAGTCGTCGGCCTCATCCAAAGAGGCCAGCAGCCAGGAAACCATGTGACTTTTTTCTTATACATGGTTTTTCATTTCTTACCTGTTTTTCATAGTTCAAATTTTTAAAAATACTAAAAGAATTTTTCAGTGAAGACTCCCTCTCGTCACTCTCCCCTGGCCACCCCTTTTTGCTTCAGCCCCCGAAGACAATCAGTATCATCCCCTTCAGAGATAATATATAGATATAAAAGCAATACATACTCTTTATCCTAACTTTTTACACAGGAGGTAGTCTATCAAAACCTTGCACCTTACCTTTCTCATTTGACAATGTATCTTAGGGAACATTTTATATCAGTATATTGTTTCATGGCCATAGACTATTCCATTGTATGATAGCATGATGGCTTTTTGTTAAGCCATTACAAACTGTTGTTGTATTGATATTTAATGATCTGGTTTAAAGGTTATTTTATCAAGTAACTCTTTTGAATGTGTATACACAGATATGTCTGTGAGCAGTATAACAATTTGGTGACCCTGGGGTTTCCATAAGGGTTTACACAAAGATATAACTATGGTCCAAGGAGCTGCCTCCTGTTGAGTGGAGACCAGCCAAATGCTATTCAGGACATTATTTTGAACCCTGACAAGACTGAGAGAGGAAGAAAGGAGCCCAAGGGAACTTTATTTTTAATACCCTTTTGAAACTACTTTTTATTCTTAATTCAGTGTGGGCATAACAGGATACTTCTCTTTTTTCTTAGCCAACCTCCATGCGAGCTATCCGTGCTAGGTATGACCCTTATCTACAGACAAGACACCGAATAGAACAGGTAAGGTTTTAAAAAGCATTGTTACATTAGATCTTTATACTTAGAAGGTATTCTTGCTTGATTTGAGTTGAACCAGAAATAAGAACTGAAAGAATATTTCTCCCCTTTGTAAGTTTTTAATATCCATCTGAGGGAGGGGGACTATTTTGCAATACCTAGCAAGGTCAAAAACACTGCTTCCTTTAAAGACTGTATTATTTTCTGTAAGGATTTTATAGTCTCTAAAGTTCTTTCAATTTGTAGAAAGTTATTTATGGTATGAAATTTACAGAATGTGGATATGTCTTAGACAATAGGTGGGTGGATTGAATTTTAGCTTCCATAAGCCAAGTGAGAAGTATTGTGACTAGTTTCCTGGGGTGTGAATGGGGAATTGACTGTACAGGGGGATGAGGGACTCTTGGGAGCCATGGAGTTGTTCTGTATACTGGTGGTGGTGGTGGCAGTGGTTACACAACTCTAAACATTTGTCAAAACTCATTTAATTGTACAGTTAAAGTTAGTGGATTTTGTTGTATATAAATTATACCCCGGGAGTTCCCTGGTGGCCTAGTGGTTAGGATTCCGGGCTTTCACTGCTGTGGCCTGGGTTCAATCCCTAGTCGGGAAACTGAGATCCTGCAAACTGCATGGCAAAGCCACACACACACAAAAAAATTATACCTCAATATAACTGATTAAAGACAAGTATTGTGTAGATGGCCTTGCTCTGTTCAAGAACTCTGAACATTAATACAGATTTTCTTTTTCACAGTTTTATTTTAAACTTGTCCAATTTCAAACAATGCAAGCACTGTCCATAGTTTTTATAGTTACGTCTAGTAAGACACCTAGAAAATCTCAAATGGAAAGTAGCACATACCATAGTCAGTAAGTCGCTTCTGTGCTTAACTGTTATTACGAGTGGATACCAGACACTTCTGATTTTCACATCATTGTCACCCAAGCATATATGGATCAGGATTGTCAGCTGTAGGAGAGGACCCCACCTGCAGGGAGCCAACATAGTTCCTAAACTGACCATTGCTTCAATTTCTTTTTTAGCCATAATTTTTTTTTTTTTTGGAACCCATGCCCCTTGCAGTGGAAGCACGGAGCCCTAACCACTGGCTGGACCACCAGGGAATTCCCTTAGCCATGATTAACTCATTTGAAGTGTTTCAGTAGAGTTCAAAATGTTTATATTTTCCAAACAGGAGCATGGGTTTTGAAAGATTTTAGAAACTACCAGAGAGTAGTGATTCTTTTCCTAACTGTAAATGCACTAGAATCACCTGAGTAACTTTTCCAAAATACATGTCAGATTTCACTGCTGAAGTTCTGATTAAGTCTGGTTTAGGGTCCAGGCAAGATATTTTGAAAAAGCTACCAGGAAGATTTTGTTGTGTATTCCTGGTAAACAACCGTAGTTATAGAGTATTCTTTTAGTGTTGATAGCTATGTACACGTACTTACAGATATATATTTGCATGTGTATGCACATGCCTGCCCATATGCTTACGTATCTGTAAGGATTTACATATGTATAAGGATGTATGTATGTATAAGTTATTTGCCATTTTCAGAAACAAGTATAAAACAAAGTAACTTTTTGCTCATATTAAGTGTGGACATCCTCTTTACGTAGTACATTAGAGTTCATAATTTGTAGTCTACTTGACCTAGTTTTCCTCAGGCCTAAGATATGGCAAGAAATTTAAATACCTGTTTCTAAAAATTAGAATCTTGCCTTATTGTAGTTGAAAAACTGAAAGATCTATACCATTCTCTTCCCAAATAGAAGAGATGTCATATTTCAGAGTTTATTGTCCTTGCCCCACCCCTGAAACTAGGCTTAAGGTGCTACCTGTACCCAGAAACTTCATAATTAATTCAAAACTTTTAATTTAAAACTGCTTTCTTAACGTTTCTTTCTAATCTAGTGTTCTCTTTCTTTCACTTGCATCAAGTCCTGATTATGTTGTATATAGTCTTCGTCCCCAATGCTGACCACAAAGTCTGGCATAAAATATGTAATCAATAAATATTTGTTTATTCTATTACATACTGTGTTATTTGCTTTGCTGCTCTCTAATTTATATTCTTTGTATTATTAAGTTTTCACTTAACTCTGTAAGTTGACATCAGACTTCTTGTTTATTATTTTTAATTCTCGTCCTCCTTATTTGAGCAATAATTTCCTTTTCAGACCCTGGAGTCTATTTTTTTTAGTCCATAGAATTTGCTTAACATGTTTGCTTCTCATTTTTAAACTATACAGATGAGAACACCGCAAAGTAAAATTAGAAATTTGCAATAACCTTCTTAGGGTAGTTGACTATATCTTTCTAATGCTGATGAATTTATGTCTTTCAGTTAAAACAGCTTGGTCACAGTGTGGATAAAGTGGAATTTATTGTGATGGGTGGAACATTTATGGCGCTTCCAGAAGAATACAGAGATTATTTTATTCGAAATTTACATGATGCCTTATCAGGACATACCTCCAACAATATTTACGAGGCAGTCAAGTAAGAAATTCTTATTTTATCATATTCACCAACGCTGGTTGTCAGTTTATCCTCCTAGCAGCAGTCTGTGAGAATTCCTTTTGCTCTATGTCTATATTCCTAGTTCTTTTGGGGAGGGAGGGGAGAGGATGTCATTCTTTTTATTTGCATACCTTTCATGGGTTGTAAGGTTAAATACATTTTTTCCCAATTTTCTTGAGCTACAATGAACGTAGAGCACTGTATAAGTTAGGGTGTGCAGCATAATGATTTGATGTCACATATATCATGAAATGATGAGCACAGTAAGCTGAGTTAACATCTGTCATCTCATACAGTCCTAGTCCTTGTAGTTGCTTCTGTTTTGTGGGAAAAAGGATTATGTTTTTAAAAAGTGAGTGTGGTCCATTGGTTATTAGTATTTTCACAAAATCACTATGTGAAAGAATAAAAAGAAACTAAAAAAAAAAGAAAAAGAACAACAGCAACAAAAAACCAAAACCAAGGGATTTCCCTGGTGGTGCAGTGGTTAAGAATCCGCCTGCCAATGCAGGGGACACGGGTTCGAGCCCTGGTCCAGGAAGATCCCACATGCCATGGAGCAACCTAGCCCGTGTGCCACAACTACTGAGCCTGCACTCTAGAGCCCGTGAGCCACAACTACTGAGCCCATGTGCCACAACTACTGAAGCCCACGTGCCTAGAGCCCGTGCTCCACAACAAGAGAAGCCACCGCAGTGAGAAGCCCCCACACCGCAACGAAGAGTAGCCCCTGCTCGCCGTAACTAGAGAAAGCCCACGTGCAGGAACAAAGACCCAATGCAGCCAAAAATAAATAAATAAGTAAATAAATTTACTTTAAAACCCAGAAAAACCACTGTGCAGCTCTTCTCAGCCTGAGGCTGGTCTAAACTGCAGGGGTAGCTTTGATTGGACTAGGTGAGCCCACCCAAAAAGAGCACTGGGAGTACTTTTAATCTGAGACATTTAACTGCTATATAATCAACAAAACAAGTGACTTTTTTTAAAAAACATATTTATTGGGTATAATTGTTTAACAATGTTGTGTTAGTTTCTGCTGTATAACAAAGTGAATCAGCTATACATATATCCCCGTATCCCCTCCCTCTTGTGTCTTCCTCTCACCCTCCCTATCCCACCCCTCTAGGTGGTCACAGAACACCAAGCTGATCTCCCTGCATGTTGCAGCTGCTTCCTACTAGCTATCTGTTTTACATTTGGTAGTGTATATATGTCAGTGTTACTCTCACTTTGTCCCAGCTTGCCAACTTCCCCCTCCCTGGGTCCTCAAGTCCATTCTCTATGTCTGTGTCTTTATTCCTGTCCTGCCCCTAGATTCATGAGAACCTTTTTTTTTTTTTATGATTCCATATATATGTGTTAGCATAAGGTATTTGTTTTTCTCTTTCTGACTTACTTCACTCTGTATGACAGACTCTAGACCCATCCAAACAAAACACTCCCATTTACCATTGCAACAAAAAGAATAAAATATCTAGGAATAAACCTTCCTAAGGAGACAAAACACCTGTATGCAGAAAACTATAAGACACTGATGAAAGAAATTAAAGACGATACAAACAGATGGAGAGATATACCATGTTCTTGGATTGGAAGAATTAACATTGTGAAAATGACTGTACTACCCAAAGCAATCTACAGATTCAGTGCAATCCCTGTCAAGCTACCAAAGGCATTTTTCACAGAACTAGAACAAAAAATTTTACAATTTGTATGGAAACACAAAAGACCTCGAATAGCCAAAGCAATCTTGAGAAAGAGAAACAGAGCTGGAGGAATCAGGCTACCTGACTTCAGGCTGTACTATAAAGCTACAGTAATCAAGACAGTATGGTACTGGCACAAAAACAGAAATATAGATCAGTGGAACAGGATAGAAAGCCCAGAGATAAACCCATGCACATATGGTCACCTTATCTTTGATAAAGGAGGCAAGAATATACAATGGAGAAAAGACAGCCTGTTCAGTAAGTGTTGCTGGGAAAACTGGACAGCTACATGTAAAAGAATGAAATTAGAACACTTCCTAACACCATATACAAAAATAAACTCAAAATGGATTAAAGACCTAAATGTAAGGCCAGACACTGTGAAACTCTTAGAGGAAAACATAGAGAACACTTTGACATAAATCACAGCAAGATCCTTTTTGACCCACCTCCTAGAGAAATGGGAGTAAAAGCAAAAATAAACACATGGGACCTAATGAAACTTAAATGCTTTTGCACAGCAAAGGTAACCATAAACAAGAGGAAAAGACAACCCTCAGAATGGAAGAAAGTATTTGCAAATGAAGCAACTGACAAAGGATTCATCTCCAAAATATACAAGCAGCTCATGCAGTTCAATATTAAAAAAACAAGCAACCCAATCCAAAAATGGGCAGAAGACCTAAGTAGACATTTCTCCAAAGAAGATATACAGACTGCCAACAAACACATGAAAGGATGCTCAACATCACTAATCATTAGAGAAATGCAAATCAAAACTACAATGAGGTGTCATCTCACACTGGTTAGAATGGCCATCATCAAAAAAATCTACAAGCAATAAATGCTGGAGAGGGTGTGGAGAAAAGGGAACCCTCTTACACTGTTGGTGGGAATGTAAATTGATACAGCCACTGTGGAGAACAGTATGGAGGTTCCTTAAAAAACTAGAAATAGAGACTTCCCTGGTGGTCCAGTGGTTGAGACTCTGTGCTCCCAATGCAGGGGGCCCGGGTTCGATCCCTGGTCAGGGAACTAGATCCCACATACTGCAACTAAGAGTTGGCATGCCACAACTATAAGGATTCTGCATGCCGCAACAAAGATCCCACGTGCCGCAACTAAGACCGGGCGCAGCCAAATAAATAAATATTAAAAAAAAAAAAAAACTAGAAATAGAGGGCTTCCCTGGTGGCGCAGTGGTTGAGAGTCCACCTGCCGATGCAGGGGACGCGGGTTCGTGCCCGGGTCCGGGAGGACCCATGTGCCGCGGAGCGGCTGGGACCGTGAGCCATGGCCGCTGAGCCTGCGCGTCCGGAGCCTGTGCTCCACAACGGGAGAGGCCACAACAGTGAGAGGCCCGCATACCACAAAAAAAATAAAAAACTAGAAATAGAACTACCATATGACCTAGTAGTCCCACTACTGGGCGTATACCCTAAGAAAACCATAATTCAAAACGAGTCATGTACCCCAATGTTCATTGTAGCTCTATTTACAATAGCCAGGACATGGAAGCAACCTAAGTGTCCGTCGACAGATGAATGGATAAAGACGATGTGGCACATATATACAATGGAATATTATTCAGCCATAGAAAAACAAGTGACTATTATTTAATAACTATTGTTCTAATTACTGTTTAATAACTATTAAATAATTTGTTGATGGGATCATTTATTTCAAATTCTAGTTGACGGAAGACAATTATGCTTTCTTTTGATACCTCATATCTCCATTTTTAGTGAGAAGAATACTAAGGTTTCATATATAGTTCAATGATTTAAGAAGTGAAAGTCTTAGAATAGTTTTTATTTTCAGAAATTTCAGGAACACCTGGCTAAGTTACTGTGTACTATTCTCTTTTATTTACTGAACATTAATTGAAGGCCCATTAGGGGCCATGCATTGCCTTGGACACTGGGAACAACGTGGTGAACAAGACGGATGTTGTCCTTGCCCTCGTGGTGCTTACATTCTACTGGTTCAACAAATACCAAACAGCAAGTGCTGTGATGGATATAGACGGCTATGATGGAGAATACCTGGGCTGATTCTGCACACAAAGTGGTGACGTTTAAGCTGAGATCTGAAGTATAAGGAGGGAGTCAGGCCAAGCACAGAAAAAAGAAGAGGCACTGAAATGAGGAAGAACTTGAGGTGTTCCAGGAACAGAGAGGAGGCCAGGGTATCTAGATTCCAGTGAAAAGGGGGGCATATGTCATGAAGGGAGATTGAAAAGTTAGGTGTGGGCCTGATTATACATGCTTTTGAGGACTTAAAAACTTTCGAATCAGCAGTAGGAAGTAGATGAATGGTTTCAAGCAGGAGACTGATGTGTTCGGGTTTGTAAGAAGCTCATTCTGGTTATTGTGTGGCTGCAACATGAGAATGTTGGTGCAAGAGTGGACGTGGGAAACTGGGTGGAAGAGTGTTGTATCCACCCCAGCTCAGATGAGGGTGGTGGCAGTAATGACAGAAAAGAATAGATGGAATAGGTGTATTTTTGTGTGGAAACTGACAGATTTTGGATCAGGTCCGCGGTAAGAAAGAGGAACGAATCAAGGATGACACCCAGGTTTTGGTTGTAGGAAATGATCGAGAGTTGTGTCACATACTGAGATGGAAAAGACAGAAGGAAGAACAGGTTTGTGGGAGAAAATCAAGAGTTTTACTTTGGCTGCATTAAGTTTGAAATGCCTAGAATACATTCAGGTGGGGATGTCCATAGGCTATATAAGAGATGTCTGGGCTGGCGATATAAAATTGGGGATTATCAGCTCATAGATGGTATTTATAGCCATGCAAATGGATAAGGTCACCTTATGGGAGAGTTTCAGATTTCCAAGATATGCTACATGAAAACGCAATTTTTAGGGCCATTCTTGCAGTGTGAGCCCATCATTTTTGTATACGTGCCTGTGAGTATAAATGCATAGAAGAGGTGGTAGAATGGTGATCAGCATAGGCAATAGTTAGCACTGAGGAGAGAGGGACATGAGACGTGGGGGTAAAGGAGGACATATACAGCGTACAGTGTGCTGAGCATTGTGGTAAGTATTCACTTATCCAATTCTTATAAGAAGTCTTTAAGTATTTAACTTATCCCTGTTCTACAAGTGAGGAAACGTTCATTACCCTGTAATTAAGACAGTTTTGGACAAGCACACTTGTGAATGAATTTTGAATGATCCATCTGTTGGTCAGATATTGACAGCTAACGACCTAGGTAGGGCTTCCTCTTGGAATTGGGGACAGGGCCGTCTTTTTGTGCTCTCCCTACTTCTCCTAGCCCCTTCTTCTGCTCTCCTTTGGGTTGGTAAAAATGAAAAGAGTAGAGACTTTTTCATAAGTTTAAATAAATCTCAAGGGTAGTTTGAGGGGCCTGGGTAGAGAGTTCAGCAGCTGGGAAAGCATGTGTGAGCAGCTACTTTGTGTGATTGCCAGTAGAGGATGTGACAGGTTAATTCTATGTCCATGAATCTGGACTTTGAGCAACAGCTGGCCCAGGTGATCTCTCCATCCTGCAGGGCCTTTCGTAGCAGGATGAGATGGGACCGTATTTTACTGCTCGTTCAGAACCTTGATCATTCATGAATATGAGTCATGCTGAGTAAAACGCTGAAGTCTTTCAATCTTTAGAGGAGTAATGATGTAAATCCATTGCATTCTTCCTAATAATACTGAAAATCAGATGATAGCTTAGAATAAAATGCAATTGGAGGAAGAAAAACAACCTTAATTAGTTCAAAGCCCCATGATATTAGGATGGCAGCAGTACCTCAGAGGATTACTGACTAAAATCCATTGAACTCTGAGAATTCCCTCACAGGATAATCTATTCAGACCGTCATATTTTTCTATGCATGCTTATGTATTATATATTTTTTCGTTAGTGCAGCTGTTCTCATGTTGCAGACCTTGCACATTATGTGGATTTGAGCCATAAATATCTTGGACTTGTCCCGCCCTTCCCCACCCCCATGAAAGTTTGCTGCAGAGCTTTTTAGTCTACAGTTTGGGTCCCCCGGGTCATGTGAGCTAGGCCAACTGAAGATCTGCATAATGAATTTTTAGGATGCAGTTAGTCTGACATCTCATCAGCTGAAACTTTAAAATATTTGCTATATTCTTTGTGTGAAGTTTTATCTTTATTTTTGCAGAAGTGGTGCAGTGTCTAGTGGTGTTTGTAAATTGCCTCTTTTTTTCCAGGTGAAAATAGAGTTTTATTATTATTATAACTTGCGATTACGGTATGTGTGTAGAAAAAGCCGTTTGGAGAAGCAAGCCTCTTTCTCTAATGGGCCAGGCAGAGCCGGCGTTGTTTTGTTTCTTGAATTTACCTCAAGGGGGCAACAAACACTTTACTTTCGGATAAAAATTTTTATGGGATTTGAGCCTTCATTGCAACAAATATCATGAATGGCTCTCGGGAAGTAGTAAAAGTACAATCTGGGAGTCATGAAACCATCCATAAATGCTACACTGAATCCTGCCAACCCACATTCGACGTGTTTTGCTTTTTACTCCTGGTCTCTATACTTTTATGAGATTATCTGGAAAAAGCCAATTTCTGGTATCTTGTTTGCTTTGTTGAGGTAAATTTTTACTGCCAATTCCCTATAATAGAGTTGGTATTTGTTTTTCAGGGAAGCTTTGTATAATTTGAAGAAATAGTTGTCTGGTTTGTATTATAGAGACATAGAAAACTATTTTCAAATGTTGACATCTTTGCAAAATGTAGAGCAGCCCAGAGATACTGTGTTTTGAACATAACGTTTTCTTCAAAATTTTTGGATGAGATATTTACTTTGCCGTTCTCTAAGTTCTCTTGCGCAGAGGGTATTCATGAAAATTGTTTGGGTTACCCAGCGTGACCCACCTCTCTCAGAGGTAAGGTGATGAATTTCATGTTTATTTTACTAGTAGTTGATACTAGTACAACTACACAGATGTAATACTGACTTTGACAAGCTTAGCATAGGTGGGATGTTTTTTGTTGTTGTTTTTAATAAATTTATTTATTTTATTTATTTATTTTTGGCGGCGTTGGGTCTTCGTTGCTGCGCGCAGGCTTTCTCTAGTTGCAGCGAGTGGGAGCTGCTCTTCGTTGCGGTGTGCGGGCTTCTCATTGCGGTGGCTTTTCTCTTTGCAGAGCAAGGGCTCTAGACGTGCGGGCTTCAGTAGGTGTGGCATGTGGACTCAGTAGTTGTGGCTTGTGGGCTCTAGAGCGCAGCCTCAGTAGTTGTGACACACGGGCTTAGTTGCTCTGCGGCAGGTGGATCTTCCCGGACCAGGGCTTGAACCTGTGTCCCCTGCATTGGCAGGTGGATTCTCAACCACTGCGCCATCAGGGAAGTCCCTAGGTGGGTTTTTTTTTAAATATTAATTTTAAATTAAGTTAAAAGTTACATATTGTGACAGATGAGTCAATCGTGTTTAAGGTTAAAAGTCTTTGTTCGAATTAGTGTCAAGTTCTATCAGCTCAAGTGTGTCTCTGCTTTGCTATTGTGTGTGCCATCTGGTTAAAGTTTTGTTTTTTTCTTAAAAGATTAAGAGTTAGGGTAAGGAAAAGCCCTAACAAGGTGAACTTGGTTGTTATTTATGGCAGGTTAGTAACAAGCAGTATGTTATATCCTTGCAGATGGAAACATTGGAAAGCTGAGTGAACAGAGAGGTCAAGGACAAAGCAGGTATGATTTCTGTGAAGGCTCATTAAATCAAGCAAAGTGATAATCACTCATTACTATCAGCTAGACTGAGACTGCAGTAATCTCCAGAGATCATCAATTACTGGTGACTATCATCCTCTAAAAATCATAGCTCTGGAGGTGAAAAGGACCAGCAGTGGGATCTGAGTCACCCGTTCACCAGAATGCAAATGTTGCCAAATATCTCAAAACAACCTTTTAAAATGGTTTTATTCCTTTTTAATCAGCCTTGCCCAGAAGCAGTTTTGCATTCAATTTTTAATGCTCCTTGGCTGTTTTCACAAGATGCAATTTAAAAGGGTAGTTACCCACCAAGAAGTAGGTGAGTCATACCTTCTCCCTGTGGAATTTTTAATTCAGTTCTGTTCCTTCCTCTTTTTTTCCCCCTCCATCAATGACTTTAAATCCTCCAACTATGTCCTTCTGTGTCTTGGAGAAACTAGAGTGCTAGGTAATGCTGGGTCCCAGGCCCAGAAACTAATTTCATAGACTTGCAGAGGAATGAAGAAAGCAAAGCAACCTAAGAAGGCCTGAAAGTGGCCATCTCCTGCCTTGCTGCCCTGGCCTTATTTCTGGCAGGCCTCAGAACCTCTTGCATGTCTGGACTTTGGCTCTAATACCCTCCCCATCCCCGCCCCTCACTTCATATTGTTGATCACTTTTACTTTCTTCCTTGGTAATCAGATTTTCGTAGATGGTGACCAGGATCCTCAACATTGGCAGTCCAACCTAGGATACAATCTTAGTCATCATAAAAAGAGGTGATATTAGTTGTTTTTCTTCCAACATTTTATTTGAAACGAACAAAAATTGAAAGAATTTTCCAGTGAACATCCCATACCTGTCACCGAGGTTCTACTGTGTTTGCTTTATCACATACTTATCCAACTAGCCATTCCTCTATCAACCCATCAATCCTTCTTTTTATTTTTTTAAGACAGTTCAAAGCAGGCTGCAGACTTCAGTACCCTTCTCCCCGAATACGTGCATTTGCACATCGTTAGCTACTTCACTGTTTGTAATATTTTCTTTTCAAGTAAATTTACATACTGTGAAATGCACAGGTCTTATGGGTACTCTTTGATGAGTTCTAACAAATGCATATACCTGTGCAACAAAATCATACTAAGATATAGAACATTACCATCATCCCAGAAAGTTTCCTCCTGTCTACTCCCAGTAAATCCTCACCTGCACCTCCCAGAAGCAGCAGTCTTCTCTTTTTTTCCTTTCATAGATTAGTTTTGCCTGTTCTAAAACGTCATGTGAATGGAACCATATAGCACATACTCTTTAGTGTAAGGCGTCTTTCACCGGGCGTTATATTTAGAGATTCATCCACGTTGGGTATTTCAGTAGCTGTTACCTTTTTAGTGCTGGGTAGGATTCTGTTATATGCATAGAGCACAGTTTGTTTATCCATTCTATTGATGGATAGCTGGGCTGTTTCCAGTTTGTAGTTATTATGATAAAACTTCAGTGAACATACTTATATAAGTCTTTTTGTGAATATATGTATTTATTTCTCTTGGGTAATAACTAGAAGTGGAATTGCTACATCATATGTTTAGTTTTGAAATTGCCAGACATTTTCCCAAAGTGGTTGTACCATTTTTACTCCTACGAGTAATGTATGAGTGTTCATTTGTTCCACGTCCTCACCAGCATAAGGTGTTGTCAGTCTTTGTAAGTTTAGCTATTCTAGTGGGTGTGTTGTGGGTTTAGTTGTGGTTTTAATTTGCATTTTTCTGATGACTAATGATGTTGAGCACTTTATTACGTGCTTATGCTTTCTATATATATTTCCTTTGTGAAGTGTGTGTTAAAATCTTTTGCACATTTTTTATTGGGCTATTATATATCCTGGATTCTAGTCCTTTGTTAGATCTATATTTTACAAATACGAAAACCCAGTCTGTGGCTTGAGTGTTCATTATGTTAATGTATTTGAGCAGAGTATTTTGTCTTGGTAAAGTCTAATTTGCAGTTTTTTCTTTCATAATTACTGCTTTTTGTATTATCTCTAACAAACCTTTGCCTACTCACAAGGCAAAAAGATATTTTCCTGTGTTCTCTTCTAGTTGTTGTTTTAGCCTTTGTATTTACCTTTCATACGTAGGCTTATGATCCATCTTGATTTAATATTTTATATATAGTGTGAGGTAGGAGTCAAGGTTTCTTTTTTTCCATATACATACCTAATTGTTTCAACATTACTTGTTTTAAAACTTCCCTTTCCTATATAGATTGTATTGGCACCTTTGTCAAAAATCAATTGGCTAGGGCTTCCCTGTTGGTGCAGTGGTTAAGAATCCACCTGCCAATGCAGAGACGTGGGGTCGAGTCCTGGTCCCAGAAGATCCCACATGCCGTGGAGCAACTAAGCCCATGCACCACAACTACTGAGCCTGCGCTCTAGAGCTCACAAGCCACAACTACTGAAGCCCGTGCGCCTAGAGCCCATGCTCCGCAATGAGAGAAGCCACCGCAATGAGAGGCCAGCACACCACAACGAAGAGTAGTCCCCACTCGCTGCAACTAGAGAAAACCCACGCGCAGCAACAAAGACCCCGTGCAGCCAAAAATAAATAAAATAATTTTTTAAAAAATCAATTGGCTATATAAATTTGGGACTGTACTCTCTTCTGTTCCGTTGATGTGTTTTTGTCTTTATGCCAGTACCACAGTCCTGATTACTGTAGTTTTATACCTTTAAGTAGCATAAGTCTTCTAACTCTGTCACTGTTTTTCAAGATTGCTCTGGATATTTTAGGTGCTTTGCCTTTCTATATAAAGTTTATGCTTATCAATTTCTATTAAAAAGTGTGATAGCCATATTAACAAACTGAAGGATAAAAACCGTATGATCATCGCAATAGATGCAGAAAAAGCTTTCAACAAAATTCAACACCCATTTATGATAAACACTCTCCAGAGAGTGGGCATAGAGGGAACCTACCTCAACATAATAAAGGCCATATATGACAAACCCACAGCCAACATAATTCTCAATGGTGAAAAACTGAAACCATTTCCTCTAAGATCAGGAACGAGACAAGGTTGCCCACTATCACCTCTGTTGTTCAACATAGTTTTGCAAGTTTTAGCCACAGCAATCAGAGAAGAAAAAGAAATAAAAGGAATCCAAATCGGAAAAGAAGACTTAAAACTGTCACTGTTTACAGATGACAAGATACTATACATAGAGAATCCTAAAGATGCTACCAGAAAACTACTAGAGCTAATCAGTGAATTTGGTAAAGTAGCAGGATACAAAATTAATGCGCAGAAATCTCTTGCATTCCTATACACTAAAGGTGAAAAATCTGTAGGAGAAATTAAAGAAACAGTCCCATTTACCGTTGAAACAAAAAGAATAAAATACCTAGGAATAAATCTTCCTAAGGAGACAAAACGCCTGTTTGCAGAAAACTATAAGACACTGATGAAAGAAATTAAAGGTAATACAGACAGATGGAGAGAGATACCATGTTCCTGGATTGGAAGAATCAACATTGTGAAAATGACTGTACTACCCAAAGCAATCTACAGATTCAGTGTAATCCCTGTCAAGCTACCAATGGCATTTTTCACAGAACTAGAACAAAAAATTTTACAATTTCTATGGAAACAGAAAAGACCCTGAACAGCAGAAGTAATCTTGAGAAAGAAAAACAGAGCTGGAGCAATCAGGCTCCCTGACTTCAGACTATACTACAAGGCTACAGTAATCAAGACAGTATGGGTGGGAGGGAGATGCAAGAGGGAGGGGATATGGGGATATATGTATACATATAGCTGAGTCACTTTGTTATACTCAGAAACTAACACAACATTGTAAAGCAATTATACTCCAATAAAGATGTTAAAAAAAGAAAAAGGACAGTATGGTACTGGCACAAAAACGGAAATATAGATCCATGGAACAGAATAGAAAGCCCAGAGATAAACCCACGCACGTATGATCACTGTATCTTTGACAAAGGAGGCAAGAATATAAAATGGAGAAAAGACAGCCTGTTCAATAAGTGATGCAGGGAAAACTGGAGAGCTACATGTAAAAGAATGAAATTAGAATACTTCCTAACACCATACACAGAAATAAACTCAAAACGGATTAAAGGGCTTCCCTCGTGGCGCAGTGGTTGAGAGTCCACCTGCCGATGCAGGGGACGTGGGTTCGTGCCCCGGTCCGGGAAAATCCCATGTGCCGCAGAGCGGCTAGACCTGTGAGCCATGGCCGCTAAGTCTGCGCATCTGGAGCCTGTGCTCCACAACAGGAGAGGCCACAACAGTGAGAGGCCCGCGTACCGCAAAAAAAAAAAAAAAAAAAAAAAGATTAAAGACCTTAATGTAAGGCCAGACACTATAAAACTCTTAGAGGAAAACATAGGCAGAACACTCTATGACATAAATCACAGCAAGATCCTTTTTGATCCACCTCCTAGAGAAATGGAAATGAGAACAAAAATAAACAATGGGACCTAATGAAACTTGAAGCTTTTGCACAGCAAAGGAAACCATAAACAAGACAATAAGACAACCCTCCGAATGGGAGAAAATATTTGCAAACGAAGCAACTGACAAAGGATTTATCTACAAAATATCCAAGCAGCTCATGCAGCTCAATATCCAGAAAACAAGCAGCCCAATCCAAAAATGAGCAGAAGACCTAAATAGACATTTCTCCAAAAAAGATATACAGATTGCCAACAAACACATGAAAGGGTGCTCAGTTGTCACTAATCATTAGAGAAATGCAAATCAAAACCACAATGAGGTATCACCTCACTCTGGTCAGAATGGCCATTATCAAAAAGTCTACGAACAATAAATGCTGGAGAGGGTGTGAAGAAAAGGGAACCCTTTTGCACTGTTGGTGGGAATGTAAATTGTTACAGCTGCTATGGAGAACAGTATGGAGGTTCCTTAAAAAACTAAAAATAGAACTACCATATGACCTAGCAGTCCCACTACTGGGCATACACCCTGAGAAAACCATAATTCAGAAAGAGACATGTACCACAGTGTTCATTGCAGCACTGTTTACAATAGCCAGGACATGGAAGCAACCTAAGTGTCCATCGACAGATGAATGGATAAAGATGTGGCACGTATATACAATGGAATATTACTCAGCCAAAAAAGAAGTGAAGTTGAGTTATTTGTAGTGAGGTGGATGGACCTAGAGTGTGTCATACAGAGTGGAGTAAGTCAGAAAGAGAAAACCAAATGTTGTATGCTAACGTATATATGGAATCTAAAAAAGAAAAAAAAAGGGTTCAGATGAACCTAGGGGTAGGACAGGAGTAAAGACGCAGACATAGAGAGTGAACTGGAGGACACGGGGAGGGGGAAGGGTAAGCTGGGATGAAGTGAAAGAGTAGCATTGACAGATATACACTACCAAATGTAAAATAGATAGCTAGTAGGAAGCAGTGCATAGCACAGGGAGATCAGCTCGGTGCTTTGTGACCACCTAGCAGGGTGGAATGTGGGGGGTGGGAGGGAGGCACAAGAGGAGGGGATATGGGGATGTAAGTATACATATAACTAATTCACTTTGTTATACAGCAGAAACTAACACAGCATTGTAAAGCAATTATACTCTAATAAAGATGTTAAAAAAAATAAGTAAAAAATAAAAAGTGTGATAGGATTGGGAATGTGTTTAAACTATAGAAGAATTTTGAGAAAATTACCATTTATTGTTTTCCGGTTTTTGAACATAGTCTATCTCCTGGTTTCCTTAAGTGTTTTTTAATTTCTCTTAGCAGTCTTCAGTTTGGATATTTTGTAAGCTTTTTGTTAAATTTATTCCAAAGTATTTTGTTGATGCTATATTAAATGAAATTTTTAAAAATTGTATTTTCAAATTGTTTGCAGCTAGTATCTAGATACATGGTTGATTTTTGTATATTAACCTTATATCATATGACCTTACTATAAATTCACTACTTAGTTCTAAAAGTGGTTTTTGTAAATTTGCTGGGATTTTCTTCAAAAACAATCATATAATCTGCAAATACAGTGAGTTTTAATTTTTCCATTTGGATTTGCATGCTTTTCTTTTTCTTGCCATATTGCAACGGCTAGGACATTCTGTACAGTGTTAAATAGAAGTGGTGAGAGTGAGTCTCTCTGTCTTATTCCCAGTAATACAGGGAAAACATTTAATATTGCAGTGTTAAGTATAGTGTTACTTGTGAGTTTTTTTGTAGATACCTTTATCAGATGGAAGGATTTTGCTAAGAGTTTTTATCATTAACTCATTTGTCTAATGATTTCTCTGTATTTAAATGATCATATGATTTTCCTCCTTTATTCTGATAATATATAGCACTTTGATTGATCTTTTAATGTTAAACTAACCTTGCATTCCTAAGATAAACCCTATTTGGTCAAAATGTATTTTTCTTTTTATATATCACTGGATTCACCTTTCTAATACTTTGTAAAGGATTTTTTTCATGAGGGATGGTGGTTTGTGATTTCCTTTTATGTAACTTCTTCGTCAGGTTTTGGTTTTAGTGTTATGCCGGCCCTATAAAACAACTTATGAAGTGTTTCCTCCTCTATTTTCTGAAAGAGTTCATGTAAGATGAATATTATTTTTTCTGTGTTTGCTAGTACTCAACAGTAAAACTATCCAAGACTGGAGTTTCTTTATGGGAGGGTCTTAGATGATTAATTCAGTTCCTTTAATAGATAAAGGGATATTCAAATTTTCTGTTTCTTCTGTGTCCATTTTGGTAAATTATACTTTTCAAGGAATTTGTTTTATCCAGATTGTCAGACTTTTTGGTATTAAGTTGTTCATAATGTTCCCTTATTTTGTCTTTAATGTCTGTAGGAGGTTAGTGATCATCCCTCCTTCACTCCTGATATTGATTACCTGTGTTCTCTCTTTTTTTTCTTTATTAGTCTAGTTAAGGCTTATCAAATTTTGTTCTTTGTAAAGAATTAACTTTTGGTTTTGTTTATGTCCTCTACTTAATATATTTCTGCTTTTATTTTTATTACCATCTTCTACTTGCTTTGGATTTCCTTTGCTCTTTCTATGCTTAAGTAAGGTATAGAAACTTATCACTATAGACCTTTCTTCTTTTCTAATAAGTATTTAAAGCTTTAAAGTTTTCCCCTAAGCACTGCTTTGGCTGAATCCCACATATTTTAGTATGTTGTATTTTAATTATTGTTCAGTTCAAAATGTTTCCTAAAATTGTTTGTATTTTGACCCATGGATTATATACAAATGGATGGTTTAATTTCTAAATTTCCAAAAACTTGGAGTTTTTCTTGATTTCTTAATGTCATTGATTTCTAATTTAATTCCATATTGGTCAGAGAGGGTCTATTCTATACAATTTCAGTTTCTTGAAGTTTTTTTATTGAGGCTTATTTTGTGGCTCAGCATATATGGTCTGTCTTGGTGAACAAACTATGTATATTTGATAGAATGTGTATTCTGCAGTTGTTGGATGTAATGTTCTATAAATATCAATTCAGTCAAAGTGGTAGGTAGTGTTGTTCAGATGGTCCTTGTCTTGGGGTTGGTTTGTTTTGTTTTCTGTGTAGTTCTATCAGTTGCTAAGAGAGATTAAAATATCCAACTATGATGGAAGAATTATCTATTTCTCCCTTTAGTTATATTAGTTTTTACTTCATTTATTTTGAAGATCTGCTCTGAGGGGTATGCACATTTATGATTGATATGTTTTCCTGGTATTTGAACTTTTTATCAATATGAAGTTACCTTTTTATCATTATGAAATGTCCTTTCTTTCTGGTCTTGAAGTTTCCTTTTATTGATGTTAAATTAGACATTACAGCTTTTACATCCTTAACTGTTTTCCCTATGTAGTATCTTTTTCCATCCATTTACTTTCCACCCATATGTTTCTCTGCATTGAAACTGTGTTTCTTTTAACAGTCTAGTTGGCAGTTTTATGGAAGTCTACAGTAGTTGGGTCTTGTTTTTTTATCCATTTTGACAATGTCTGCCTTTTAATTGGAATGTTTAATCTGTTAACATTAGATACCATTAATATTTGCATCTACCAATTTAGTCACTCCCTCACTTTGGTTTTCAGTAGCCAAGAGTAATGGTTTTACTGAATACCATTATTGTCTAATTCTGTGCAATGCATTTTTTCTATATCCTTTAATAGGGAATGTCTTCTTAAGAGAGAGGGTCTGTCATACCTAACACAATTCCTTGAGGAGAGAAGGTATAGTAAGTCCCCTACATACGAACCTTCAAGTTGCGAACTTTCAAAGATGTGAACATGCGTTTGCGTGTCCAGTCATGTAAGTTAGTTCATGTGTCTGGCATTATCTGTAAAAGTTGGTTACCTAGGCTAATTTTGTTGGACTTACGAACAAATTGGACTTACGTATGTGCTCTTGGAATGGAACTCGTTTGTATGTAGGGGACTTACTGTACTTAAAAAACATTGTTAAATGAGTGCAGTGGGAAGAACTGTGCATTAAGAATTAGGTTCCAGACTTATTTCTGTTGTTATTTTACATTATTAATGAGGAGGCAGGACTATATTATTTCTAAAGTTACTTCTTTCTGTGACATTGTATGCTTTGAAGATTTCTACTGGAATGGGAATTTTTATCTAAAAGATGTGCTCGGAGGCTTTCCCTGGTGGCGCAGTGGTTGAGGGTCGGCCTGCTGATGCAGGGGACACGGGTTCGTGCCCTAGTCTGGGAGGATCCCACATGCCGCGGAGCGGCTGGGCCCGTGAGCCATGGCCGCTGGGCCTGTGAGTCCGGAGCCTGTGCTCCGCGACGGGAGAGGCCACGGCAGTGAGAGGCCCGCGTACTGCAAAAAAAATAAATAATAATAATAAAAGATGTGCTCGAAGGTTATTTTTCATCTAGCAGTCACTTTCTGACAATGACAACTTTTCTATAATGCATTTATGTGTATAGCCCTTAAATTTGAATGTGAATACAATATTAAAAGAATGTGTAATAACCATGATTGTTTTTTTCTATTAATAGCACATTGCTGTTGGCTCTTCACCTGTCTGATTAGGAGTATAAAATGGTAGCATTCTTGTCGGCTACTGAAAGAATCAAAACCCAAACTGTTATGGGTTGTTTTTCATATATCTTAAACCTTGTCAACTAGCATGATAAGGGACCAAAGGTCCCTGATTACTCTCTAAGCTATGTTACCAGATGAGTTTTTCATAGGTTGTACTCATTTAAAAATTGAACCTCTGTTCCTGTCTGTTTCCTCAGTTTGTGTTGGGCAGAACCTTATGTTATAGACCCTCTTGACATAACTGCCAATATCCAGGAAGCAAACTTGACCACCATCTCAAAAGGGAAAAGATAGTTATTTTTAAATTCTCAAACATTCAACTCAGTCATTCTTAAGTTTGGAATATCACTAGCACAGCATTATACAGAACATAAAATTTGGGCTTAGACCTCTAGTGAGATTTCACACAGGAAATCTAAAGTAAGACACATCCAACTTAATTAATGACAGAGGTTTTAGAGAGGACTTCAGGAGATTAATAGTAATCAGAAGTGTTCTTTGATGCCACAGGCTTCTTGGAGCGAATCAGAAACCGTTTACAGGAGATAATAAAGAGACCTTCACATCGTCTTTCTTCCGTGTCCCCCTGGTTGGGACCTTAGTGTGAAGGGACAGTAAGTAATAACAATAGATGTCACTTTTATAGGTCACTTTCTTCCTTCCAGAAATAGAAACATGCTTTCCAAGAAATCATTTCTATCCAGTTATATATCTGCTACTTCTGGCTCTTTGTTCTTAAGTGGTTCTTGGTTTTAGCTGTGGGTCTTATCCCTACAGCTAGACTGTTGAGCATCTCTGGGACAAGAACTACTGTATCTTTACTTTCTGTAGATTACCTGGCCTAGTTAGTGTTCAGCAACTTTTAGGGTTAACTATTTGCAAGAGGAAAGGTAACCAGTAGAATTAGCTAGAGGCTGCTATGGGAGTAGAGAGAGACCTCCTATGTCTTCGGTTTTGCCTCATTCATTTACTCGTTCTTCATATTTGTCATTTTTATATTGAAGGAGAGTTTTTAGTGCTGAAGCCCTTACCTCTAAATGTAGACGAGCCTACTGCCTTCCAGAAGCTTCCTGTCTAGGTGGATAGACAGACATAGCCACAAATAACAAGACAAACTCCATTCGGAGTAGGGGCAAGGTACGTTAGGGATGAGAGCGCAGAATTACTTAGAGGCGCTGGGAAGATGTCATGGCAGGAGAAATGTATTTGAGCTTTGTTTTGAAGTCTGGGTCGCGTTTGGTTTTTATTTGCTTTTATGTTCCCAGGTTATTGTCCCATCTCCCACCCGCTCCTAGCCCCAACCCCCCAGTTAAAAAATAAATGCTGTCGGCATAAGTTATTGGCTTAAATTATGCTTCACAGAGAACATCAGCATCTTTTATAGTTGATGCCACTCCTATGGCATACAGAAAAGTGTAGGATTCAGCATAGCCCCACAGTGGTGGCATTTAGGCTTATTTAAAATGACCCTATAATGCCACAAAAAGAGAAGTGGAATTGGAATCAGAAGACCTGGGTCCAAGTCCTGACTTTGTCTCTTAGAAGCTCATGATCAGGGTTGGAAAATTTGGTACATTTCCTAAACGCCTAAGAATTTAACAAGTCTGCCTCTCCCCGCTCCCCAATGGTATGGTAATTGAACTCGGTAGTAAATGAGAGCCACACTGTCGGATGGCTGTCTGAACAGTGTGGTGGGTTATAGCAGGCCATAAAATGCCAGCGCAGACATTTTGCTTAGATTAGTTGACAGCCTTTGTGAACATATTTGCAATATTTTAAAAAACCAATCATACTGATATCTTTACATCTCCCTTTAATGAAGAGGCAAGAATTAGTGATATGTAGAACTAAATATAGCATTAACAAAAATCCTTTTAAAAATGACCTTATACTGTATAAGATGATCTTATATTCTGTTCTTTAGAAAATACTCCATTGTTTTTGCTCAAATTTGATAGGTATTTCTGCTTAATTGCTTTTCAGATGAAAATACAATTCTGAAAGAAAGATAGTGGTAAATAGAAAATACTGGCTTTTAAAAACGAGTTATTTTTTGTTCCTCCATTTCTGCTCCTGCAAAAGGTAATGACATTTTCCCCAAGAGGAAAGACACTTTTGAAATGGAGTTAAATTATTGTTTGCGAATAAGGTTTGCCTCTGTCCTGTACTGCATTCTAACTACTTATGAAGAGACCTTATCATCCTCGCAGCAGCTTTCTCTATCAGTCTTGCTTGGGCCTTTGATGATCTGTGCAATAGAGATTAGCTAGTGGATTTCTCTTTCCTCTAGATGAATTCCCATCTGTGCAGTTGCCTGTCCTCTAGTTTTAGTATTGCTAGGTACTGTTGTGCTGCCAACTTTGCTGATAACTTAATGGCATCCTTTTAGGAAATACTGTGGGTTGTTTTTTTGTTTTGTTTTGTTTGTTTGTGTTTACTTATTTATTTATTGGCTGCGCCTTGCGGCACATAGGATCTTTGTTCCCTGACCAGGGATTGAACCCGTGCCCCCAGCATTGGGAACATGGAGTCTTAACCACTGGACCACCAAGGAAGTACCAGGAAATACTGTGGGTTTTATAAAAATATCAGTTAATAGAGAGATTTTATGATACAATTTTGGAATGCCTGATTGTAAAATGTTCTCACTTACTTTGTTAAATATACTCAAAACTTAGAGTTTTCCGCTTTTTGGTTTTTTCAGCTGTCATGCAATATGCTTTCTTCATAATACATTAGTGTTTTCTTTTTTTTTAATTTTTTAAAATATTTATTTATTTTATTTGGCTGTGTCGGGTCTTGGCTGTAGCACGCAAGATCCTCGTTGCAGCACGCAGGATCTTTTTTGTTGTGGCGCACAGGCTTCCCTCTAGTTGTGGGGGCACAGGCTCCAGAGCGTGCAGGCTCAGTAGTTGTGGCTCGCAGGCTCTAGAGCGCAGGCTCAGTAGTTGTGGTGCACGGGCTTAGTTGCCCCGCGGCATGTGGGATCTTAGTTCCCCCAACCAAGGATCAAACCCACGTCCCCTGAACTGGAAGGCAGATTCCTAACCACTGGACCACCAGGGAAGTCCCTTAATATTTTAAACCATGGTTTTCTCCAGACACAATAATTGGTATTCAAAGAAGGTGAGTTACATGTATTCTGCATGCCTTGGGACCCACCTGTTTGAGAGGCATGAGACTTTCTGATCTGATTGTTTCAGAGAAGCTAGCTGTCAGAGGCAAGATTTGATAAGATCTGTGCCCTTTTTCGTCTTATGATTCATCGTTTAGTAACTATAGACTAGTTGTTTACCTTTGTTTCTTGCTGCCTGTAGTAATCCTATATAAAACCTTAGGAATAGGGTAATAGTGTAAACACTTTGAACGTCTAGAGTGAAAGACTTCAGAATCAGTCCTTCAGTTCAGTGATTCGTAACCTTCTTAATAATTATTATTAAATTAGATAAGTCAGTTTTATTGACAATTATGAATTGTCAATAATAAATGAACTTAAAGGAGAACAGTAGTTACAAAACTATGGAAATTTTATGATTTTTATTTTTCAAGAAAGAAAGCTATGAACTTCTTTGGAAACACGAAATTAAGTGGCAAAAAAAGGCTTCCCTCACCCTGCCCGAAGAATTGAGAAAGTTGTAGAAGGGTACACTGAGAAGAATTATTTCGTTCTAGGAGAAGTTGAAGAGAGGACAGATCTGATGTCCCATGCTGAATTGTCCAAGCCATGTGATAGAGTGAAACACAGGGTAGGATTTTTGAAGTCAGACAGACCTACGTTCAAATCCTGACTTGGATTTTATGAGCTCTGTACCCTTGGACAAAGTATTTAATCACTTTAGGAACTTCAGTTTCTTTATCTGTAAAATGGGGATAATAAGACATACTTCATAGAGCTAACGGGAGCATTCAGTGCGTGTGGAGTATATAGTGCAGTGCTTGGCCGCAGTGGCCTCTAGGTAATGGTTCCTATTCCATCGCATCAGCAGACCACTTAGCAAGTCATTTTCTTCTTCTAGATTCTAGCTTGAATCTAAAGTGGTACTCATGGGCTTCCCGGGTGGCGCAGTGGTTGAGAATCCGCCTGCCAATGCGGGGGACATGGGTTCGAGCCCTGGGCTGGGAAGATCCCACATGCCGCGGAGCAGCTAAGCCCGTGCGCCACAACTACTGAGCTTGTGCTCTAGAGCCCGTGAGCCACAGCTACTGAGGCCCATGCGCCAGGAGCTCGTGCTCCACAACAGGAGAAGCCACTGCAGTGAGAAGCCCACACACTGCAACGAAGAGCAGCCCCCGCACGCCGCAACTAGAGAAACCCTGCACGCAGCAACGAAGACCCCAACGCAGCCAAAATAAATAAATAAATAAATTTAAAATGGTCCTCACTACTCTGATATCTGGTTTTAGTGAAGGAGAAAAATGATTCCTAATTTTGTAAGTTGTTGCTAAGATTAATAGGCTTGACAAAAAGACTTGTGGGTATAGAAGACATTTCATCTGAATTATTCCTATGATCATTATGCATACCCTCCCTTCCCCCCTCTTTTGTTTTCTTTTATTTAACATAACTCTAAAATATGGAGTGGGAAATATATAATGCAGATGGTTTTCACTTCCATGAAAAATCGTTGCTAGGAATTGAAAATTAGGGTTCTCACAGTTGAAATCCCTGCTGTCAAGGAGATTATGGCTGCAGCACACTGAGGAGAATAACAATGATAATGGTGATGATAACATTACTTTGTGCTGGCTCAGTCACGTCAGTCCCATGAGGTATAGCTACTATTATCCTCATTTTGCAGATAATGAAACCGAAGCACAGGGAGGTTAATAACTTTCCTGTTTGCATAGTTAGGGAATAGCAGAGCCAGGATTTGAACTCAGATAGTCTGGCTCCAGAGCCCATGCTCTTTTTTTTTTTTTTAACTTTTTAAAAATTTATTTATTTTATTTATTTCTGGCTGAATTGGGTCTTCGTTGCTGCGCGTGGGCTTTTTCTAGTTGCTGTGAGCGGGGGCTACTCTTCATTGCGGTGTGCGGGCTTCTTATTGCAGTGGCTTCTCTTGTTGCAGAGCACGGGCTCTAGGCACACGGGCTTCAGTAGTTGTGGCACGCAGGCTCAGTAGTTGTGACTCGCGGGCTCTAGAGCGCAGGCTCAGTAGTTGAGGCGCACGGGCTTAGTTGCTCCGCGGCATGTGGGATCTTCCCGGACCAGGGTTCAAACCCGTGTCCCCTGCATTGGCAGGCAGATTCTTAACCACTGCACCACCAGGGAAGTCCGAGCCCATGCTCTTAACCACTGGGTTAGAGCCGGGAGGACAAAAGGAAGACATCCTTTAAATGAGAGCAGATGTCCTAAAGCTTTGGCAAGTTGTTTACTTTTCGATTTTACTCTACAGGTATTCTGAGAGAAGCCTCACAAAGTGCATCGGAATTACTATTGAGACCAGACCAGATTATTGCATGAAGCGGCATTTAAGTGATATGTTGACTTATGGCTGCACAAGGCTGGAGATTGGGGTGCAGAGTGTCTATGAGGATGTGGCCAGAGATACCAACCGGTAAGACGGTGCAGATGATCTTGCACAAGCCTTCCTTTTCCCCCACTGATTGGATCTGTGTTACTACCCATCTGACAGGGAGAGGTCTAGGAATTCCTCCTGTTCATTCTTCTGTCTGTGCTCTTAATTCCATCTCCTCCTTCCTTGATTTTCGGTCTTTGTTTACTGGCTTTTTTCCAGTAGTCTATAAACATGCTGATCTCTCTTCCAGTTCTTGCGATAAATAGCCTTTCCCATATGGAAAGCAGAGGGCAGGGCTCAAGGTTAGTAGTTTAAAGCATGAGAGAAGGCCAAGGAGAATAGGAACAAAGAAAAGGGTTTGAACAAGAAGGAAACTAGTGTGAGATTGAAGAGATTAGTTTTGGTGAAGCAAATGCCAGTTGGTAGGGTAGTGAAAGAAAGGCTGGTGAGGTGATGGGTATAAACTTTGAGAAATTTGGGAGTCTAAGGAAGGAAAGAAATAAGGGTTGATAGAGCCATATGAAGTTCTCTTCCCTCCAGAAATAAAGGCAGGCTTCAGGGAGTAACTGTGTGTTGAGTTGGACCTTAAAGGCTGCTTCACTTTAATAGGATTTGGGTAGACATGGCAGAGGGTTGTGCTCAGAGAAGGAAGTAAAGGGAAACTAGGGAAACACACGGGTCAGCATCTTAGCAACAACCAGGAAGAGTGCCAGGCTAAGGAGGGCGGATGCTTCCCGTTAGGTAATAGAGGTCTATTAAATATTTTGCACAGGAAGAGTCAGATGGATATCAAGCTTGAGAAAGATCAGCCTGCATAGGATGCGTTCTTGTCGGGGAAGGCTTGAACCGGGAACGCTGGTAGGGCTGCTGCAGTAACGAAGGCTACACCAGAGAGGTACCTTGGGGGTGGAAGGAGTCTCTGGAAGGTCAGGGAAGCTTTTCGAAGAAAGTGACATCGAAGCTGAGACTTACAGGAAGAGTCTGAGTTAGTCAGGTGGGGAAGAGGCAGATTTTTTCAGGCAGAAAGAAGAGTACGAGCAAGCTCCTGAGGATAGGAGCACATGGCACATTTCGGGAAATTGGAGTGGTTTCATTTGGTGGGAGTGTGGAGCGTGAGGTAGGAGCGTGGTAAGAGGTGAGGCTGAAAGGGTCAGCAGGATGGCCAGACCATGGGGCGCCTTAGAAGTCAGCCCAGCAAGTTTGGGCTTTAATCCAAGGCCCGGCTGCAAGCTAACTTGTGATCAAGGCATATCTGCATTTTATTTTATTTATTTTAAAAGATTCATTTTTTATTTTATTTACTTATTTTTGGCTGCGTCAGGTCTCAGTTGCGGCACACAGGCTCCTTGTTGTGGTGCACGGGCTTCTCTCTATTTGTGGCGTGCGGGTTTTCTCTTCTCTAGTTGTGCACGGGCTCTGTAGTTTGAGGCATGTGGGCTCTAGTTGAGGCGCACGGGCCCAGCTGACCTGCGACATGTGGAATCTCAGTTCCCTGACCAGGGATTGCACCCGCGTCCCCTGCATTGGAAGGCGGATTCTTTACCACTGGACCAGCAGGGAAGTCCTGGGGATCACAGTATGAGGGTGGACTAAGGAGACCAAGCTAGAAGCAAGGTCAGTTCAGAGGCTGCTGCGGTAATTTAAGCAGGAAATGATGTCCTGAAAAGCAGTGTTCGGTGACTGAGTGGGAATGAGGGTAAGAGAGAATGGGAAATAGTGAGGCTTGGAGGGAAGATGAGTTTCATTTTGAATAAACTAAGTTTTAGATACTTGTGGGACAACTGGTTGAAGGTTTGCTTTAGAGCGGGCTGTCCAGCAGAACATTCTGCAGTGACTGAAATGTTCTGTACCCGCACTGTGCACTGTGATAGCACAACCGAGGAACTGAATTTTTCATCTGAATTAATTTAAAGATAAACTTGAATAACCACGTGTGCCTCGTGACTCTAATATTGTACAGTGCAGCATTAGAGTATTGGATATTTGGGCGTGGTGTCAGAAGAGAGGCCTGGCCCAGTCATATAGATTGAGAAGTCATTAGCAAAAAGAGATTAGAGGGGCTTCCCTGGTGGCGCAGTGGTTGAGAGTCTGCCTGCCGATGCAGGGGACACAGGTTCGTGCCCCGGTCTGGGAGGATCCCACATGCCACGGAGTGGCTGGACCCGTGAGCCGTGGCCGCTGAGCCTGCGCGTCCGGATCCGCAACGGGAGAGGCCACAACAGTGAGAGGCCTGCATACCGTAAAAAAAAAAAAAAAAGATTAGAGATGGAAGCCATGGGAATGGATGGGAACCTTCAGAGAGTGGGAAGGAGTCCATGGTTTGTAGGATTCTTTGGTGGTGAATGGGAATGGCTAGGTGGTGAAAGGATTGACACAGGGCTTCAGTCTTTAGTAGCCCCAAACTATTATTCGGGCTTGCTTCTTACTTGAATGTGGCGCTAGAATGTTAAGATGATTTATACAGCTGGCCCCAAATGATTCTGCCTTGTCACTAAATCATTCTCTCTTCTTACTTTTTTTTTTAGGGCCCTCCAACCCACCAGAGTGAAATCTACTTTGTGTACAGATGCATCTCTCCCTCCCTCCCTCCCTCCCTCCCTCCCTCCCTCCCTTCCTCCCTTCCTCCCTTCCTCCCTTCCTCCCTCTCTCTCTCTCTCTCTCTCCCTCTCCCTCTCCCTCTCCTCTCTTTCCCCCCTCCCTCCCTTTCTTTCTCCAAATGAAATTATTTGTTAAAAGATTTTTAAAGGCAAGAGCATAACAAGATGCTGCTCCTGCATGGTTTTGAGCTCATTATTCTTGTTTTTAACCTAGATATTTACATTAGCAAGCTTATTTTGGCCGATGATGCTAAATCAAATAATTTTAGTGTATATTAACTCCTGTGACCTCAGTCACTTACTGTCAGAACTTTGAGTAAGTGCATAAGGGAATTTCTGAGAAATATCTCAGAAGTAAAATTATTTTTTTCCAGGCCTTCTCAGAGGTGGAGATGTAAAAATGACTTTCTAAGATTTCTTTTTCCCCAGCCATATTCTTCATTATAGAGCTACTGTTACCTGTCTCAGAGATTGTTTTCCCTCTATTCCTTGTACTCACCTTGTTGCCCATTTATTTGTGTAACAGGTAGTGAATTTTCTTCTTCAGGGGCCACACTGTGAAGGCGGTATGTGAGTCCTTTCACCTGGCCAAAGATTCTGGTTTCAAAGTTGTGGCTCATATGATGCCCGATCTGCCAAATGTGGGACTAGAGAGAGACATTGAACAGTTTACAGTAAGTGTTACCTTAAACCAAGCTACTTGAGAATGCCTCTGCATGCTGCTTCTACCCTCTCTGCTCTTTGATTATTTACTGTTGATTTTTTTCCCATTATTAAAGCAAGACATTCTCATTATGACACAGTGGAGAAAGAGGAGTCACTCACAGCCCCGACACCAAATAAAACTCTAACATGTCAGTATACTCCCAGGACTTTTTTATACTTAGGATTATTTAGGGGATGAGGTGGGTGATACATAGATACACAGAGATATACTTATGTATATGATAGGTAATTATTTTAATAGCTTTTTCACTTAACATTATAGCAAGCATTTATTCCTGTTATAGCCTGGTCTCTGTTAAAAGGTTAACATATTTAAATATCCACTTAATTTCCATTGAACAAATATGCCATACTTTGCTTAACCACTTCCAGTTTTTTTAATTGAAGATATTATCAGTTTTTGATATTATAAATAGACTGCACATCAACAAATTTTACACCTGTAATTTTTTGTAGTATTTAGGGTTATTTCTTTAGGACAAATTCCCTGGAGTAGAATTATCAGGTAAAGGTATAACTACTTTAAGAATCTCACCATATTACTTAGTTGTTTTTCCCAGGGTTGTAACAACTTACACTCATTTCAGCAGGGTTATCTTTCTCCCAAAATAATTCTCTCCTGTGTATGTATTTTCTACATACATATATATATGTATACACACACACACACACACACACACACACACACACACACAATATTTTATCTTCGTTAATTTGATGGATAAAAGTGCCGTTTCAACTTGTATTTTGTAATTATAAGTAATGTATTTTTCAGGTTTGTATTTAATAAGTATAATTCTTTCATCTTTTTGGAATTGTGTGTTTTTGTCCTCTGACCAGTTACTCTATTGGATATGAATATCTTTAATATTAATTATATGGACTTTCTAGGTAATAACATTATGGATTGTTTTTTATATTTGTTAAAAATATTTCCCCCAACCTATCCTTGACCTTTTGTTTCTGTTGTCAAATCTATCTTACTTACTTACTTTCTTAGTGATGATTTCTTGAGATACTTCTAAGCTTAGAACTGCCTTTCTCATACAGCATTTCATTAAACAGTGGAAGAAAATATTCTGTTTTCCTCTAGGCTTTCTGTTCTTTGAACTTTAATACCTAACTCTGGGGTTCATTTGTTTCTTTGTTTGTTTGTTTGTTTTTACTCTATCACATGTTAGCTTGATTCATGTTAGCTTTGTCTTGGGAAATGAGATTGTTCAAAACGCTTTTTTCCTTCAGATTCTCAAATAGGGAAAGTGGCTTAAGGATATCCTTTTAGAGAAGAGAATGAAAATGCTTATCAAGTTATTTCATCCACAAAATTGCTTTTATTTTGCTCTGTTTATTAGAACAATAGAATTCGTCATGCCTTATTTGTGAAGTTAATAATTATTTCCTTTTAAAGAGTTTATTTCTAAGCCAATGAATTACAAATAAAAGCCTATTTTATAAGACAGCATTAATTCACAGATGTTATTAATTCCCCCATATTGACTATGTAATAGATTTTGAGTCCAATATCTTCCCCTCAGTAGTACTAGCCAGGCACCCAGACTTCAAGCCTAAAAGGCACCTGAAACACACTTTTCTTTAGCACAGCTCCTAGGTGGGCCAGTGGTATAACCAGAATTCATAACTTTAAGTGCCCTTGGAAAAAATATGTCAAGTAATAGCAAATAGCTGAGTCTTAAAATTCATTTTCTTAGTGTCTTCAAAATAAAGAATAGTTCAGAAATAATATTGCAAAGACAGTCCTTCATGTAAACGGATTTATCTGCTTGTTTATAATCTTTTCAAAGAAACCTACAGGGAATGTGAGCAGACCATATGCCTTTTCTAACTGCATCCCAGCAAATGAGTAACAAAATAGAGCTAAAATGAGAAATCTGATTTCTCTCTAGAGAAAAATTCTCTGAAAAATTAATCTATAGATGGTCTTAAATATTTTTACAAATCAATTAAAAAAAAAAAGACATGGGCTTCCCTGGTGGCGCAGTGGTTGAGAGTCTGCCTGCTGATGCAGGGGACACGGGTTCGTGCCCCAGTACGGGAAGATCCCACATGCTGCGGAGCGACTAGGCCTGTGAGCCATGGCCGCTGAGCCTGCACGTCCGGAGCCTGTGCCCTGCAATGGGAGAGGCCACAACAGTGAGAGGCCCGCGTACCGCAAAAAAAAAAAAAAAAAAAAAGACAGACCACCTAATAGGAGAATGGGGAAAAAAAAAAAAACTTGAACAAACACTTCACAGATAGGATATTCAAATATTCAGTAAAACTATTTAAAAGTTCTCAAAGTCATTTATCTTCAAAGAAATGAAATTTAAAACTACAATGCATGGCTATTGTATACTCATCAGAATAGCTAAGAATAGCTAAAATGAAAAAAGACAATATCAAGTGTTGGTAAGAGTATGGAGCAACTGGAACTTTCATTTACTGCCAGTGGGAATATAGTACATCCTATTAGAAAACTGTTTGACAATATCTGCTAAAAGTGAACGTAGGCATACTCCATGACCCAGCAATTCTACTCCTTCACGTTTACCCAACAGAAATGCACACACATATTTACCAGGACACAGTCACAAATTACTGAGTGTAGTATCATCAGATTGGAAACAACCCAAGTGTCCATTAAAGTCAAATACATCAATATTGTAAGTTGTGGTGTAGTCAAACAATGAAATACATAAAACAATAAGAGTAAATTAATTATGACTTCATGCAACAACGTGGCTGATTCTATTCAGCATAATATTGAGCAAAGGAAACCAGATCCAAAAGACTACCTAACGTACAATCCTATTAATGTGAGGTTCAGAAGCTTTGGATGGAATTGTAGCTGGAAACAGGCATATGGGAGGCTTCTGAGGTTTGGATAAGGTGCCTTTTCTTGATTTGAGTGTCTAGGTGCTGGCTACATGATTTGTAAAAATCTATCAGGTGTACACTTAAAGATTTGTGTACTTTTTTATACTAAGATATATTTCAATAAAACGTTTACTAAAATTTTTTTAAACTAGTTTTTGTTTAAGAAATCTTGTTTGGGCCTATTTGGAATTCACAACTTTTCCTGAATTAGTAGGCAGTATATTTTACACTTTAAAAACTTCTTTTTTCCCTACTTTATTTTATTGTCACATTATTAGCAACCCACAGATACAGTTTCCTTAATGTGTTTTATCCATAGGAAGGGTTGCTAAGTAAAGGGTCTACTTGTATAATTGTAGAAGTCTAAAAAATGTTATATCTGTAGAGGACAAGATAGCCTTGCCTGGCACGGATCCATAAAGCCTCTACCCAGCTATGTGCCTGCATGTGTTAATTATAAATTGGCTTTGCTCTCACACCTTGTTGCTTAGGTCAGTTCCGGGTCACTAAGAGCAGAGCCGGTCATTTGCGTCTGTTCATTGCAGATTCACACTCTTATCTAGTGGTAGGTACAGAGCTCATAGCTGTTTGTGATAAATAGCACTTGCTTATATTTTTCAGTAACTGAGATTTATTTTTGAAGTGAAGTTTTCTTTTTTCTTATAAGCTGAAAGTCCTGGTTGTGATGGAGAATGTTTAACATCTTAGGAATTTATCCTCCGAGCATTAACTTCACCCTTTCCATCTGTCCTCAGGTCTCCAAAATGGTATATCATTTACTACTCAAAATAACCTTTAGCTGTTTTTGTATTTTATTCTTTTCTTTTTTTTTCTTTTTTTTTTTTTTTTGTGGTACGTGGGCCTCTCACTGTTGTGGCCTCTCCCATTGCGGAGCACAGGCTCCGGACACGCAGGCTCAGCGGCCATGGCTCACGGGCCCAGCCGCTCCGCGGCATGTGGGATCTTCCCGGACCGGGGCACGAACCCGTGTCCCCTGCATCGGCAGGCGGACTCTCAACCACCGCGCCACCAGGGAAGCCCTGTATTGTATTCTTTTAAAATTAGACTGCTCCTGGATATCCAAGCTCAGGTTGCTGAAAATGCTTAGAGAGTGTCAGTTTCTCTTGAGGAAAAATTTATCTCCAGAACCTCTTGTCAGTAATGCGAAATCTTTCAAAGTCCATTAATGTTTGCCCACCCTTTGGACACTCAGAAGTTCTTTTTTTCCCCCACTGAGCTGTTTTTCCCAAAAGCCAGTGTGATCAAGTTACAGTTTGGCAGGTATGGTTAGAGGTGTTTGTTGTTGTTACTTCTTCATTTGCTTGGTTTTCTTAATGTAAAGGCTCGATACTTAAGGTAATATCATAGAATACAGGTAGTGTAGAATTATATCAGAAAAGACCACCTGTTGCAGCCTCCTCAGACAAGGAAACAAGACCTGACGCAGTTAAGTAACTGTTAAAGGCCATGGTGAGTCTCAGGTAGAAACAGGCTCTTAGGAAGGCACCCTTTCTATTGCACCTTTCTGTGTCTCCTTTCTTAGGCCAAGGAAAGTTTGTTTTATGATGAATGACTATGCATGACCCGAATGATGTTGAAATCCTGGTCGGGTTGGATCTTACAGAAACAGAACTTTACGTTTCCAGTTATTTTTTATTTGTATCAAAGGAACACATGCAAAATTTTAAAAGTCAAATTGTACTGTAAGGCCTACAGTGAAAAACAGCAGTACCCTGCCTTCCTTTCCCTTGAGTGCCCCCACGTCATTTACAAACGCTTCAGTGTCCCTGCTTCCTCCAAATCCACTGCAGCTTGGCTTCTACTCACTCCCCGCTGCCCGCCAACTCACACTCTCTCTCTCTCTCTCTCCCTCTCCCTCTCTCTATCTCTCTCTCTCTTTTTGAAACTATTCTCTCAAACATTGTAAAGTACTTGCTAATCTCCAAATCCAAAGGATACTTCTCGGCTGACATTTTATCCAGTCTTAGCACCTGTTATTGTTAAAGACTCTCCAGTTTTAAATTCTCATCTCCCTGGCTTTTGTGACTCTGCTGTCCCCTGGTTCCCTTTTTAACCTCTAGGACTATTTCTTTTCCACTAGATCTCCTTTTTCTTCCCACCACTTAAATGTGGCTTCTGTCTTTTGCTCTCATCTATATGCTTATCTTTCTTCTGTTCTAACTTTACCACTTACACTTCAATTAATCTCATTTCCTCTCCAGCCTTCAGCCTTAGCTCTTAAGTCCAATTGCTGAATACTCTTCAACTAGCACCAGATGTCTTACTTGTACTTTGGACTTAACGTGTCCAATATGGACACACTTCATTCCCCCTGTGGTCTCCTTGTCTTCTGTTTCCTGTGATATTGGTGTTCCATCATCCACATACCCTCCCAAGCTAGACGTTCAGTCATTCAGAAGGAAAGAGAGAATATGTGGAGCCAGACTGGGCCTAGTTTGAATCCTGGCCCCACCCGCCACTTGGTAGCAAACGGACTGCTTTGTTCCTCAGTCTCCTCATCTCTGAATGTGGCTGTTGTGAAGGTGGGCAGAGGTAATGCATGCATCATGCTTAGAAGAATGCCTGGCACATAACGAGTGCTCAGTACATCACTGCTGCTGTCGCTGTTCCCTCTACCGTGGGTCTAATCTAACAGGAGGTCCTGTCTGTTACTCCCTCTGAATATTTTTGAGGGCTGTCGCCTCCTCTTCATCTCCACTGCCACAACTTCAATTCATGCTTTTGTCAGCTCACTGCACAGGTAGACAGCTGCTTAGCTAAGTCCCACGGCCACCAGCCATGTTCCCTTCTAATATATCATCCACATTGCCACCAAAATTATGTTTATTAAATTAATTTTTATCTTTATAGTATAAAAGGTATTAATTAATAAAGTTATTATTAACTAGTGTTTGAAAATCCAGTAAGTCCTAAAGGGGTCACATCAAAACACAGTAGTCCTCCGCCACTTTCAACCGTTGTGGCCAGGCCAGGGGAGGTGGGGGAGGGGTCCCAGTATTTACCACTATGTTTCCTTCTTCTATGCTTGGATTCCTGTTTCCTGACTATCAGTAGAGAGATTCTCTTGTCTTACTGTTACCAATACAATAGTTAAAGAGTTAGTTCTTTGAACTCCCATTCTCCCAATATTATTAGGCCACTATTTTAGTTATATGAGTAGTCAGTGTTTTCATTACAGTTTTTACATAAGTTATTATTATTTGCATGGAGCCAAGTAATATACTATACCTACTTTCTTTTCTTAAATAACTTTTTGTTTTTCCTAGAGTTAACAGTAAAATTGTCTTATTTCTTTATTTGCTTATTAGTTCTCTGAGTATCTGTAACCTTCAAGTGTGCCCATTCAGTGTTAAAGCCCCTCTCTCAGTGGCTGACCCTATCAGATATTCTCTAAGTTCCTTTTTTAGGCTGGAGTCATAACTCCTGGAGGTCTAATCTTCCAGCTCCAAACTGGACTGGCAGTTCTCTGTGCCTAGTTCACAGAGGTCTTCCTTAGGGCTCCTCTTCTCTACTCTCTAGGATCAGATCCTTTGTTTTTTAGAAACCAAGTTAATCCTTTTTATTGGTTTACTCCTTTACTTTACTAAAACACATTCTCCAGCAGCTTTCTAAGAAAGGATTCATCATGGGAAGTAAGCCTTTTACATGCCCAAAAATGTCTCTGTTCTAATATCTTCACACTTACAGAATTCTGTGAAATCATTTTCCCTCCTTTTTTTTTTTTTTTAAACTCCTTATTGACCGGGGTATTTTTGCAGAAATTAATGCCTGTGGCCAGCAATTTTTATTTCGGCTGATCAAAATTAATTCTGTTATTTCACTAACACTTTGTGGGTTATTACATTCAATAGTTACACCTGACACACCTGTAGAGTCTTCTAATTTTCATGAAATTTTGTCTTCAGTCCACTCTTCTGTAGATGCAGAGGAGCATTCTCCAGCATCGTGAGTTTCATTTTCACTTTCCATATCAGAATCAATCACTAAGGTTTTTGTCTTTTTGTTGGTATAATATTCACATCATCTGAATCATAACTGTATTCTGAAGAACTGTCATTACTGCTATTTCTGATCTATGCTCATTCCTGGGACTCTGGTGTGACTGAGCTGCCCTTTCATCCGTATCCCCCTTTGCAGATAGTTTGTTTACAGTTTTCTCCATTTGCAAAGTCATTTACCAATCTTCCATCCATTTTCTGTCTTCCAAAAATTTATTGCTATCACTTATTCCCCCTCCTGTCTCCTCTGATGTTCTCTTTGTTCTTCTGGGTTTATGCTTTTTAAAAAAAATATTTCCTCTTATTTCAGTGTGATTTTGGAAGGAAAGGAAAGAAACACATATTTTAATTCTCCATGTTTAACCGGAAGTCCAGCACCAATTCCATCTATCATCATTCTTATGAAAGGATTATATCAGCCCATATGTCCCCCTAATTTATTACACGAGTAACCAGAAGTACTTTACTGAAATCCTGTGTTCCAATATAGATGCAGACTAGGTAGAAAGTGACTTGCATACATACTCTTTGTGGATGGCTATAGAATATTAAAGACCTTATGAATCTTTAATATATAAATGTTACAGGGAAAATTACATGCAATTACAGAAGAATAGCCCTAAGAGCAAATGGTGCACAAAGATTATAGCATTTAAGACTGTGACAGAAATCAGTGAGAGAGATCGAAAACTCTATAGTTATATATTTCTTTGAAAACCAAGTTAAACAATGGAAAGCTCTGTAAGAATAACAGCACAAGATAAAAAAGCATTTTCACAATTCACAAGATATGGTACTGCTGACCGTTTAAGTATTAACGCCAGGGTCGGGGTGAGAGGGAGCTGTATGAGTCCACCTTCATTCCTCTATCACATGTCAAGCGAAATCAAGATAAGAGCAGATTAGCAGTGCAAAGTCATAGAAAGGAGAATGCCTGATGTCTCCTTGCTACAACCCAAGTAAAGAAATAAGGCAGCCAGCTGGGATGATACAGTGCAGGAAATTACTATGTCAAAGTAGATGAATTAGATGTATCCCTCAGTGTCCAGATAACAAATGGACTGTGTGTATCCCGGGTTAGGAATGGTGCCAGTTGGCCTGAGGACAAAATAGTCCTATCCAGGGGTCGGCATACTTTTTCTGCAAAGGGCCATATAGTAGACAGTTTAGGTTTTGCAGCCCAGATGGTGATCTATGTCACAACTTTTAAAAGTTTAAACAATTAAATATATTCCATTATTAAAGGAGGATACAGTCTAGAGGTGAATGCAGGCATCTGATAAATTGTCAGTATGATGCTGCTAGGAAGGCAAGAATACAGAATTCCAGAAAACATTTTTAAGTGAAGCAACTTGTATTTGAAGGTCAGGAAGACCTCTCTGAAGAATTGGCATTCAAGCTGAGACCTGAAGATTAGCTAGATGAAGAAAAACTGATTAAATTTCCAGGCAGAGGAAATTGCCTTTGCAAAGACAGAAAAGCAAGGTGGGGAGGGTGGCATGCGATGACACCACAGCAGTGGACCGGGGTTGGGTTGGTTGGCAAGGGCTTGGTCACCCAGCACACACATGTTTTGCTCCACTGAGGCTGTAAAAACAATGAGTTTCTGTTCTGTATACCTTCCCTCGCTTGATAGGAAGGAAAGTCAGTCTAAGAACCACATAGGTATGTGAGAGAAGCCAGCCCCAGATTGAAACTTCACTGTGGGTAATCTCCATATAACTAATGGAGAAGTCATTTTCTCTATTCACAGGAGTTTTTTGAGAACCCTGCTTTTCGTCCTGATGGTTTGAAACTCTACCCTACCCTGGTGATTCGTGGAACTGGGCTTTATGAGTTGTGGAAATCGGGAAGATACAAGAGTTATTCTCCCAGTGACCTGATTGAATTGGTGGCCCGGATCCTTGCCCTCGTGCCTCCGTGGACTCGAGTGTACCGAGTGCAGAGGTAATGTGTTAATCTTTTATGCCAGAAGTCATCAGTGATGAGTCTTATCTGTTAACAGTTTCTAATGAGAAGAGTCTTACTGCAAATTGATGGGTTTGAATTTTTTTTAATTAAAAATGGGACACCTAGAATGCTGTCTGTAGATAGAGAGGATGGAAATGATAGGACAGCACGTCCAAGCCTCTTTGCCAGTATCACGTTTATTCACATGTTCACCTCTCCATTCGCGAGCCAGGAGATGGAGGATGATGGGAAGTGAGCATGGTGTTTGGTTCCAGGAGCTTGTGATCTACATCAGCGTTTCCTTTCTCAGATCTGCTCCAACCCAGATACTCTAGTGAGTGTGGGAGGAGGACGTGGAGCCATGTGTCTGTTATCCCTGTTCTAGAGCCTCTGAAGAAAAAAGAAAGAGTAGCAACGAGCATTCTTTACTGACATTAATGTAAATGTGGAGAAAGAGTGACATATTCCTGATAGTGTGAAGGAAATCATCTGAACTACTTTTCTAGGAGAAACTGAGATCTCATTTTCAATCGTGGTCTTTTTTTTTTTTTAAATAGAAACATAACACTGAAGGAAAAATTTAGAAGCCATAAAGTTACCTATTTACCTACAATCCTGACAAAGCCATTCCTGTACTTCCTGGTCGTTAAGGCACATTTCCACCACCCTGCCAAAAACTGCCTGTATTCCAGTATTACCAGTACAAGGCCAAATGGGGATCGATAAATGCATGTCCAGTCAGCTGCTGTGACTAGGATTCCAGTGAGCACAACTGTGCTACTAATAACATAAAGCAGAACTATCAACTAAAGGGAAATTATCAAGGATATAAAATAATGGATTTCCTTAAAGGTCAAAGGATATTTACACCACATTTCTGGCACAGTGTATTTATTTCTCAAATTTTTTAAATTATTGGCCCAACTTAAGGACCTAAATTGCTTATGATCTCTATTTTTAAAAATACTAAGGAGATAGTGACTAGAAAATCAGCCATCAAAATCATTTGCATTATCCTTCCTCTTCTCTTCCACCTTTCTGGAACAATTCAGTCCAAAAGACATTAGGAGCTACTGAGCAACGCAGGCATCCACACAAGGGACACAGGGAGCCGCAGGGCCCAGAGCACGGGGAGAAGGGTGTTCTCAGGGAGGAGGTGGTGGTGTGGTTCAGGCTGCTGCAGCCCAGATGTGTGAGGAAGGCGTTCTCACTGACGGCTGACCTGGCACCAGATGTCAGAGCTCAGTAGGGCGAGGAGGATGTGTCTGAGGGGTGTGGAGACGAGGACAGCAACAGAGGGTCAGTAACTTGCAAGGGGTGGATCTAATAAGCAGATAATATTAAGGATAATGGGAGCTGGGTTTTCTGTTATCTGAAAAGGGAATGCCAAATATGAAAAAGGAGAAAATTCTAATGTACCCCATGGTGTTTGGGAATAGGAGATACTGGTGTGAACTTGTGGTTTTCAACATATTGGTAGAGATAGAAATAACTGTAAATGTAACAAACGATAACAAATACAATGGTGTGTGCACATGTCCTTTTCACAGTCTGTTTAATGGCCATGATTTTTGCAGTTTTGTGCTGTTTGTTGGTGATTTCACTGTTTAAAATGGCCTGAAGTGTTGTGTGTAGTGTTCCTGAGTGCAGGAAGGCTATGCTGTGCCTTACCTTATGGGGTTTCCCTTGTGTGTTACTTGTTGTTTTTCCCTTGCTGCTTTTAATATGTTTTCTTTGTATTTAATTTTTGAGAGTTTGATTAGAAAAGGCATGTATTAGATTAGCTTCATTCAGACATGAGCTATGAGCCATGAGTTTCATGATAATGAATCATCTGCCTATTTATTGAGAGAGAGAGAGAGAGACACACCGACACCTTAAACAGAAATACACATAAAGTAAGGTCATGTGTTGATCAGCTGATGGAAATGCTGTGACCGGAGGCTCACAGGAAGCTGGGATGGAGTCTAGGATTAGACAACAGTAAAGTGCCAATGTTAGTTTCCTGATTTTGATGGTTGTATTACTGTTACCCAAGAGAATATCCTTGTTGTAGGAAATACTTAGAGTATTCTGGGGGTATTGGGACATCTTGTTCCCAATTTACTTTCAAATATTATACTTCAGGAATATAGTTATTTGTACCACACTTGGGAATTTTTCTGTGACTTTGAGATTGTTTCAAAAACTTAATACAATAGAAACAAAGATGCAATAATACTAATAACAACAAAAGAAAAATAGTATTTGCATTTAACTCACTGGGGCAACCAGAGAACAGTGAAGACACTACTTCCCAGCAGCAGAGCAGGGTAACAGGTACCACAGAATAGAAATTTCACAGCCATAGACACCATAGTTTTCCTACCAAGAGTAACAAGGCATAGATCACACGGGCAATCAGATGAAGAATTTGCATTCTCCCCATTCATTTTTAGATTTAAATTTCTTCTTTTTTTTTTTAATACATCTTTATTGGAGTATAATTGCTTTACAATGGTGTGTTAGTTTCTGCTTTATAACAAAGTGAATCAGTTATACATATACGTATGTTCCCATATCTCTTCCCTCTTGCGTCTCCCTCCCTCCCTCCCACCCTCCCTATCCCATCCCTCCAGGCGGTCACAAAGCACCAAGCTGATCTCCCTGTGCTATGCGGCTGCTTCCCACTAGCTATCTACCTTATGATTGGTAGTGTATATATGTCCATGCCTCTCTCTCGCTTTATTACAGCTTACCCTTCCCCCTCCCCATATCCTCAAGTCCATTTTCTAGTAGGTCTGTGTCTTTATTCCTGTCTTACCCCTAGGTTCTTCATGACATTTCTTTTTCTTAAATTCCATACATATGTGTTAGCATATGGTATTTGTCTTTCTCTTCTGACTTACTTCACTCTGTATGACAGACTCTAGGTCTATCCACATTACAAATAGCTCAATTTCGTTTCTTTTTATGGCTGAGTAATATTCCATTGTATATATGTGCCACATCTTCTTTATCCATTCATCCAATGATGGACACTTAGGTTGTTTCCATCAAAGGGCTATTGTAAATAGAGCTGCAATGAACATTTTGGTACATGACTCTTTTTGAATTATGGTTTTCTCAGGGTATATGCCCAGTAGTGGGATTGCTGGGTCATATGATAGTTCTATTTCTAGTTTTTTAAGGAACCTCCATACTGTTCTCCATAGTGGCTGTACCAATTCACATTCCCACCAGCAGTGCAAGAGTGTTCCCTTTTCTCCACACCGCCTCCAGCATTTATTGTTTCTAGATTTTTTGATGATGGCCATTCTGACTGGTGTGAGATGATATCTCATTGTAGTTTTGATTTGCATTTCTCTAATGATTAATGATGTTGAGCATTCTTTCATGTGTTTGTTAGCAGTCTGTATATCTTCTTTGGAGAAATGTCTATTGACGTCTTCTGCCCATTTTTGGATTGGGTTGTTTGTTGTTTTGTTATTGAGCTGCATGAGCTGCTTATAAATTTTAGAGATTAATCCTTTGTCAGTTGCTTCATTTGCAAATATTTTCTCCCATTCTGAGGGTTGTCTTTTGGTCTTGTTTATGGTTTCCTTTGCTGTGCAGAAGCTTTGACGTTTCATTAGGTCCCATTTGTTTATTTTTGTTTTTATTTCCATTTTTCTAGGAGGTGGGTCAAAAAGGATCTTGCTGTGATTTATGTCATAGAGTGTTCTGCCTATGTTTTCCTCTAAGAGTTTGATAGTTTCTGGCCTTACATTTAGGTCTTTAATCCATTTTGAGCTTATTTTTGTGTATGGTGTTAGGGAGTGATCTAATCTCATACTTTTACATGTACCTGTCCAGTTTTCCCAGCACCCCTTATTGAAGAGGCTGTCCTTTCTCCACTGTACATTCCTGCCTCCTTTATCAAAGATAAGGTGACCATATGTGCGTAGGTTTATCTCTGGGCTTTGTATCCTGTTCCATTGATCTATCTTTCTGTTTTTGTGCCAGTACCATACTGTCTCGATTACTGTAGCTTTGTAGTATAGTCTGAAGTCAGGGAGCCTGATTTCTCCAGCTCTGTTTTTCTTTCTCAAGATTGCTTTGGCTATTCGGGGTCTTTTGTGTTTCCATACAAATTGTGAAATTTTTTGTTTTAGTTCTGTGAAAAATGCCAGTAGTAGTTTGATAGGGATTGCACTGAATCTGTAGATTGCTTTGGGTAGTACAGTCATTTTCACAATGTTGATTCTTCCAGTCCAAGAACATGGTATATCTCTCCATCTATTTGTATCATCTTTAATTTCTTTCATCAGTGTCTTATAATTTTCTGCATACAGGTCTTTTGTCTCCTTAGGTAGGTTTATTCCTAGATATTTTATTCTTTTTGTTGCAGTGGTAAATGGGAGTGTTTTCTTGATTTTTCTTTCAGATTTTTCATCATTAGTGTATAGGAATGCCAGAGATTTCTGTGCATTAATCTTGTATCCTGCTACTTTACTGAATTCATTGATTAGCTCTAGTTGTTTTCTGGTAGCATCTTTAGGATTCTCTATGCATAGTATCATGTCATCTGCAAACAGTGACAGCTTTACTTCTTTTCCAATTTGCATTCCTTTTATTTATTTTTCTTCTCTGATTGCTGTGGCTAAAACTTCCAAAACTATGTTGAACAGTAGTGCTGAGAGTGGACAACCTTGTCTTGTTCCTGATCTTAGAGGAAATGGTTTCAGTTTTTCACCATTGAGAACCATGTTGGCTGTGGGTTTGTCATATATGGCCTTTATTATGTTGAGGAAAGTTCCCCGTATGCCTACTTTCTGCAGGGTTTTTATCATAAATGCGTGTTGAATTTTGTCGAAAGCTTTTTCTGCATCTACTGAGATGATCATATGGTTTTTCTCCTTCATTTTGTTATTATGGTGTATCATGTTGATTGATTTGTGTATACTGAAGAATCCTTGCATTCCTGGAATAAACCCTACTTGATCATGGTGTATGATCCTTTTGATGTGCTGTTGGATTCTGTTTGCTAGTATTTTGTTGAGGATTTTTGCATCTATGTTCATCAGTGATATTGGCCTGTAGTTTTCTTTCTTTGTGGCAACCTTGTCTGGTTTTGGTATCAAGGAGATGGTGGCCTCGTAGAATGAGTTTGGGAGTGTTCTTCCCTCTGCTATATTTTGGAAGAGTTTGAGAAGGATGAGTGTTATCTCTTCTCTAAATGCTTGATAGAATTTGCCTGTGAAGCCATCTGGTCCTGGGCTTTTGTTTGCTGGAAGATTTTTAATCACAGTTTCAATTTCAGTGTTTGTGATTGGTCTGTTCATATTTTCTATTTCTTCCTGATTCAGTCTTGGCAGGTTGTGTATTTCTAAGAATTTGTCCATTTCTTCCAGGTTGTCCATTTTATGGGCATAGAGTTGCTTGTAGTAATCTCTCATGATCTTTTGTATTTCTGCAGTGTCAGTTGTTACTTCTCCTTTTTCATTTCTAATTCTATTGATTTGAGTCTTCTCAAATGATGAGTCTGGCTAATGGTTTATCTATTTTGTTTATCTTCTCAAAGAACCAGCTTTTAGTTTTATTGATCTTTGCTATTGTTTCCTTCATTTCTTTTTCATTTATTTCTGATCTGATTTTTATGATTTCTTTCCTCCTGATAACTTTGGGGTTTTTTTGTTCTTCTTTCTCTAATTGCTTTAGGTGCAAGGTTAGGTTGTTTATTCGAGATGTTTCCTGTTTCTTAAGGTAGGGTTGTATTGCTATAAACTTCCCTCTTAGAACTGCTTTTGCTGCATCCCATAGGTTTGGGGTCATCGTGTCTCCATTGTCACTTGTTTCTAGGTATTTTTTGATTTCCTCTTTGATTTCTTCAGTGATCACTTCGTTATTAAGTAGTGTATTGTTTAGCTTCCATGTGTTTGTATTTTTTACAGATCTTTTCCTGTAATTGATATCTAGTCTCTTAGCATTGTGGTCGGAAAAGATACTTGATACAATTTCACTTTTCTTAAATTTACCAAGGCTTGATTTGTGACCCAAGATATGATCTATCCTGCAGAATATTCCATGAGCACTTGAGAAAAATGTGTATTCTGTTGTTTTCGGATGGAATGTCCTATGAATATCAATTAAGTCCATCTTGTTTAATGTATCATTTAAAGCTTGTGTTTCCTTACTTATTTTCATTTTGGATGATCTGTCCATTGGTGAAAGTGGGGTGTTAAAGTCCCCTACTATGAATGTGTTACTATTGATTTCCCCTTTTATGGCTGTTAGTATTTGCCTTATGTATTGAGGTGCTCGTATGTTGGGTGCATAAATATTTACAATTGTTATATCTTCTTCTTGAATCGATCCCTTCATCATTATGTAGTGTCCTTCTTTGTCTCTTCTAATAGTCGTTATTTTAAAGTCTATTTTGTCTGATATGAGAATTGCTACTCCAGCTTTCTTTTGGTTTCCATTTGCATGGAATATCTTTTTCCATTCCCTTACTTTCAGTCTGTATGTGTCTCTAGGTCTGAAGTGGGTCTCTTGTAGACAGCATATATATGGGTCTTGTTTTTGTATCCATTCAGCCAATCTGTTTCTTTTGGTGGGAGCATTTAGTCCATTTACATTTAAGGTAATTATCGATATGTATGTTCCTATTCCCATTTTCTTAATTGTTTTGGGTTCATTATTGTACGTCTCTTCCTTCTCTTGTGTTTCTTGCCTAGAGAAGTTCCTTTAGCATTTGTTGTAAAGCTGGTTTGGTGGTGCTGAACTCTCTCAGCTTTTGCTTGTCTGTAAAGGTTTTAATTTCTCCATCAAATCTGAGTGAGATCCTTGCTGGGTAGTAATCTTGGTTGCAGCTTTTTCTCCTTCATCACTTTAAATATGTCCTGCCACTCCCTTCTGGCTTGCAGCGTTTCTGCTGAAAGATCAGCTGTTAACCTTATGGGGATTCCCTTGTATGTTATTTGTTGTTTTTCCCTTGCTGCTTTTAATATGTTTTCTTTGTATTTAATTTTTGACAGTTTGATTAATATGTGTCTTGGCATATTTCTCCTTGGATTTATCCTGTATGGGACTGTGCTTCCTGGACTTGATTAACTATTTCCTTTCCCATATTAGGGAAGTTTTCAACTATAATCTCTTCAAATATTTTCTCAGTCCCTTTCTTTTGCTCTTCTTCTTCTGGAACCCCTATAATTCGAATGTTGGTGCGTTTAATGTTGTCCCAGAGGTCTCTGAGACTGTCCTCAGTTCTTTTCATTCTTTTTTCTTTATTCTGCTCTGCAGTGTTATTTCCACTATTTTATCTTCCAGGTCACTTATCCGTTCTTCTGCCTCAGTTATTCTGCTATTGATCCCATCTAGAGTATTTTTAATTTCATTTATTGTATTGTTCATCGTTGCTTGTTTCATCTTTAGTTCTTCTAGGTCCTTGTTAAATGTTTCTTGCATTTTGTCTATTCTGTTTCCAAGATTTTGGATCATCTTTACTATCATTATTCTGAATTCTTTTTCAGGTAGACGGCCTATTTCCTCTTTATTCGTTTGGTCTGGTGGGTTTTTATCTTGCTCCTTCATCTGCTGTGTGTTTCTCTGTCTTCTTATTTTGCTTATCTTACTGTGTTTGGGGTCTCCTTTTTGCAGGCTGCAGGTTCGTAGTTCCTGTTGTTTTTGGTGTCTGTCCCCAGTGGCTAAGGTTGGTTCAGTGGGTTGTGTAGGCTTCCTGGTGGAGGGGACTAGTGCCTGTGTTCTGATGGATGAGGCTGGATCTTGTCTTTCTGGTGGGCAGGTCCATGTCTGGTGGTGTGTTTTGGGGTGTCTGTGGACATATTCACATATATGATTTTAGGCAGCCTCTCTGCTAATGGGTGGGATTGTGTTCCTGTCTTGCTAGTTGTTTGGCATAGGGTGTCCAGCACTGTAGCTTGCTGGTCGTTGAGTGAAGCTGGGTGCTGGTGTTGACATGGAGATCTCTGGGAGATTTTCGCCATTTGATATTATGTGGAGCTGGGAGGTCTCTTGTGGACCAGTATCCGGAAGTTGGCTCTCCCACCTCAGAGGCACAGCACTGACACCTGCCTGCAGCACCAAGAGCCTTTCATCTACACGGTTCAGAATAAAAGGGGGAAAAAGTAGAATGAAAGAATTAGTAGAAGAAGAAAGAAAGGGGGGGGAGGGAAGGAAGGAAGGAAAAAAAGAAAGAAAGAAGATAAAGTAAAATAAAATAAAGTTATTAAAATAAAAAATAATTATTAAGAAAAAAATTGGTTTAATGGACGGATAGGACAAATGGTGGAAGCAAAGCTATAAAGACAAAATCTCACACGGAAGCATACACATACACACTCACAAAAAGAGGAAAAGGGGAAAAAATCATAAATCTTGCTCTCAAAGTCCACCTCCTCAATTTGGGATGATTCGTTGTCTATTCATGCATTCCACAGATGCAGGGTACATCAAGTTGATTGTGGAGCTTTAATCTGCTGCTTCTGAGGCTGCTGGGAGAGATTTCCCTTTCTCTTCTTTGTTCTCACAGCTCCCAGGGGCTCAGCTTTGGATTTGGCCCCGCCTCTGCGTGTAGGTTGCCGGAGGGCATCTGTTCTTCGCTCAGACAGGATGGGGTTAAAAGAGCGGCTGATTCGGGGGCTCTGGCTCACTCAGGCCGGGGGGAGGGAGGGGCATGGAGTGCGGGGCGAGCCTGCGGCGGCAGAGGCCGGCATGACGTTGCACCAGCCTGAGGCGCGCGCCGCGCGTTCTCTCGCGGAAGTTGTCCCTGGATCACGAGACCCTGGCAGTGGTGGGCTGCACAGACTCCCGGGAGGGCTGTGTGGAGAGTGACCTGCGCTCGCACACAGGCTTCTTGGTGGCGGCAGCAGCAGCCTTAGCATCTCATGCCCGTCTCTGGGGTCCGCGCTTTTAGCCGCGGCTCGCGCCCGTCTCTGGAGCTCCTTTAAGCAGCGCTCTTAATCCCCTGTCCTCGCGTACCAGGAAACAAAGAGGAAAGAAAAAGTCTCTTGCCTCTTCGGCAGGTCCAGACTTTTACCCATACTCCCGGCTAGCTGTGGTGCACTAACCCCCTGCAGGCTGTGTTCACGCTGCCAACCCCAGTTCTCTCCCTGGGATCCGACCGAAGCCCGAGCCTCAGCTCCCAGCTCACCTGCCCCGGCGGGTGAGCAGACAAATCTCTTGGGCTGGTGAGTGCCAGTCGGCACCGATCCTTTGTGTGGGAATCTCTCCGCTTTGCCCTCAGCACCCCTGTTGCTGTGCTCTCCTCTGCGGCTCCGAAGCTTCCCCCCTCCGCCACCCGCAGTCTCCGCCCGCGAGGGGGCTTCCTAATGTGTGGAAACCTTTCCTCCTTCACAGCTCCCTCCCACTGGTGCAGGTCCCGTTCCTGTCCTTTTGTCTCTGTTTATTCTTTTTTCTTTTGCCCTACCCAGGTACGTGGGGAGTTTCTTGCCTTTTGGGAGGTCTGAGGTCTTCTGCCAGCGTTCAGTAGGTGTTCTGTAGTTGTTCCACGTGTAGATGTATTTCTGGTGTATCTGTGGGGAGGAAGGTGATCTCTGCGTCTTACTCTTCCGCCATCTTCCCCTTGTCCTCCTTTTGCTTTAAATTTCTTACTGCTGTAACCAGCGAGTCAAAAGCAACAAAGACATTGCTATAACAGTAAAAGCTTAATTTTATAGGCTTTATGAAATACCACTATGGAACATTATCCTGGCTTACCACCAACTGAAAAAATAAGGATTTCAAGAAAACAGGAGCAGCAAATATAGTCTCTATAGGAAAATTGTAAAGGGGCCATGACAGCAAGAATTAAGAATACATATATTATACAACCAAAAGGGTGTACAAGGAGAAAGGCATGATATTATGGATAACAAACATGAGGCTGATTAAAGACACCTCCCTGTTCCTAGTTCTCCTGTCATGACCCCATTGCAGCTCTCTGGAGAGCTGTCCTTGTTCACATAGTACACTTAACACTTAATAACAATTTGGTAGCTGTGTTCTGATAAAACAGCTTCATATCTCTGCATAAAAACTTTATGCTCCATTTACTGATGTTTTTAAAGTTATATTCAGATATAGCTGGAACTTGGTATATCTGGACTTCTAGAAAGAAACTTGTATCGAGGGCTTGATGGTAAAATGTTGAAAAAGAAGTGCTAAGGAAAGTGTTAATGGGTAACTCAAGGTTTACATACAGATGTGTACAAGAGAAGGCTGAGTGTTTAGACAGTGTTCAGGGGCTGAGAAACCTTTTGAGTTGGGAAAAGAGAATCGCACTGTTTCTTCTATCTTCAGTTTTAAACTTTTAGAACGATTCTGAAAATGTAGAAAACTGATAGTGGCCTAGAAGTGCAGTTAAGTACCCTCACTCTATTAATTTGGAAGCAGTTGGTTATGTCTTGCTGGAAAGAAGCCATTAGCAAAGCAAAAAGCCTCCTCTTAGGGTGTTTAATCCAGGTGATTTTAATAATTATAGTTAATTTTTGTTTTAAATCATAGTAAAGGAAAATCATGTGTGTCTTTTTGTTCTGTGCCTTTAGAAAATCTGGCTATCTCTATGTTGGTTCACCTAGTGACAGCTTCTACTAATTACAAGCAACTTGCTTAGTGTTCACTAGCAAATCTAAACTTATACATGGAGGAGAAGATTTTAGGAATTATTTTCTAGACAGGTGTCAGAAGGAAGGAACAAAGGAAGGAAAATGGGAGGGAAGATATTTCAAGTGAAAACACAGTGTTTTACACTTGTCTTTTTTTAAAAAAACACTATAATTTACTATTAGATTACCTGATATTTTTTTAATTGGCCATTTTCCCCACTCCACCCCCCTTTTTTTCCTTAATTAATTTAAACTTTAAATTTTATGACAGTTGAGTCAATACCATTTTACCGGGTGTTTTTATGAAGTAGCATCCCAATAGATTATTCTGTATTGCAGCCCTGAAGGGTGCAGTCAATGATTAAATGTAAAATTCTGTCCAGGCACATGATGGAGCCACATTAAACTGCTGGTGCCCACAGGCTGTGTAACAGCTGTCTGCCTTGATGTGATTTTTTTAAATCACTGTGAAGCATTAGAATAGAATACCAATTTGCAGCCAAAAGATGCTTCTGAAGTGCAAGAAACTTCAGACCAAAAAAGCTCTAGACAGCATTTTGAAAGGATTTTGATGAGCAGATTGCAAATATTAGTGCCTGTAAGCTTGAAAATGTTACCTGTGAAATAGAAAAGTGAATATTTTTTAATGTAGTATCTCTTCAAGCCAAGAAAGTGAAACAAATGGAAAAACCTAAAAATAATTTTAAGTCCCACCTAGATGGATGTATCAAGTTCAGATGGTCAGTAATCTTACCTGGGTTTTGAACTCCTAGGAGTCTGTAACAGTGTCTATTTATATATTCCAAATTGCTTAATATACTACTTTGCACATAGAAGATGCTCAACATATATAGAACTCTCTCTCTTCATTTTTAGTGAAAAAAACTTTATCACTGAAAGTGGAGATTGCCACATTTCTATTCCCTAATGAGGAAAAACTCCTGTCTGGTACACTCCAGGCATTTCACTGCCAAAGACCATTAAAGCCATATTGCATTTGTAGTGACAGACATAAATTTAAGGACATTTATGAACTGTCAGCATCATTATAAAGCCCTGTGTTACCAGGTCCACACTGACTTGTGCTTTGGGGTAGTCAGTGCCAGCTTCAGGGACATGCAACCTGTGTAGTCTCTTAGGTCTTTAACTTGGCCTAATGCTCTGCTCTCACTGTCTTGAAACCATTAATAATTTTTTCAGAAGAGGCCCCCTGTTCTCCTTTTGCACTAGGCACCACAAATTATTAGCTAGCCCTGCTGGTAATTCTGTCTTTCTGTCATATAGTTCTGCTTAACAACACCATATGATAAAACCTAGACCTTAGAGAGTTTACTTGTATTGAAAATTTTAGTGTCTTTTAAAAGTACCGGTTCACAAGAGATCACTGAGGAAATCAAAAATACCTAGAAACAAATCACAATGAAAACACGAGGACCCAAAACTTATGGGATGCAGCAAAAGCAGTTCTAAGAGGGAAGTTTATAGCAATACAATCCTACCTCAAAAAACAAGAAACATCTCAAACGACCTAACCGTACACTTAAAGCAATTAGAGAAAGAAGAACAAAAAAAAAACCCAAAGTTAGCAGAAGGAAAGAAATCATAAAGATCAGTTCAGAAATAAATGAAAAAGAAATGAAGGGAACGATAGCAAAGATCAATAAAACTAAAAGCTGGTTGTTTGAGAAGATAAACAAAATAGATAAACCATTAGCCAGACTCAAGAAATAAAGGGAGAGGACTCAAATCAATAGAATAGAAATGAAAAAGGAAAAGTAACAACTGACACTGCAGAAATACAAAAGATCATGAGAGATTACTACAGGCAACTATATGCCAATAAAATGGACAACCTGGAAGAAATGGACAAATTCTTGGAAAAGCACAACTTGCCAAGACTGAATCAGGAGGACAATATAAACAGACCGATCACAAGCACTGAAATTGAGACTGTGATTAAAAATCTTCCAGCAAACAAAAGCCCAGGACCAGATGGCTTCACAGGCGAATTCTTTCAAACATTTAGAGAAGAGATAACATCAATCCTTCTCAAACTCTTCCAAAATATAGCAGAGGGAGGAACACTGAAACTCATTCTACGAGGCCACCATCACCCTGATATCAAAATCAGACAAAGATGTCACAAAGAAAGAAAACTACAGGCCAGTATCACTGATGAACACAGATGCAAAAATGCTCAACAGAATACTAGCAAACAGAATCCAACAGCACATTAAAAGGATCATACACCATGATCAAGTGGGGTTTATCCCAGGAATGCAAGGATTCTTCAGTATATGCAGATCAGTCAATGTGATAAACCATATTAACAAACCGAAGGAGAAAAACCATATGATCATCTCAGTAGATGCAGAAAAAGCTTTCGACAAAATTCAACACCCATTTATGATAAAAACCCTGCAGAAAGTAGGCATAGAAGGAGCTTACCTCAACATAATAAAGGCCATATATGACAAACCCACAGCCAACATGGTTCTCAATGGTGAAAAACTGAAACCATTTCCTCTAAGACCAGGAACAAGACAAGGTTGTCCACTCTCAGCACTATTGTTCAACATAGTTTTGGAAGTTTTAGCCACAGCAATCAGAGAAGAAAAATAAATAAAAGGAATGCAAATTGGAAAAGAAGTAAAGCTGTCACTGTTTGCAGATGACATGATACTATGCATAGAGAATCCTAAAGATGCTACCAGAAAACTACTAGAGCTAATCAATGAATTCAGTAAAGTAGCAGGATACAAGATTAATGCACAGAAATCTCTGGCATTTCCTGTACACTAGTGATGAAAAATCTGAAAGAAAAATTAAGAAAACACTCCCATTTACCACTGCAACAAAAAGAATAAAATATCTAGGAATAAACCTACCTAAGGAGACAGAAGACCTGTACACAAAAAACTATAAGACACTGATGAAAGAAATTAAAGATGATACAAACAGATGGAGAGATACACCATATTCTTAGTTTGGAAGAATCAACATTGTGAAAATGACTGTACTACCCAAAGCAATCTACAGATTCAGTGCAATCCCTGTCAAGCTACCAAAGGCATTTTTCACAGAACTAGAACAGAAAATTTTACAATTTGTATGGAAATGCAAAAGACCCCGAATAGCCAAAGCAATCTTGAGAAAGAAAAATGGAGCTGGAGGAATCAGGCTACCTGACTTCAGACTATACTACAAAGCTACAGTAATCAAGACAGTATGGTACTGGCACAAAAACAGAAAGATAGATCAATGGAACAGGATACAAAGCCCAGAGATAAACCCACGCACATATGGTCACTGTGTCTGTGACAAAGGGGGCAAGAATATACAATGGAAAAAGGACAGCTTGTTCAATAAATGGTGCTGGGAAAACTGGACAGCTACATGTAAAAGAATGAAATTAGAACACTCCCTAACACCATACACAAAAATAAACTCAAAATGGATTAAAGGGGCTTCCCTGGTGGTGCAGTGGTTGAGAGTCCCCCTGCCGATGCAGGGGACACGGGTTCGTGCCCCAGTCCGGGAAGATCCCACATGCCACAGAGCGGCTAGGCCCATGAGCCATGGCCGCTGAGCGTGCGTGTCCGGAGCCTGTGCTCCGCAACGGGAGAGGCCACAACAGTGAGAGGCCCGCGTACCGCCAAAAAAAAAAAAAAAAAAGGATTAAATTTAAATGTAAGGCCAGACACTATAAAACTCTTAGAGGAAAAACATAGGCAGAGCACTCTATGACATAAATCACAGCAAGATCCTTTTTGACCCACCTCCTAGAGAAATGGAAATAAGAACAAAAATAAACAAATGGGACCTAATGAAACTTAAGAGCTTTTGCACAGCAAAGGAAACCATAAACAAGGCGAAAAGACCACCCTCAGAATGGAAGAAAATATTTGCAAATGAAGCAACTGACAAAGGATTCTTCTCCAAAATATAAACAGCAGCTCATACAGCTCAATATCAAAAAACAAACAACGCAATCCAAAATGGGCAGAAGACCTAAATAGACATTTCTCCAAAAAAGATATACAGATTGTTAACAAACACATGAAAGGATGCTCAACATCACTAATCATTAGAGAAATGCAAATCAAAACTACAATGAAGTATCACCTCACACCAGTCAGAATGGCCATCATCAGAAAATATATAAACAATAAATGCTGGAGAGGGTGTGGAGAAAAGGGAACCCTCTTGCACTGTTGGTGGGAATGTGAACTGATACAGCTACTATGGAGAACAGTTTGGAAGTTCCTTAAAAAACTAAAAATAGGGCTTCCCTGGTGGCACAGTGGTTGAGAGTCCGCCTGCCGATGCAGGGGACACGGGTTCGTGCCCTGGTTCTGGAAGATCCCACATGCAGCGGAGCGGCTAGGCCCGTGAGTCATGGCCGGTGAGCCTGCGCATCTGGAGCCTGTGCTCCGCAGTGGGTGAGGCCACGGCAGTGAGAGGCCCGTGTACCGCAAAAAAAAAAAAAAAAACTAGAACTACCATATGACCCAGCAATCCTACTACTGGGCATATACCCGGAGAAACCCATAATTCAAAAAAGAGTCATGTACCACAATGTTCATTGCAGCTCTGTTTACAGTAGCCAGGACATGGAAGTAACCTAAGTGTCCATTGACAGATGAATGGATAAAGAAGATGTGGCACATATATACAGTGGAATATTACTCAGCCATAAAAAGAAACGAAAGTGAGTTATTTGTAGTGAGGTGGATGGACAGAGTGAAGCAAGGCAGAAAGAGAAAAATAAATACTGTATGCTAACACATATATATGGAATCTAAAAAAAAAATGATTCTGAAGAACCTAGGGGCAGGACAGGAATAAAGACGCAGACATAGAGAATGGACTTGAGGACACGGGGAGGGGGAAGGGTAAGCTGGAACAAAGTGAGAGAGTGGCATGTACTTACTTGTACTACCAAATGTAAAACAGATAGCTAGTGGGAAGCAGCCGCATAGCACAGGGAGATCAGCTTGGTGCTTTGTGACCACCTAGAGGGGTGGGATAGGGAGGGTGGGAGGGAGACGCAAGAGGGAGGAGATATGGGGATATATGTATGTGTATAGCTGATTCACTTTGTTATAAAGCAGAAACTAACACACCATCGTAAAGCAATTATACTCCAATAAAGATGTTAAAAAAAAAAAAAGGACCAGTTCATTATTACTGTATTGTTTATTTGTGGCAAACTGTTTTTTTTTGGTTTTTTTGTGGTACACGGGCCTCTCACTGCAGTGGCCTCTCCCGTTGCGGAGCAACAGGCTCCGGACGCGCAGGCTCAGCGGCCATGGCTCACGGGCCCAGCCGCTCACACGGCATGTGGGATCTTCCCGGACCGGGGCGTGAACCCGCGTCCCCTGCATCGGCAGGCGGACTCCCAACCACTGCGCCACCAGGGAAGCCCAAGGACCGGTTCATTATTAACAATACTTGTAGAGCCCATCTTCCTTTCCCTTCATCTCCCCTTCCCATCACCTCCAGAGCAGTGCCACAGAGGTGTTGAGAGCAGCATGCTTGGCATCTGAAGAAATGTAGAGTAATAGTGAGTGCAGAGGTGTCACCAAGAGTAGTTGGGAGATTGGTTGTATTGAGCAAATAAGTTGTTTGATTTAGCAAGCAAATAAATATACTAAAGATAAGGAAGCCAGGTTTCTCACTGTCCAAAGGGATTTACAGACATTGAAGGGTAGAAAGCTGAAAAGAACACTGAGGCACTGGATTAGAATTGTAATTATCAGCATGATTTCACAGCTTTTTAAATTTGTATGTAGAAACGGTTATAATGTTTATATATTTGAATATATGAATATAAATATATATACACATATGTGTATACATACATAAATTTCTTAGTTGTGTACACTGAAAGGGTCTAGAGGCAATGATACCTCAATAGTAATGAGCACAATGAGTGCTCAGATCTTGGTTTCTAAATACCACCCTCCACTAAAAGGAATCAGCGATGCTTGGATAAGTGGCCAATTCTAGGACTGGGGCAGCAAACATATAAGATCAACGTGTAACATCATGTTGTTCCAGAAAGTAAAGAAATATTCAAAGAATGGTGGGAACATGTCAAAAGGACCCCAAAGCCAGCCTGAATGCATGCCCACTGACCAAATCTAATGTAAGCAACAAAATAAATACTGTTAATATCAGATTACAGCTCATTGAATAAAATAGAAATCTATGCATTTATAAATAAATGAATAAATAGAGAAGGGAACATTCTTCCTTAATATACAAGCTCAACTAATAAATGCAGAAGGGATGGTAGAAATAGATAATCACCATTGATGTCTATTATAGGGACGGTGATACAGAAGGAGTCATCGGTGGATGCTAGACTGGTAGTTGGAGGCTTGGTGAGGAACAGGATATTGGCATGATGCAGTGTACTTGTTTCAGCTCTCATACTGTAACAAGTGTCCTTTCACAGTCCATTTAATAACATATTTTTCACATTTTTATGCTTTTTGTTGATTTTGCTGTTTAAAATAGCCCCCACATGTAGTGCCGAGGTGCTGTCTATCTAGTGTTCCTAAGTACAAGAAGGCTGTGATGTGTCTTACAAAGAAAATGAATGTGTTAGATAAGCTTCATTGCAGCATGAATTATAGTGCTATTGGCCACAAGTGCAATGTTACCGAATCAATTCTGTGTTAAATAAAGTGTTTTTAGCTGGAAACCCACATAAAGCAAGGTTACATGTTGATCAGTTGGAGAAAATGGACTAAAGGCTCACAGGAACCTAACCCTGCATTTTCCATAGGAGCAGTGCTTCACTGTTTGCTAATTCAGTGTTCATGGCACATTATAGGACTTCACTGCCATGAATAACAAGAATCAGATGTATCTCGTGTAATGGGTACTGCCGAAACCGATAAGTGTCGTTTCAGGGGGGCCCCAAGGAGCCCGGTCTTTTATGTCTCAGCACAGAAAGAATTCAGCGAGAGTCAAAGTGATAGATAAGCAGTGATTTATTAGAATAGAATAGGATGCTTGTGAGGCTTACAAGCGGCTGGGCAAGAAGGTGCTGCGCCCTGAGAACTTAGTGGGCTACAGTTTTGTAATCAAAGGAAGAGTGGGGAGGGTGAAAAGACCACCTTCTTCCTCATTCTTGATTAGGCGTCGTGCTTCCATCATCAGCTCCTCCTCCAGATTGGGCACGGGAGTTTTCTTGTCCCTACATGGTCAAGCCAGGACTGTCATGGCACTATGGAAAAATTATTTCAGGTCTTTCACTTTGAAATGTCACCTTTCCATAAAGTACTGTTTTTTATGTGTGCAGAGAGCATGTCCTAGGGATCATTAACTTACTGAGCTCACTGGGCAGGATGTAGGTCTCATGTCACCCTTGTTTTTATTGTTTTAGGGCTTGTCTCATGCATGGGTTTTGTTGCTAAGCAGGCCTGCTTGGCTTTGTGGTTAAGCAAACCTGCTTTCTTGAATGACCATTAACTTACAGGGGTCTCCCATACTTTTTTCTTTACTTACAATCCCCTAGTGGGATTAACTATTTAATTGCCTAATTTGTCCCTTTACTTTGTCCCTATCACTAACAGTGGTTGCCATTGGTTTTATCAGATTAATTTCACATGATGTATAACAGTGTTCAAAATTTTACTCTGTTGTAAAACTATACGTATGTATTTGTGAGTGATTTATAAAATATTTCAGGGTTAAAAGGGACATGTGGAAGACTAACTTTGACTTATAGAATATGAAATAGTAAAATATTTAAAACAGTTGTTTGTGCATTTCTTGTTAAAATAAACTATACTTTTTAGTTGACTAGCCTTCTTTCGGTTTCATCTGCTTACTGATTTAAGATGAATTTGATTTTAAGAAATTATAGTTCCAAAGATAGAAAGTTTATTTTACTAGAAAGTATAAGTAAACCGTATCTATTAACTAATCACTCTAAAATATGTTTTTTATGTTGCTCTCACTTTGAACTCCTTGGTATGTCTTTCTCTTAAAGAATTTTGGCTTATCAGTGCTTTATAGTTGTTTCCAGAGCCTGATAGATTTATTGTGTATAGTTTCTAATGCTTATCAATTGGCTTTTGATACTTTTTTGAGTGATTGGGGAATATCTTATTAGAATCAAATAGATGAATTAGCTAATTTTATTTACTTAACATTTGGAGGGATAAGTGAAAAGAGAAGGAAAAGACTCAAGCTGATTCAAAAGCAAAAATGAGAAGAAAAGATAAATGACATATTCTCCAAGTCTTCTAATCAACCAAATATTAGACAAAAGAAATAGGGGATTTGTCTTTAAACTGGAGATGTGCTGAGCATATTCTTACTTTAGGGTTTTTTTTTAAACTGTCTTTAGATACTGATTTTTGTCTAGAAGGGATAGTGGGGGCTACTAAAATGAAACTCATAATTTCAACTTTTGCTTGACATTTCCTTGGTACTGGGCACTTTACACTATATTAATGCCAGGAAAAAAATTTTTATCTACTCTCATCTTTAGGCAAGTTCTTATTCTTCGAATGCAGAGTCACTTCTAATTTAGATTTTTAGGAAATGGGAAAAAATTTATTCTTTGAGACCAGTTGTCTAAGCCAGGCTTTTGCGCTTCCTGGTTACTTGTCATTCAGCAACTGTATGGGAAAGTGTTTGTAAGCTATAAATCAGTGTGTTAATAATAATTTTTATTTCTCCTCTGAAATTGGACTTTGTAAAAACTTTGTAAAAAACAGTTTTATTTCTTGTTTTGGTTAGTACAGATGTCTGTTTCTTCAGCCAAAAATCATTACTAATGGTTATTGGGCATTTGTTTTGTACTTTGTAATCTTATATAGTGTTTTCATCAGATGTTTCTTAGAAAAACCCTGAGTGATAGGTGAAAATCATAATTTCATAGATGGGAAAACTGGGAGGTAGAAAAGCGATGAACCTTGCTTTTGGGTCAGAATATTCAACCTCTGCTTTCCTGGTCCGTTTTGAGGTGGGGAAGGGGTGGTTTTGTTCTTTTTGTTTTTTTAAATATCCCTGCCTTTTACTGCTGTAGAGAGTGACTTATATTTTACAACAGCTGATGTTTTTCTCCTACAGAGATATTCCAATGCCCTTAGTCAGCTCAGGAGTAGAGCATGGTAACTTGAGAGAGCTGGCATTTGCAAGAATGAAAGACCTTGGAATACAGGTAAGAGTCTGACCATAACTGTTGAGATCAAAGTAGTCTGAGACGCGAAAACCTGTGATACTATCACATTACAAACTTACAGGTTTGGTCAAAAAGCTTTCATGTATTGAAGCCATTCTTACTGTATAACACATTGAAATTGAAGCTAGTGGTTGCAAAGTCTTCATCCTATCCCCTACACCCCTCTGCTTTCTTCTAAAAGAGCGTAGGTTTGTCAATTTAATGGTTGTTTTTCCTGCCTTCTCAGATTGCCAACTATGTGTTCAACTCCTTTTTTAAAAAAACTTTTTTTTTGTTTTGAAGTATTGGGTGTTCAATTCTTGACTAGTGGTTAGAGAAGAATACAACCGTTGAAGAAACAAGGCTTACATACTGAAATAATTAGCAATGTTATTGCCCAGATATACCAGTCTCCCTCGCCCTGCCCCACCCCCATGTCTATTCACTCACTCATTTATTTCACAAATATTTACTAAACACCTCCTTTCCGCTTTCCCTGAAAGAGCCCGGGAATCTGCAATTTGACAGTCTGTAGATGATTCTGAAATCACGATAAGGTTTGAAACTCAGTGCCCTAGGAGCTATTTCTCAGAGCTGCTAAAGAGAAAAGGCCAGGAGGGTGTCTAGGCCTGAGCACTGATTCCTGGCCTCTGCCTTCAAAGATTCTCGTTCACTCCATCTGGGATGGAGCTGTGGGAGGTTCTCATGCACAGTGCAAACATGGACCCCACTTCGAAAGATGTCGTTGAGAGGACTGCATATCATGTTTGTGGACCTACCCAAAACATTTTGTCCTCTGTCAATATATTATGGAGAAAATTTTTCAGAAAGTTGTTTGTCCGTAGGAGAATTTGTGAACATTATGGCTTATTCTACCCTCCCCCCAAAAAAATTTCAGTTCTAGAAAAACAGCAAATGTATGTACAGTAATGAAAGCCCCAAACGAGAGCGTGTGCCTGCTCAGCCTCCAAGTCCCTGCCTGTCCTTGTCGTCCAGCTCCTCCTCCTGAGAATACCACTGCCCAGTGACCCACCCGGCCTGCTCAGCCTGCTGACCTCATCAACCAGGCACTGTTTTTAACCCTGTACCCCTCTTAACCCGTGATAGCCTGTCGTAAGGTAAACTGGGATTGAGTCTGAAGACTGGAATGCAGTCACGCCGAAAGACATCCAGTTCACATAGGCAGTGTCTTTACTAGAAAATAAGCACACACCAATCTCTGCCTTAAAAAGCATTCCCCTCCCCTCCAAAAAAAAAGAAAAAAGCATGCAAGTGTTCATTAAAAGTATGTAATATGGGTTCCCGGGACATGGAAATAGCTTAGTTCTTTTAGAACTGAATAATGAGCTCTTACTTTTCTCATGGAATTCCATCCATATATATACTAAATATACTATTAGTAGTATAGCTGCATGACATCATCAGATTTCCTATGGCAATCTTTTCTCACTGATGGAAAACGTTAGAATCCTGGAAATAATTTTTACAGTTCTATAGGGGAAAATATACCATAGGGCATATAATAGTTACTGTAATTATAAATGTCAGGCTGTGTAGCCTGCACACTGGGTTGTGGAATAGAAGCAAGAGTTACATCACATAGCTTGGCCGTGCAGACCAGGCACTGCTTCCGTATCATCCACAGGCAGCTTTTTGCTTCCCAGGGACACTCAAAGAGCCAATCTGTGACTGTGGTTCAGATTGTATAATAAATAGTTCAAGGTTCTTTCTTTCCATTCTTCTTCCTTCCCTTCCTTCCTCCCTCCCATCCTTTCTTCCACAGAGCCCTTCTCTGCAAAAAAACAGCAGTCTTAGCTTCCCTCTTTCTGACATTCCTAAAATGATACAAATATGGTGATGCTAAAAATGTTAACTGCCATAAAATGGTGAAGGTTTTAAAAAATTAGGAATTGGGTTTTTTCTTTTTTTTTTCTTTTTTTTTTTTTTTTTTGCGGTACGCGGGCCTCTCACTGCTGTGGCCTCTCCCGTTGCGGAGCACAGGCTCTGGACGCGCAGGCCCAGCAGCCGTGGCTCATGGGCCCAGCCACTCCGCAGCATGTGGGATCTTCCCGGACCGGGGCACGAACCTGTGTCCCCTGCATTGGCAGGTGGACTCACAACCACTGCGCCACCAGGGAAGCCCAGGAATTCAGTTTTTACTCTTCGGTAGACATAGTTTTGGGTTGCACTTTCAGATACAGTTATATCGTCTGGATCTTCAGATTTTAGAATGTATGTTCTTTACTTTCAATATTGTATATTGATCTCCTTTGGATTCTAAACTTATTTTAAAAGCAATACTGTACCAACTTCATGTATTTCTAGTTTGTTTTTCCCTATCTTCAGGTTTATTAAAGATGGCTTCATTTTTAATTCATTTCTTTTACCTCAATGTAAATTATGTCCAAACTTAATTTTGAGCCCAGGATTTGGTGGAAAAGTTTCAATAAAAATTGAATTAGTTACCAGTTTTATATTTGCCACCCCTTCCCACTTTTTTTTCTTTCTTTTCTTTCTTTCTTTCCTTTCTTTTTTTTTGGCAGTGTCGAGACGTGAGAACCAGAGAGGTTGGAATCCAAGAAATTCATCACAAAGTGCGTCCATACCAGGTTAGTTTCTTCATTTTATAGAGAGATTGGGTCCTGTTCATTAATCTTTGTCAAGCCTGGAGCCTACACCTACTTACCAGTAGGACCAAACCCTAGAAGTTAATGAGTAAACTAAGAGCAAAGAGTAATTCAGAATGAAGTCAAGCCAGGAAAGCCAGATATGAGGGTGGCTCAACTCTAGAAGAGCCAGGTTAGGAAAACCAAGTTAGAACTTCACTGTAGATCAGCACTGTCCAGTAGAACTTTCCGTAGTGTTGGAAATGTTCTATAATCTGTGCCGTCTAATAGGATATCAGCTACCAGTCACATGGGACTTGAAATGTGGCTAGTGCAAAGAAGAACTTAGTTTTTAATTTTATTTAATTTCAAGTAATTCCAGTGTAAATAGCCAAATGTGACTAGTGGCTACCTTTAGGTAAAGCTGAGTGTCATGTGCTTATCTCTGTGTGCAACTGTTCAATTATTGCCTGTTGATGGTAATCAAGCGAATAGATCAGCCATATCAACAGGGGTTCCACACAACGTGTTTGTGATGAATTAACTTCTCTCCTAGAATGACATCGTGTTAGCCATTTGCCAGATTTTCTGTGGGGGTTAGCTGTCGTGTAGGAGCCCATTTGAGAAAGGCTAGAGTAGATCTGCATCGATATTCCTGTTCTCAAAGTGAATTGTTTATTTGATTGACGTTTTTCACATTTTGGATCTTTTGAGGAAAAAAGTAGACCCAAGCATAGTTAGTCATTTTGTCAAATTCTTGTGCAATCCAGTTATCCAGCAAACATTAAGTTGAGGAGGAATATCAGTATTAGTCTGTTTATTCACCTCGCTGTGGGTCCAGTCTGCCCATTTTCAGTGTATCTGGGTGTGACCATGCCCACATATGTAGCTTTCTCTGCATGCATATTGCTTATATTTACGCAAAGTACGAGGGACACTTGAGCAGGAGGCAAGAGTCAAAAGCCCATGTAGACTGCTAACACAAAAGCTTCCCCAAAAGCCCCTGTCTGGTGATTGGATTTTCTTTAACGTGTTAATCTCATAACTAGGCATACTATTTTAAAGGTCCTGTGGGATACTTTTTTAAAAAATTCCATCAAGTAATAAGTAACCAATAACACATTTTTTCCCCTAAAAGCAGGTTTTAGTGGAGGAGGTAAGGACTAGAAAAGAAAACCATTGAGTACCTGACAGTTCTGGGGCCTCAGGGTGCTCCCAAGAGCTGCACACGTGACATAATGTATAATTTTACCTTAGAGACTATTCATGGAGGATCAGATTTAAATACATGGAAGCATTTACTGAGCCAAACTGTAAGAATCACAAGGTTAATGAGGTTCAGATATTTATGAAATTGTAAAACTGGTTTCCTTTTTTATAGTCCACGAACAAGTCATGAACTCTCGTTTAATCAGTGCTATTGAGAGGAGACAAGTAAAAAGAAACATAATTTGTGGTTATTTACTCTTTATCCCTAGTCGTGGATATTAGTCTAAATAAACATATATAATAATAGAAACGTACTTTGTTCTCTAGTTTAAAAAAAAAAGTTCTTGCGTGGCTTTTTATGAAACAGGTTGAATTGGTAAGAAGAGATTATGTTGCAAATGGTGGCTGGGAGACATTCTTATCCTATGAAGACCCCGATCAAGACATTTTGATTGGCCTCCTGAGATTACGGAAGTGCTCAGAGGAGACATTCCGTTTCGAATTGGTCGGCGGGGTGTCCATAGTCCGAGAGCTGCATGTGTATGGAAGTGTCGTCCCCGTCAGCAGTCGGGATCCCACTAAATTTCAGCATCAGGTATCCTGTATTCCATTTCTGTTTGACTGTGATTAAGAAATTGCTCAAAGGAGGAAAAGAGAAAAAGAATGGGGCAAGGGTGGGAGCAGAGGAAAAGGAGAGGGGAAATTCGGGAAGTGTAGAAACAGGAACCAGTATAATACTACAGTTGTTCAGAGATGTTTTCTCTTTAAATTGTTCCCCTTTGGGTGTGAGGGAGGGGGAGGGAGAGACAAATTGAGACTCAGTCAAGTGGAATATAATAATAGACTGAACCGTATGAAATTGCTATTTTTGAAAGTCAGTAATGGTCTAATACTGGCAATTTCGTATGATTCAACTGTTTTGGGATCGAAGGAGATGATAATTTGAAAGAAAGCACTTATGAAATGTTAAAGCACTTCGTAAAGACAAGCAAGCTATGTCATATATGTAGTGGAACACTATTCCACTCCCCCAAACAACCTAAATAAATAACTCACTTTTTTAAATTTCAGGAGAATAGGTTAAAACTGCTAATGGTGGATGTAGCATAAACCCCCATATTGGTGATTTAAGAATATTGCCTGGTTTCAAAAAGCTTTTAGAAACTGAAGGGGTGACTAATAATACAAGGGTAGATGCCCCAGACTTTCATCACCTGGAGATTGCCTAGAACTTGTTTAAAAAGAGACAAGTCGAGAGGCAATTACCCCCTTGCTGTGACTAGATTAGTCACCCACAGAATACCTTTTGATGGCTTTTGTTGCAGAGTTATTCCTAGTCTGCTACAGTGTGCTTCTGGTATAATTGAATAGTGAAACTTTTCCTTACCCCCGTAAATGGTTTTTTGTCACTCTTATCTTAAAAGAGTTTAGCAGCTACAAAATATTACCCTTCTTGTTTTATGGACCCCTCTTAATGACTTCTTCCCTTCTTAATTCCCTAACCCCTCCATTGCCTCTTACAGGGATTTGGCATGCTACTGATGGAGGAAGCAGAAAGAATAGCTAGAGAAGAACATGGATCTGGGAAAATAGCTGTTATATCAGGTAACTGGGGGAGGGCAAAGTTCATGATTTGTTCACACCTTTAACTTGGTACCACAATGAAAAGTACCTCAGGCCTCTCTTTTCCCCATATATGATTATTATGTTCAAAATTGGGCAGAGCCAAATAGGGAAAGGCTGGTGCTCAAGCACAAAGAAAATTCCTGTAAGCAGTTTGGCGGAATAGAGCTTGCAGAGGCTCTCCATCTCTTGAGTGGCCAGGCCAGTAATCCATATCCTGTCTTCCTCGTGGTCTGTCACACTGGTCTCTTGTGCTTTGTGCCCAGTTACTCTGTCTGGGAAAAATGAAATTTGATGATATGGATCTAAGAAAATCATAAGTCAGTGTGGAGATTTGTCAGTATCATTCTGGAAATTAGAACAGAACCTAGTTGCCAGTACAAGATGTTGAAAGGCAGAGTTCCTTGCTCCTTAAAAATTGTTTTCAGTGACTTTGTTCCTGGGGAACAGATTTCCCCTGTTTGGAAGCTTTCCCCTTACCGTGCCTAGGACATCAGGTAAGTGGAGAAGTGGGCATGTAAAGGAAGGCCTGCTGTAAGTGGAGCAAGAAATAACACATATGCACCCTTTCACTCATATCCTCACAGACTTTGCTATTCTCAATAAGAAGCTAACATGGTGAAAGCCATGATCAAGATTCAGGTTATTTTCCCTCCAGCATTTGTTTTCCCATTAGACTATGGCATTATTAAATGAAAGTTGAAATGACACTTTTTTAAAAAAAATCAGTAAGTTGTTGCCAATCAATAGATCAGTACCTTTGCCCAGATTTCAATGATTCCAAATACGGAAATGTAATGACCCAGGCTCACTTAATCGATTATTCAGTCTGGCTATGGTTTTTGGCATTATCCAGACAGATAATAAGCATTTTTTAACATGGCTAGCTCTATGTTTCTGTGTTATCGTTAATATTTTTTATTGAAGTACAGTTGATTTACAGTGTTGTACTAATTTCTGCTGTACAGCAAAGTGACTCAGTTATACACATATATACATTCTTTTTCATACTCTTTTCCATTATGGTTTACTCCAGGAGACTGGATATAGTTCCCTGTGCTATACAGTAGGACCTTGTTGTTTATCCATTCTGAATGTAACAGTTTGTATCTACTAACCCCAAACTCCCAGTCCACCCCTCTCCCTCCTGCTCCCCCTCCCCCCTTGGCAACCACAAGTCTGTTCTCTGTTTTTTCTGTGTTATCTTTAATCCCACTAAAGAAGTAGGACCTAAATGAGGTTCACCTAATTGGTGCCAATATTTGTAATAAAAAATATGTTTACTTCTCATTTGTTTAGCCTGTGGTTGTCCAGAAGTCAGCCTTTCCTGGTACCAGGAAAGAGCCAGACCAACTCAGAGCTCTTTGTACATGTGCACCCGTGGATTACCCGAAATTTCAGTGGCCTCTTTTGCCAGCGCACTGTCAGTGTTTTCAGTACAGTACTTCCCAAGCGTTAATGTGCTTGTGAATCATCTGGAGATCTTGTTAAAATGCAGATTCTGACTCATTAGGTCTGGGGTGGGGCCTGAAAGCCTAGATTTCTAACCAGCACCCAGTGATAACCTATACTGATTATCTTCAGACCATACTTTGAGTAGCAAGGGTTTTAGTATTCTCTTCCAAATGTAGTATTCTCTTTCAGATCACTAAGGTAAAGATATTCTCTGTGACCCTGGCAGTGCCTGCATTCCCAAAGTCTGATCTGCAATCAAGTGATTTTCTGGTATCTGTGGGAACTTGATCAGTTTTAAAACTGAAGGGCATCTGTATTCTTTTTTTTTCTTAATTTTTTTTTTTTTTTTTTGGCTGTGTTGGTTCTTCGTTGCTGCACGTGGGCTTTCTCTAGTTGCGGTGAGAGGGGCTACTCTGTTGCAGTGTGCGGGCTTCTCACTGCGGTGGCTTCTTTTGTTGCAGAGCATGGGTTCTAGGCGCAAGGGCTTCAGTAGTTGTGGCGCATGGGCTCTAGAGCACAGGCTCAGTAGTTGTGGTGCATGGGCTTAGTTGCTCTGTGGCATGTGGGATCTTCCCCAACCAGGGCTCGAACCCACGTCCCCTGCATTGGCAGGCAGATTCTTAACCACGGTGCCACCAGGGAAGTCCCAGGGCATCTGTATTCTTTCACTTCTCCATTATATTTAATTTGCCTTCATGATATCTATCTCTTTTTAGAAATGTTACATGCAGAGAGGGGCCTCTGACTTGCCTGAGGTCACATTCAGTTGCCTGTAAGAGCCTCAGTTTCTGCTTTTTGAGCAGTGTCTTTCTAAGTGGAAATCAGCGTCTGTCCTCTTTCTAGCCTTTTGTTATACTCTAAATAATAGCTCAATTTCAGATCATCTGCTTGTAGAACTTTTAAAATAACAAGAAGAGACTTGCTAAAAATAACAGGGAAGAACCTTTCTGCTTATTAGTTGTCACAGTAAGACTTCTTGGTTTCTGTACAGGGGTTTCTCTTAGCCAGAGGGTTTCTACAGAAGCAGCCCTGGAATGCATTCTTGGCGCTCAAGGGAGTTCTATGTTACTTCCTGTCTCTCTGGTCTGTGAGCTTCCCCACCACTGCTCTGTGCTGGGGAAACCAGCTAGGACCTTGACTTGCTGTTTGACTGACGACCTGATCACTCTTCAAATGAAAACACCAAGAACATTTACTCTGTGTGATGCATTTTATTTCTCTAATTTAGTAATATATTACTGTTCTATTTAAGTTTCTGAATCAGACATCTGAGGTGTCCATTATTCAGAACTTCAAGGAAGGCAGATTTAAAGTTTTTTTTTTTATCATAATGTGTTCTTTGGTTGTTTTTTTTCTTCCATATTTGTTCAGTTGACTTTGGTCTTTCTGATTTAAGTACAGTGCTGTGTGTGTGTGTGTTTAATTGGTTTTTGTAAAAAGTGAATTATTCTCCATAGGTTGATCCTTAGAATGCAAATCTCCTTGTGATAGTACTGGTGCTTGTGTGCTGCATTTATTCACAAGACTTCATTAGATGTGGTGTGTAAGAAGAGACACTTGGACGGGGGTGTTAGGATTCTATTCCTGCATTGACAGTAGCTCTCCTTGTGATCTTGAATAATGTTGCTTGATCTCCATGGACCTTTATTTCTGTACTAAAAATAAGTGGGTTAGGTTATCTTTTACAGTTCTAACAGTCTAGAATTCTGCCCCTTAATATCTTCATTTCTTTTAGTTCTCAACAAGACCAACTATGTTGTACTGATTACATATGAAGTAGATTCTTTTCTAAAACCATATTAAGAGACCCTTTAATTTCATTAGTAATTGATCTCAGTCTCATTTAGTTTGGGGTATTTGATGATAAAGTCTCCCGTAGGTAGCTAATCCTAGCCATGATTTGTGGAGGCATGTCCATTTCTGTCCCAAGTAGTGATATTTTATGACCTGTGTCCTACTTTTTTTCCCCTGACCTTGTCCTTTATTTGTAAATCCATCTTTGTTCTGGTCTGTAGGCTTTTGCATAACTCATACACGGTGGTGGTCTAGGTATTCTGTCCTGGCATAACTAGTAGCTTGAGTAAAGGGAGAGACAGATCATTTATCATTCTGGTTTCTGTGACTGTAAGAGGAATGCATTTATGTAGAATTTTTTTTTTAATTACATCCTGATTCATTGTGACTTCCCTTCATCTTGCCAGCAGATTTTCTCTGTTTTCTTGGATTTATAACCTTTGATTCTGCCTCTAGACAATATTATTAACTACACAGTAGATGTGATTTGAATAGTCAGAAAGACTCCATATAGTCTATTTTTCCATATTAAAAACCAAATTGTTTTTATCTGTTACCTCAAGATATTTTGTTAATAAAAGGTACATACTGTATATTTTATAGCTGATTTATCTTTTTTAAAAGACTAACTTTATAGCTACATGAGAAAACTGAAAACTTGTTTATCAGAGTCCAATGAAGCACTTTCTCAGAGTGACTTTTAAGTTTATTCATTCTGCTTAAGTATATAAAATTGTCTTAGTAAGTAAACTGTGTGTTTTAAAATTAACCATCAACTCTAAATGTGAAAATTAAACAAAGCAAAAATGAAATGGCTAACTTCACCAACATCAAAACACTACGTGTATTGAGTATCTCCTGTGTGTGGGGAACGTGGACTGAGAGGGCAGAGAGAGGAAGGAGGAGATGCCACCCTGCCTTTGAGGGATGTTGATGGGGCCAGAGCAGCTCGCTCAGTCTTCACCCTGCAGATTGTCCTTAACTGCAGAGCAAGACAAATTTTTCCCTACTTAGACTATTTCTCAACTCAGGATTAGTTGCTTCAGCGTAAGAAAATCATCTTTTCCTACATATAAAAATGGGTAAATCAGTAGTATGAGAACAACCAGCTTATAATGTGTAGGCAGGAAATAACAGTTAATTGCTGCTAAATATCTAAGCAGTTAATTAATCTAAGCAGTTAATTAAGTTAATTAATACTTAAGTCCAAGTACTTTAGTATCTTTCATCAACTTACTCATGTAGCTTCGATCAGCACACATCTGTTTAACATTAACAAATCGTATCTCCTTAAAAGCCATGATGTTTATCTACTTGGATGATCAGCATTCTTTCCTTTAAAAACGTTAAGATGGAGCAGTTTTTTCCTTCCCTCTCATATGGTGTAAAGTGCAAAGATTACACTGTAGAACTTAACCATAACATTTGAAATGCCATCACTAATAATCACCATGGAAACTGGAGATCTCTGATGTCACACTGCCCGTGTGATTTCTCAAAGGGCAAATATAACTGTTGATAGCCACTATTTAAAGAGCCACTTAATACCTCCAACAAAATGATTTTTTTTCCTTTAGGCAATTTTGGCTAGGCATCAGATCCAATCATGTTCCTGTTTCTGTTTGCCAAGCTAATTGCTGTGCATCAAGATGAACAGCTATTCCCCAAGCTCCCCCTACTACCTTCGTCATAAGCGGTATCCTATTTGTGTTCTTTCAAGTAGAAAATTAACATGGCCATTGGCCAAGAATTGTACCAGGCTGACGGATCAAACGATGATGAGAAACGAGGAAAATGTCTGAGTGTTTGATGACAGAAATCACTGAAGTCAGAGGCTGATAGCCATTTTGTTTAAACCTTTTAAAAAGGCAGAGAAGAGGGGAGAAGAGCTTAAATACAGGATGAGCAAACGAGTCACCGTGGGATGACATCGTTCTAGATCATGATGCTCAGAGTTCTGTGACTCTAAAGCCACATGTACAATCCCCACTAGTGAAAAAAATCAATGTGCCTGAGACTTATAGCATCCGATATGGCTTCCTGGGACTGAAATTAATGGTCTTGTGCCCCAGAGCCACTGATTAATCAAATGATATGTGGGCAGAAAGTAACAGTCGTTTTGTTTCAATGAACTACCAATGACTGAGATTACTTACTGGGCCCCAGAAACTTGGCCTGTATTCCAGGCTGTGATACATCTCCCTCCTTTTGAGGTGAAGGTAGTTTTATTCTTTGCATTATAATCTAATTGGAAAAAAAAAAAGGGTACATTTGTAACTAGATCTGTCTGGTAATGGACTTGTAATCATTACCAAAATGCCTAGAAAAGCTTTCCTTATTTTGGCTTACCTATTTGCTAATGGACACAGGAAGCCTGCCAAATGCAAACCGGTTTGTGCCGCATGTGTTAATATAGGACTTCTCAGAAAGGAAGGGAAAAGGCTGTTTGCTCTTTTATAGCTTCTGTTTCATCCCTTTCATAACTTATCTTTTCATAAATTATCCCCTAACTATTCCCTCGTTAAATGCACATTATTAGGGCTCTGTATATTCCTCTGTTTCTTTCATTTTGATATTCTAACTGTGATCATACATATTTCTTTTTTGGTGCATGTTCCAGTGGGATTTTGTCATGGTGGTGGTGAATATCTTTCTTTTCAAGAACAATAGGTACAGTATAAAATATTGCTTTACAACAAGAACTTTATTAATTTCATCGTCTTTATTAATCAGACTAGCACTGATGACATAGAATACTACTTAGCTTGGTATTAAATTAGCTAAATGTGTGCTAAGTGGTGTCTGTATTGCTGTGGAGGCATTGATGCATAGCTCACTTCAGGACTCTTTATTCCCTGACTTGATGTCTATTCATTTATAGATGAATCAGGTACCAGTTATATAGTACATTGCATATCAAGTGCATTGGACCCATCTCTCACTTGGCATCACATGACTATATTAATTAATGCATGTTTTTCAAATATTCCCAAATAGGCCATTAGTCAGTTTCCACTGTTTGGATCTTGTGGGCAAGTGAATTTTTGGTGACGTTTCCTAGGCAGAAGCTAGTGATACCAGTAGATATGCTGGCACTGGAGGAACAGGATTTGCATTTGGCAAGTGCTGTTGCTCTTCCCACATCCATGCTGTCAAGTCTTCCTGTGTCTCCGAAACGTGAAGGTTAAAGTCTCGGAGGATAGCCTTGCTAATTTGGTTGACACACCTACGTTTGTAGACTTTTTCTCCCCATTCCTGTTCCCTTTTGTTTATGGGTATTGGGAATGATAGCTGTATACTTCTGCTTGGGTAGAGGAATAGAGTTATGTGGTCCCTAATAATATGCCCGAGAGGTCTGGGAGCTTTAATATAAAGGACCGCCTTTATTGTAAAGTTACATGCTTCACAGGCTTTTTTCTGAGCAAGGACGCCTTTTCCAAAGTGGTCTAGCCTGCACTGCTCACCATCTGCTGTCTATCACAAAGGCTCTTTTATGGTTTGTTGCAGTGTTAACTCCTTACCAGTGTAACATTCATGTGATTAGTACTGTGCTTTTCTCTAAATGTTTGACATTGCTATAACCCATTCAATTCGATAAAGCTTTTCTCTTTTTAGATCTGTTAGAGGCAGGGCTTTGGCAGATTCTTCCCATTTGGGTGAGCAGGTAACTAAATAATGCTGGAAAATACTGATGCTCCCTTTTTTTAGCAACAACCAAGATACTGATATTATAGAGCCTTTTTAGTTTGGGCATTTCTAATTCCAGTAAGAGATACACAGGGGATTTCTTTGGTCAGTCTGGCTTAAACTGTTGACTCTAACCAACGGCTCACATTTTCAAGACATTAAGTGGTAGATTTAGGTTTTAGATCGTAGCCACAGGGTAATGTTTCCTTACGCACCTCATCCTGTGCCTCCCAATGCATCCAGTTGTTCAGTTTGCCCACCATTTGTGAATGAATCACTGATGTCTAGTATACCAGTCAGAAGCCCCAGATCTATACCCTGTGTGGTCTGTTACCTTACTGCAAATCCTACTAACTAGTGGTTGTCTGGGTTATTTATTGTGGTGGAACACACCACCCCAAAATTTAGTGGCTTCAAACAACCATTTTATTTGCTCAGTGATGCTCTAGGTCAGACATTCAGCAGGGCATGGAGAAGATGGCTTGTCTCTGTTCCATGATGTCTAGGGCCTCGGCTGGAGTGGCTTGAATGGCTGGCGGCTGCTGGGGTGGCTCGCCTAGAGTCTGTCTTCTAGCTGGTAGCGGGTGCTTGGCTGAGACTGTCCACGTGAGCACCTTGCTGCTTCTCCACATGCCTTGAACTGCTCCTAGCATGAAGGCTGGCCTCTAAGAGGAGGGAGGAAAGGCCTCGGTTTAGAAGTTGCAGAACATCTTATATGCATCATTTATCGCTGTGTAATAAAAAAGCCACAAAACCTAGTGGCTGAAAACAACAAGCAGTTATCTCGTGGTCCCTGTAGGTAAGGAATCCAGAAGGGACCTAGCTGGGTGCCTCTGGCTCAGAGCATCTCATAAAGCTGCATTTACAGTGTCAGCCGGGACTGTAATCATTTCAAGATTCAACTGGGATGGAAGGGTCACTTCCAAGTTCACTGTATGGTTTTTGGCAGGCTTCAGTTTCTCACGGGCCGTTGGTCTCAGGGCCACCGTTCCTCCCCATGCCATGTGGGCCTCTCCGTGGGGCTGCTCATCACGTGGCAGCCTGCTTCCCCCAGCAGAGTGATCACAGAGACAGAGTCCCTTTGACATGGAAGCCTAGTCTTCATAGCCTGGTCTCAGAAGAGAGCCGACGAGTCTAATGCCACCTTCAAGGGAAAGGGAGTACACATGACTGTGAATACCAGGAGACAGTGAACTTTGAGGGTCATTTTAGAGACTGCCTGCTACGATGTGACTTCTGCCCCATTTTTTTTGGTTAAGGAAGTCATTGGGCCAGCCCAGATTTAAAGGGAAAGGAAAAAATCCCACTTCTCAAAGAGAGAGGCTCTGGTAGTGACCATCTTTGGATACTAAGTGAGCAAATACACTTTCATTTAACTTGTGATTAATAGGCATCCAGCCCCTTTCTACAGGAAACTTCATGTAGCCTTCTCCCAGGATGGGCTGTCTTTGGGCATACCTAGCATTAGGGGTTCTTGTCCCCGTCCTGATGTCAGTATTTTCATGCAGCCATCATGCAGCACAGGCACACCTAACACTGTCTTAAGCGGAGTTTGGCAGGCCGCACAAGAAGCACCTGCATCTGACCTATGTCTGCCCTCTCTTCCATGAGGACATTCCTCTCTTTCCCCTTACAGGCCTGTCTAAATGTCTCACGCTTTAGGTCTAAGATGTTGCCCATTTATGTCTTCCTTCTAGGCTATGGAATATAGAAGAGCATCTTAGGCAAGGGTACATGCTTTCCCTAGGGAGATCTGACCCTAATCGACGGACGTTCCTTCCTCTCCATAAATACCGAAGATAGTTAATGCACCTTAAAGACTTTTTCCCCCCATTTGGGGAAGCAGTAAATTGTATATAACATAAAATTTGCCATTACAACCATTTTTAAGTATACAGTTCAGTGACATTAGTTACCTTCACAATGTTGTGCAACCATCACCACTATTTCCAAAACATTTTCATCACCCCAAACAGAAACTCTGTACTCACTAAGCAGTAATTCCCAGTTTCACCATCTCCCAAGCCCCTGGTAACTTCTTTTTTTTTTTTTTAACATCTTTATTGGGGTATAATTGCTTTACAGTGGTGTGTTAGTTTCTGCTTTATAACAAAGTGAATCAGTTATACATATACATATGTTCCCATATCTCTTCCCTCTTGCGTCTCCCTCCCTCCCACCCTCCCTGTCCCACCCCTCCAGGCGGTCACAAAGCACCGAGCCTATATCCCTGTGCCATGCGGCTGCTTCCCACTATCTACCTTACGTTTGTTAGTGTATATATGTCCATGACTCTCTCTCGCCCTGTCACAGCTCACACTTCCCCCTCCCCATATCCTCAAGTCCGTTCTCCAGTAAGTCTGTGTCTTTATTCCTGTCTTACCCCTAGGTTCTTCATGACATTTTTTTTTCTTAAATTCCATATATATGTGTTAGCATACAGTATTTGTCTTTTTCTTTCTGACTTACTTCACTCTGTATGACAGACTCTAGGGTCTATCCACCTCATTACAAATAGCTCAATTTCATTTCTTTTTATGGCTGAGTAATATTCCATTGTGTATATGTGCCACATCTTCTTTATCCATTCATCCGATGATGGGAGAAAATATTTGCAAATGAAGCAACTGACAAAGGATTAATCTCCAAAATTTACAAGCAGCTCATGCAGCTCAATAACAAAAAAACAAACAACCCAATCCAAAAATGGGCAGAAGACCTAAATAGGCCTAAATATCTTCCAAAGAAGATATAGACTGCCAACAAACACATGAAAGAATGCTCAACATCATTAATCATTAGAGAAATGCAAATCAAAACTACAATGAGATATCATCTCACACCAGTCAGAATGGCCATCATCAAAAAATCTAGAAACAATAAATGCTGGAGAGGGTGTGGAGAAAAGGGAACACTCCTGCACTGCTGGTGGGAATGTGAATTGGTTCAGCCACTATGGAGAACAGTATGGAGGTTCCTTAAAAAACTACAAATAGAACTACCATATGACCCAGCAATCCCACTACTGGGCATATACCCTGAGAAAACAAAAATTCAAGAAGAGTCATGTACCAAAATGTTCATTGCAGCTTTATTTACAATAGCCCGGAGATGGAAACAACCTAAGTGCCCTGGTAACTTCTAATCTACTTTCTGACTCTGTGAAATGGAATCATACAATATGTGTCCTTTTGTGTCTGGCTTATTTCACTTAGCATAATGTCTTGAAGGCTCATCCATGCTTTACACACACACACACACACACACACACACACACACACACACACACACACACACACACACACACTCTTGGGTTGTTTCCATCTTTTGACTATTGTGAGTAATGTTGCTATCACGTTGGTATACAAATATCTATTTGAGTCTCTGCTTTCAGTTCCTTTGTGTCTGTACCCAGAAGTGGAGTTGCTGGATCAGTGGTCATACCATTTAACTTTTTGAGGAGTCACCAAATTGTTTTCTATAGCTGCTGCATCATTTTACTTTCCCATCAACAGTGCACAAGGGGTGCAATTTCTCCACATCCTTGCCTGCACTTGTTATTTTCCTTTTTTTTTTAATTTTTTTTATTTTATAGCCATCCTAATGATATGAAGTGATGTTTTATTGGGGTTTCGGCTTACATTTCCTTGATGACTAAAATGATGTTGAACATCTTTTTGTGTGCTTATTTGTCATTTGTGCCTTTTAAAAAATGTCTGTTCAAGTACTTTGCTCATTTTTTAATTGGGTTGTTTGCCTTTTTGTTGTTAAGTTGTAGGAATTTTTAATATCCTCTGGCTACAAGACTCTTAAGTATTTTCTCCTATATATATTCATAAAGATAGTGGTCTGTAATTTTCTTTGTAGTGTCTTTGTCTGGCTTTGGTGTCAAGGTATTGCTAGCCTCATAGGATGAGTTAGGAAGTGTCCCTCTTCAGTTTTTTGGATGTGTTTGAGAAGGATTGTGGTGTTAATTCTCTAAACATTTGGTAGAAATCACCAGTAAATCCATCTGGTCCTGAGTTTTACTTTGATGGGAGGTTTTTGATTATTGAATCAATCTTTTTACTTGTTACAGGACTATATAGACTTCCTGTTTCTTCTTGAGTCAGTTTTCGTAGTTTATGTTTCTAGGAATTTGTCCATTTCAACTAGGTTATCTGATGTGTTGGTGTACATACATATTCATATTGTTATTCATATTCTCTTATAATTCTTTTTATTACTGTAAAGTCAGTAGTAATGTTTCCTCTTTCATTTCTGATTTTAGTGATTTGAGTCTTTTTTTCTTTGTACTTTTTTTTTCATACTTTGTATGATTTCAGTCTTTTAAAATTTATTAAGACTTGTTTTATGGCCTGATATATGATCTAACCTGGAGAATGCTACGTGTCCACTGTGGAAAACGTGTATTCTGCTGTTGTTGGGTGACGTGTTCTGTTAGATCTAATTGGTTTAAAGTGTTGTTCAAGTCCTCCATTATTGAAAATGTGTATGGTAGTCTCCAGCTCTTGTAGAACTATCTGTTTCTCCCTTCAGTTCTGTCCATTTTTGCTTCATATATTTTGAGGCTCTGTCATTCGATGTGTATACATTTATAATTGTTAAACCTTGATGAATTGAACCTTCTATCAGTTTGCAACGTCCCTCTTTGTCTCTTAGAAACTTTTGTTTACTTAAAATGTGTTTCATTTGATACTAAATCCACCCCAGCTCTCTTTTGGTAATGAGTTATTTTCTTAGTGATTACCTTAGGGATTGCAATTAACATCTTAAATTTATAACAACCTAGTTTGGGTAATAATCATTTTAGTTTGAGTAATATGCAAATATTCTGCTCCTATACATCTCTATCTCTTGTTTACATTGTTACTGTCACAGATTACATCTTTATACCTGTCTGACCTTTGACATAAATTTATAATTATTTTATGAATTTGCCTTTTAAATTATATAGGGAAAAAAGAGGAGTTACAAACCAAAAGAACAATAATATCAGCTTTTATATTTACCTATGTAGTTATCTTTACCAGTGTTTACTTATTTCTTCACATGGCTTTGAGTTACTACCTAATATCCTTTTATTTCATCCTAAAGGATTCTTGTAGGGTAGGTTTAGTGATAATAGATTTCCTTAGCTCTGGTTTATCTGGAAATGTCTCAATTTATCCTTTATCCTTGAAAAATACTTTTGCCAGATAAAGAATTTTTGGTTGACAGTTTTTTTTTTTTCAGCACTTTAAATGTGTCACCCCACTTCCTTTCTGACCTCCATGGTTTCTGATATCAGCTCTTAATCTTATTGAGGATCCCTTGTATGTGATGAGTCACTTCTGTCTTGCTACTTTCAAGATTCTGTCTTTGGCTTTCAACAATTTGACTGGGGACTTCCCTGGTGGGCCAGTGGTTAAGACTCTGTGCTTTCACTGCAGAGGGCCGGGTGCGATCCCTGGTCAGGGAACTAAGATCTCACATGCCACTCGGCACAGCCAAAAAAAAAATTTTTTTTTTTTTTTTGACTGTAATGTTCCTCGGTGTGGATCTCTTTAAGTTTATCCTGCTTGGAACTTGTTGAACTTCCTAGGAGTGTAGATTCATGTCTTTCATCAAATTTGGGAAGTTTTTGGCCATTATTTATTTTTTCTACCCTTTCTCTCTCTCATCTCCCTCTGAGACTCCTATGATGTGGTGTTAGTATGCTTGATGGTGGTGGTGTAACACAGGTCCCTTATTTTAGCTATTGTACTTTTCAGCTCCACTATTTCTGTTTGATTCCTTTTTATAATTTATCTTTATTGGGTTCCCCCCTTTGTTCATACAGTGTTCTCATTTCCTTTAGTCCTTTTTATTTTTTTTAATTGAAATAGATTTGACATATAACTGTGTAAGTTTAAGATGTAGAACATGTTGATTTGTTACTTTTATATAATGCAGTATCATTGCCATTTTAGTGTTACACCTCTAAGACATCACATGATTATCATTTCTTTTTTGTGGTGAGAATAAAGATCCAGTCTCTTAGCAGATTTGGTATTTATAACGCAGTACTGTTGTCTGTAATCATTATATTGTGTATTAGATCACCAGGATTTATTTATCTACAGGTGTCAAGTTTGTACCTTAAATGGCATCTCTTCTATTTCCCTACCCCGCAGCCACCGGTAGCCACCATCCTATGCTCTCTTTTTACAAGTTTGGCTTTTTCAGATTCCACAAGTGGTATACGGTATTTGTCTCTCTCTATCTGACTTATATCACTTGGCGTAATGTCCTCAAGGTTCATCTATGTTGTTGCAAATGGTATGAAAATGAATTTCCACCTTTCTTAGGGCTGAATTATATTTCTCTGTGTGTGTGTGTGTGTGTGTGTGTGTGTGTGTGCGCGCGCGCGCACGCACGCGTGCGTGTGAACAGTTTTTTTATACATTTATTCATTGACATACTTAGGTCGTTTCCATATCTTGGCTATTGTGTATAATGCTACAATAAACATGGAGGTGCAGATTTCTCTTCAATATCCTGTTTTTATTTCCTTTGGATATATACCCAGAAGTGGAATTTGCTGGATCATATGGTAGTTCTAAATTTTTGAAGAACCTCTGTACTATTTTCTGTAGTGGAAAAAAACATTACCAACTTACATTCCAGCAGTAGTGTACCAGGCTTCCCTTTTCTTCATGTCCTCACCAGCACTTGTTATCTCTTGTGACTTCTTGGTGATGGTCATTCTAACAGATGTGAGGTGCTATCACATTGTGGTTTTGACTTACATTCCCATGATGATTAGTGATGTTGAACACCTTTTCATGTCCCTGTTGGCCATTTGAATGTCTTCTGTGGCCAATAGGAAAAATGTCTATTTAGTTCCTCTGCCAGTTTTTTTAATCAGATTTTTTTTATTGAGTTATATGAGTTTTTATATATTTTGGATATTAACTCCTTATCCAGTATATGGTTTGCAAATATAAATATTTTCTCCCATTCTGTAGGTAGCCTTTTCATTTTGGTTTTTTTTTTGCAGTGCAGAGGCTTTTTAGTTTGATGCAGTCCCACTTGTTGACTTCTGCTTTTGTTGTTTGTGCTCCTTTAGTTCTTTGACATGATTTCCTTTAGCTCCTTGAGCATAACTGAGACAGTTGACTTTGCCTAGTAATCAGTGTTTAAGATTCCTCAGGCATAGTTTCTGTCCACTTCTCTCTTTCTTGTGAATGAGTCTTAGTTTCCTGTTTTTGGTATGCTTTGCAATTTTTTGTTTAGAACTGCACATACTCAAGAATTATAAAAGTCAGATTCTCTCCCTCCTCGGGGATTGCTCTTAAGGGCTGTAGTCATCCACTTGTATTTCTTCAAGCTATTTTGGCAAAGTCAGTATTCTTTGTTGCATGTGCTCACTAAAATTTCTTGTTTCATTTTCTTTGCAATCAGCCTGTGACCTGACAGGGATTTCCTTAAATGTCTGAATCTTTTTTAAAAAGGTGGTAAGGGAATACAATAGATACCCTTACTGCCCACCCTGGCTCCAGCTGGCCACTCTAGGAGAGGGGGATGGTAGGTGGTTCACATCTGCTGCCCTCTTACCAAAGGGCAGCAGCCTCTCCCTCCATCAGGCACTCCCCTGGTTGCTGTAAGTGCCTTATCAGGTTCTGGTGTCCCCATGTAGTTGGCTTTGATGGTTGTTTCCAGCTTACTGGTTGTTTCAGTAGAGGGACTGATCTCTAGCGTTTTCTACTCTACCATTTTCCTTCTTAAAGTCTTTTTTTTTTAAAGACTATGAATAGAAGGGATCCCTCTTCCTACCAGGTTACCGATGACAGTCTTTAACTTCTACAGAAACACACTAATGATTTGAGACATGAAGTAGTGAAAACGATCTGTGACATAGCATACATTCTGCACTGGTGGGAACAGAGCCACTCATTTTTGAATTAGATGACTGTGGGCCCTCCTATGTCAGACTCCCTGTGAAGAATAAACCTAAGAGCTATAGGATAACCCTCCAGCATCTCCCTACTGTAAGTATCACCCTACTGTAAGTTACCACAGTAGCTTCTATTTAGAGTCTATACGTGCTTTATAAGTTACTGCTTTTATTCTTTGTTCATTTTTACTTTGTTATCTTGGTGTACCCATTTCAGAAGGAACAGGGGAACCTTTAGGCTGCTGGATAACTGGTTGAATCTCTTCTCCTGAGATAGTCTCTGTGATGGAGAATAAATGTACTAACGTGCTGTGTTAATGACTTGCAATAACCAGCTACTTTGAAGAGCTAAGATCATATGTGGGTAACCTTCTAAGAGTTTCTTTTTAACAGAACAGGAAAAAAAATTCTCTTTCAAAGATTTAGGGTCATTGAGTTAATCTGGCTTATTTTCAAACAGAAGAAAAACCTTTCCCCAACTCTGATACCAGTGTGTATTGTTGAAGAGTGAAATATTGCCATCCTACTAAGAGATCAATGAGATGTAATAAAATCTCATTTCAGCAGCAAATGAATGAAACTAATGAATACATTTGCCTTGTATTAATGCTGCTAGTCATATATCAGGCACTCAATAAATAGTTGATTAATTGAACCCAAAAGTAATTAAAACAGTTTTTTGAAGTTATTTTTATTTCACTGATTTTTTTTTTACTAAGTGATCATGACTTATCTCAGTCTTTTGCATCTAATCAGAAAAATCAGAGATTTAAGTTTCAAAGGATAGATTTAGCATATTTTCTCTCTTTTTTCAAGTTTGGCTTTAGGAATGTGATGTGGGCTCAATTTTAATTCAGTCCAACACATAACTAGCCATGAAGCACAGCCCTGTGTCCTAACAAAGGTCGTGTCAAAGAACAGGAATGAACCTCCAGATTTCGAATTCATTTCCTTCTTCAGACATGAAAATGTGTATTAGGCTAGAGTTTTTCTTTTCTTGAAGATTCCAGGAGGTAAAACTCATTAATTTCCAGGCTTCTAGTATATCCTCAGTAAATACTTGATTAAACGATTTCTTCCTCTATTAAGTCACATTAGAAATTTCATGTTTTCTTTGTCCAGTTGGAATCACTAAACCCAAGTTTTCTCATTTGATTTTCCATATGCATGAAGAACTGATTTATTTCCCCATTTAAAGAAATATTCATGTAGTTGAAATAACTTAATCTTACCTTCTCGTTTTCATTTTTATTTTTTTTTCATTTTTAAATGTTGACAGTGAACTGTAGCAAATAGACAGCAAAGTTGATTAGATGTTAAAAAAATGAATTGTTTAACCAGCTGCCACTTAGGTCAAGAACATAACCAACATCCCTGTTGACCCCACCCCATTGTAATCCCCTCCCCTCTCCTTGCCTTCCTCCTTCACCAGTAGCCTCTTTTTTCCTACTTTCTTCTGTGTGTTTCTTTATATTTCACTACCTAATTATGAATCATTTATAAATAGTTTAGTTTTGTTGTTTTTAATTTTAGATAAGTGGGATCATTTTGGTATATTTTTGTTGTTCTGGCTACTTTGGTGCAACATTGTTTGTGAGATTAGGTCACATTGTGTGTGGCTATGTCCATTCATTTTCATTGATAGGCTAGATTCCATTACGCAAATATCTCACAGTTTATCTGTCTTACTCTTGCTGGATATTTAGGTAGTTTCCAGTTTGGGCTTATGAATATTCTTATATATGTATCTTAAGGCTCATAAACACACATTTGTGTGGAATATATACCTAGGGGTGGCATTGCTGGATTTCAGGGAATACATATGTTCAACTATAAGAGTCTGCAGAGTGGTTTTCCAAAGGGCTACCAATTTTCACTCCCACCAGGAATGTATAAGAGTTTCAGTTGTTCAGTATGATGTGTATGTAGTGGTGTTTCTTTGTAGTTTTAATTTACATTCCCTGATGACTAATGAAGTTGACTGGCTTTTCATATGCTTGTTGGCCATTTAGATGTCCTCTTTTCTGAAGTGTCTGTGTGTGAGATATATTTTTTCAAAAATCCAAAAGACATTATTATTATTACTACTATAATTATTGTTATATACAGTCCATATTCATTTAGATTTACTGGTATATTTATCGCTTTCTTTGCTCTTCAGTCGTTGCTGAATCTCTAAGATAGTTTATTCATTTTCATTGATATATACGATTCCATGATGTGGATATAGCACAGTTTATCTGTTTTACTACTGATGAGTATTTATTTGGGTAATTTGCAAGTATTTTCTTTGTACCTAAAGAATTTATTTTAGTAATAATCTGCTGGTAGCAAATTATTCTAATTTTGATTGTATGAAATATCTTATTTTGCTTATTAAAGTAAGTTTTCACTGAGTATAGAATTCTGGGTTTGCATTTATTTTTTTTCAGCACCTTGAAGCTGTCTTTCCAGGGTCTTCTGATTTTTAATGATGCAGTTAGGAGGTCAGATGTCTGTCTTTGAGGATGCGCTCTGGCTGCTTTTATGGTTTCTTTAGTATCTTTACTTTTAGATCGTCTTTGTCTTCTCTAGTTTTCCCATGATTGTTGCTAGATGTGCATTTCCTCTGCTTCAGCTTGCTTAGGTTTCCTTGGGTTTCTTTAATTGGTGGTGGTTTTTTTTTCCCCCCCATGTAATTTTCAGTCTCTGACTCATATATTGATTTTATCCCATTCTCTTCCCCCTCATCCTGGGACTCCAGTTAAACATATGTTAGACCTATTCATTGTATCCATTGTGTCTCATACCCTCTTTCCCCCACCCGTTATTCTGTTTCTCCATGCTTCGTTGTTGATAGTTCCTTCTGACTTAACTTACACTTTACTGATTAAGTCTAATCTACCATTAAACTCATCCATTGATGCCTAAGTTCTTATTTTGTCATTCAGTTCTCTGATTTCTGGCATCTTTTTCAACTCTGTTATATCATGTTTTATAGTTTCCTGTTGCTTCTAAACATTCTTAAATTCGGTATCCATTTCCATGTATGTAGTAAACATAGCTTTTCTACAGTCTATGTCAAATAATGGCAGGGACTCCAGATTTGAAGTCTCTTATTTCTTATCATGTTGTCGTCTCTAAGTGTGCCTTGTTTTTATTATTCGCTGAGCATTTTATGAGAGAATTTGCTTTCAGGAATACTTCAAGACCTAGATGTTCGTTGCTCCCCCACCTCCCTTCGTGAAGGGGAGTGAGATTCAAGGTGTTGGCAGCTGGTTCTCTGCCTCTGGTGGCCACGTGACTCCTCCCATCCTACTTGTCTCTGGTCGACCTTCCTGGGTTGGCATCACCACTGAGGTAGAAAAGGCTCTACTTCCTTCTCAAAGCTCACGTTTTCTCCTTATTTTCTGCCTGATAATAACTGTTAGATCTTTGATATTTTTCTAGTGGAAGCATTTTTAATTTTGTCTAAATTTTTAAATTGTCTTCAGCTGGGAAGTTGATCCTGGTCAAAGACTGAAGTCACCTTTTCTGTAAGCTTAAATACTCCTGACTTGTCTCCTCCTCTAGGGTCTAGTTTCCATCATTGTTCCATCTTTGTTGCTTTTTTCCCCCAAACTCTACATCGTATTTCTCTTCATTTTAAAAAGGGTGACCACATGTATCAAGTTGTTATTTAAAAGTATCCCCGGGCTTCCCTGGTGGCGCAGTGGTTGAGGGTCCGCCTGCCGATGCAGGGGACACGGGTTCGTGCCCCGGTCCGGGAAGATCCCACATGCCGCGGAGCGGCTGGGCCCGTGAGCCATGGCCGCTGAGCCTGCGCATCCGGAGCCTGTGCTCCACAACGGGAGAGGCCACAACAGTGAGAGGCCCGCGTACCGCAAAAAAAAAAAAAAAAAGTATCCCCCTTCCCAGTAGTTCTCACACTTGTAAGCCATGTCTTTTAACACAGTTTTGTGTTGCCTACCTATGTTATCAGAATCTTTTATGTAAGTATTGTTTCTTACTGAGCTCTGTTAGTGAAATGGAAATAAGGTCACCATGTTTGTTTCATCTAGTGATTTATCAAACAAAGGACACTGAGAAATTAGACACAGATAGAGGAGGTAAGGTGATTGAGACAAGTCAAATGTCCTTTCTGTGCTTTAATAAAAAATGGATGTACTGTTATCAGAGCCAACTAGATATTTAAAGCCAGAGCTGGGGAAGCAGGGTCTGGCATCACCCACAGCACAGGCACCATGGCTCCTTGGGAACACTCTGCGTGCTGTGGAGACAAGCTGGCCCTGAATTATGGTTCCTCTACTTCCCAGCCATGTGACCTTGAGTTATGACCCTTTCTGAAGCTCTCGTGCCTCCCAGGATAGTAATCTCAGTCTTGTTGGTGTGTGTTGAGCATCCAGCATGCGTGCCTGGCATGTATTTAAGGGCTCCGAAAAGAGTCGTCTTCCTCTAGCTTTGTACTTCACAGTCGCTCAGCTATAAAGTTGTTGCTTCTTTTGTTTTGAGATGGAGTTAGTTAGAATCACAAGCTGGGTTGAGTTGAGGCTCATTTCCTGCTCCTGACTTATTTTCTCTTTTAAAGGGAAAATGTGTTTATTTTCAGCTTCTAAGCTTTACTCTGGTGTTGGATTTATCCCCTTAGAAAGAAAGGGCTGCAGTAAGGTGGAGAAGCAGAGTTTTGTAGCCAAATCAGGTACCACATTGACTAGTTTACTCCTTTTGCCTGCTTCCTCTAAAGTTATGTTAAAATAGATTGCATACTTTCTAATATAGAATCAGTAGAATTTAAATAAACAGCTAGGTTTTTTCCATTTTCATCTTTGATTCATCTTTTTAAGGTTTTGTGATTCCCCCCCGCCCCACCCCCACCCCACACACACTTTTGTTTTTTAGTTTTTTGTTTTGTTTTGGTTTTTTGGCTGCTTTGGGTTCTCATTGCTGCACTCAGGCTTTCTCTAGTTGTGGCGAGCAGGGGCTACTCTTTGTTGCGGTCGCAGGCTTCTCATTGTGGTGGCTTCTCTTGTTGCAGAGCACGGGCTCTAGGTGCGTGGGCTCAATAGTGGTGGTACACAGGCTTAGTTGCTCCGCAGCATGTGGGATCTTCCCGGACCAGGGCTCGAACCCGTGTCGCCTGCATTGGCAGGCGGATTCTTAACCACTGAGCCACCAGGGAAGCCCCAAGGTATTCTTTTTCACTTTCTCTCCTTTCATCATCATCATAGGTGGTAAAGTAGTGAAGATAAAAATATTTATCCTGCCTCCAAGAGCAGGAAAAAGGCCCCCGTGATATAGGTAGATTCAGGTTGTGGGTTCAGCAACTTGGAGGATAAAACAAAGCAAGCATGTGGACTTGCCCCTCTGCTCCGCTGACAACTGTTGGCTCTGCCGCTAGGGCTCCTTGAGGACTGCTGCACAGAGATTACTCCCTCCTGCTCACCCCCAGCCCAGGGATTGGCAGAATCGCACGCAGGCGATCAGGTAGAGAACACGGATACTTGTACAGCCCCGCTGCGTGTCTGTCCTCAAGGGCAGAAGCCTGTGACACAGCTGCCCACGTCAGTCCATGAGCTTGGCTGACGTCAGCTGTGAAAGGTAATTGCTTTTTCTTGGCTGGCTAACAAGAGGAAAGTTACTGTGACGAGGACTGTAGGAGCCCTGCTAACCAAGGAGGAGAAGGCTGCCGAGTGTGGCCCACCCACGCTGGTGATGGTGTGTTCCCTTCTAAGCTGGCTAAGAATGCTAATACTTTTGCCAGCCTGTTCTGCAGAGTGTAGAAACGGAGGAAGAATCTTTCTTTCAAGAAACAAGAGGCACAGAGAAATACAAATGGGGCATATTTTTGTTTAGTCATTTAAGTAAGAGGTTGGAGTCCAGACTGGCTAGAGGTTAAAAGACTTAAGGCCTCCCTGAAGGTCTAGAAGTAGACTTCTCATCTCAGTGCTACAGCATGTTACTGAAAACAAGGAGAGGAGCTTGAAAGATATGCCTTTCCTTCAAAAAGGCTCATAGCAAAGCCTGAGTGCCTCTCCTCAAGGTGGTAGCAGTTTCCAGCGCCCACCTCCTGTATTAGGGCAAAAGTAGAGAACCTGAGGAGCCTGCATGCTCAGTGGGAATCTGACTGCGGAATGCTGAGTTGTACCCCAGTAAAGCTGTCCCTTTAACCGGCACACTTGGGGAATCAGGGCACTCCAGAACATGGCACTTTGTGGTTGTCCAGGGGTGTTGAGTCCTGTGCTAGGTGTAAGGAACAGCTTCTCTCTCACCTCTGCAGCTATTTATGGTGGACAGACGAAGCTTGTGGCATGTTTGGGGAAGTAAAGCTCTTTGACCAGCTGCACATCTTCAATCTGGTAATAACTGGTAAAGAAGGTGGTAAAGATTACCATCATCTTTATTTGAAAGAGGGGAATTAAAACATGTCTCCAGTGAATGAGCTGAGCAGAACCAAAAGGAAATGTTAAATCTGTCTTGTGACTTCACATGGGTAGACAGCTAGAAGCATTAGAAGTCTGATGGATGAATTGATAATCGTTGAAGCTGGGTAGTGGGTCTGTGGAGGTTCAATATACCATTGTCTCTCCTTTTGTATATTTGAAATTCTCTGTAATAGACTGTTTTAAGCCCATGGGAAATGGCATCTATTTTGTAAAATTAGAAGTATAAAAAGCCAACCTCACACCAGTCAGAATGGCCATAATTAAAAAGTCTACAAATAATCAATGCTGGAGAGGGTGTGGAGAAAAGGGAACCCTTCTACACTGTTGGTGGGAATGTAAATTGGTGCAGCCACTATGGAGAACAGTATGGAGTTTCCTTAAAAAACTAAAAATAGAGCTACCATATGACCCAGCAATCCCACTCCTGGGCATATATCTAGAGAAAACTCGAATTCGAAAAGATACATGCACCCCAGTGTTCACTGCAGCATTACTGATTGATACAATAGCCAAGACATGGAAGCAACCTAAATGTCTATCAATGGATATATGTCTATAAATGTCTATAAATGGATAAAGAAGATGTGGTATATATGTACAATGGAATATTACTCAGCCATAAAAAGGAACAAAATAATGCCCACACACACAGAAAATAGAATACTACACGGCCATAAAAAAGAGTGAAATAATGCCATTTGCAGCAACATAGTAGACCTATAGATTATCATATTAAGTAAGCAAGAGAAAGACAAATATATGATATCACTTATATGTGGAATCTAAGGAAATTATACAAGTGAACTTACTTACAAAACAGACTTATGGTTACCAAAGGGGAAAGTGGGGGGAGGGATAAATTAGGAGGTTGGGATTAACAGATATACACTATTATATGTAAAATAGATAACCAACAAGGACCTACTACATCGCACAAGGAACTATATTCAATGTCTTATATGTGTGTCTGTGTGTGTATATATATATATACACATAACTGAATCACTTTGCTATACACTTGAAACTAAGGTAACGTTGTAAATGAACTGTACTTCAATTTTTTAAAAATCCAGAAATATTTCTGAAAATTTTAGGGGAAGTTTTTTATTAGTTAGAGGTAATAGTATAAATCAGAGAGCTGCCTCTACATCTGTAAGCTAACCAAGTAGGAAATCTGTAACTAGATTAAGAAGCCCTACCCCCCTTCATCCCTTTTACATTGAGTCATTCCCACTACCTGGCAGCTAACATACGGCCAGTTCTTCTTTCTTTTTTTTAAAAAAAAAACATCCCCCAGGAGCACATTTCTTTATATATACACAACATAATGATAACTGAATACAGTACAGTAAATCCGCAAGCATTTATTGCCTGTTGATTATATGTACTAAGCCCTGAGGATAGAAGTCATTGACTTCAAAAGGCTTACATTCTAGGAAGGAGGTTAGACATGCAAGTAAAATAAAGCACAGCATGACTACTGAAACAGTAGAACTCTAAAGGATCCCGCCAGCGTGGAGAGGGGGGTTATGAATGCCAGACTCTGTGGAGAGGGGAGGTGTGTGCCGAGGTCTCCTGGCGAAAGTGTCCGAGTGAGGGTTCAAGGGATGAATGGGAGTGCCCTGGGGCATAGGCTGCAGCACTGAAGGGGCAGCGGCCAAGCCAGTGGATTAGTGAAATTATGCTTTGTTTGGTAACGCCGGACTATAAGGACTGAGGTCAGTTGTGGCAGGAACTAGAGGTAAACCAGACGGGACGTGAAAAGCTTTGTGAAAATCAGGCTGAGGAATCTGAGCTCTGTCTTGGGACTTGCCAATAGGACAGCAGCATGGTCAGAATTACCACCCTGATTTATGGTTTTAAGTGCTGACTTGACCTCATGTGTTTAATCTCTTCCTGTCCTCAAGCTCACATGTCAGTTACAACATTTTCAGTTACAAGTAACACAGAACTCAACTCACATGGTTTAAACCCAGCATGGATGAACCCTGAAGATATAAGCCAGTCACCACAAGACAAATACGGAATGATTCCCCTTACATGAGGTACCTAGAGTAACCAAATCCATAGAGACAGGAAGTAGAGCGGGGGGTCGCCAGGGACGGGGAAGAGGGAACAGGGAGCTATTGTTTACTAGGTACAGAGTTTGTTTTACTTCTGGAGACAGATGGTGGTGATGGTTGCACGAGAGTGTGAAGGTACTTAATACCAGTAAACTGTACACTTAACAATGGTTAAAATGATAAGTATCTTACGTATATTAGTACAATACAAAAAAGTACCAAAACAAAATGGCTTAAACCAAACGGAAAACATTATTTCCTAACAGCTTCCTTGGTAGAGCAGCTTCAGACTTGGTTAGTTGTTGATTCAACAGTATCAAAAAGGACCCAGGTTGTCTTCAGCTGCCCACTCCACCAGCCTCCACCCACCTGCTTCCTCCTCAGCCAATTCCCCTCGTAAGACAACTGCCCCAGTCAGAAATTTCTTTCCAACAGACTCACAGCTATGGAGAACAAACTAGTGGTCACCAGTGGGGAGAGGGAAGGTAGGGGATTAAGAGGCACAAACTACTATGTGTAAAATAAGCTACAAGGATATGTTGTACAGAGCAAGGAGTATAGCCAGTATTTTATCATAACTTTAAATGGAGTATAATCTATAAGAATTTTGAATCACTGTGTTGTACACCTGAAACTAATATTATTATAAATCAATTATCCTTCAATTAAGATAAAGAAAACAAATTTCTTTCCAAAAGAGCATCCAAGAAAAGAGACCATCTAAGAGCAAGAAAGGCTTCCAAAACCACGTATTCCTCAACATCCCCACTTGAATGTCTAATAGCCATTTCACCTGCAGCACAGCCAAAGCCGAGCTCCTGATGTCCTCCCCCCCCGCCACCCTCTTCTCACCTTCTTTCAGTCTCACTAACTGGCAGTTCATTCTTTCTCCAAACCATTCCTGTACTCAGGCCAAAAACCTTAGAGTCATCTTGGGCCCCTCTCTGTGTGTCCCACCCTACATCCATCAACAGATTCTTTTGACTCTGCCTTTAAATGTTTCCAGGGTCCAGCTACTCTTAACCACCCTGACTCTGCTTTGAGCCACCACCATCTCTTATCTGGATTATTGCAATAGCTTCTTAACTGGTCTCCCTGTTTCTGCCCTTGGTCACTTATTCATTCATCGAACAGATATTTCAATGAGTACTTAATATATGCAGGCATTGCTCTGGGTGCTTGCAATTCTGCAGGTAAAAATCCCTGCCCTCCTGGAGCTTTCATTCTGTTCTCAAAATAGCAGTCAGAGTGATCTCTTTCAAATGTAAGTCAATCATGTCACTTCTCTGCTCAGAATTCTTAGATTTATGCTGTAGTCTGTACATGTAGGTGATGAGGAAAAGCACGTTTTAATCTCAGGGTGCCTGTGCCTCTGACGAATGCTGTCATGTCACAGAGCATAGTTCAGTTTGAATGTGAACTTTTAAAGTGCAGAGAAAGAGGATGAAAAAAATAGTTTCTAGCATGCAGGATTCTAGAAATAGAAAGCACTGCATTGAATGACGTCAGAGGCATCTATGTAATAGAGTGATCACTCCAGTAATGATTTCTTAACCACCTGCCTCTCATCCTTTTTCCTTATTTTGCTGAATTCTTTGGACAAGTTGAGCTCTCAAAACACATTGAACATCTATTAAATGGATGTGCCCCCTCTTGAGTTTTTTTAAATTGAGCTAAGACGTACATGCAATGATAATCCAGATCAAGATATACCATTTTTCAGCACTCCAGAAGACTCCCTTGTTCCCTCTTTCAGTCCATAGCATCTTCCAAATGTAACCAGTATTCTGACTTGTATCACCATAAAATTAGTTTTGCCTGTGTCTGAACTTTGCATTGATGAAATCTTTCATGCAAAATTAGGTCTGTGAGATTCATCCATGGCATTGCAGGTAGCTCTAGTTCTTTCTTTTTTGTTGCAGTATCATATTCCATTGTGTGAAAATACACAATTTATCCATTCTACTATTGATAGATATTTGGGTTGTTTCCTGTTTTGGCTGTTATGAGTAACATGTCTTTTGTTGGCTGTAAGCATTCATTTCTCTTTTCACTCTGGGAGTATACTTGCTGGATCATAGGACATGCTTACGGATACAGAACTTTAGGAGAGAGTGCAAACAATAAAGTGGTTGTACCCTCTGAGGGGTGTGAGATGTCTTCCTGGATCCGGTGGGTCTGAGCTGCTGCCTGACCCATTATTTGTTCATGTTTTTGTCTTCCCCCTGCTCTACCCCAAGCCACAGTGTTGAACAAAAGTAATGATTAGAACACAAAGACAAGGTTGAAATTGTGCAAGACGGAATATCAGTAATCCTTGGATTAAAAGGGAAATTCTCCAGTGACCTATTATCACATGACACGGTTCTGTTACCTTCATCACATCAGTTTCAGTTCCATTTTCTTAATACTTGAAATTTTTTTGAAAGAGGTGGGAAACAAAACACGGTAGGAAACCCTATTCCTAAATAGTAAATGTTTGGGCTACAGAATTAGGCGAGACTGGAGGGGGCTAGCAGTGATCTGATTTCATGCACATACTGATCGTTAGGAATACAAAGTGACGAACAAGATACATAGAGCTTCCACCACGTGGGGAAGCTGACCAGCAATCGCAGTGCACCGTGGGGAGAGCCGTGGGGAGGAGTACGGTAAAGAGAAACGCCGGCGTCTTCCTTTACGTGACACACACGAAAACCACAACGCTACTGCGCCGGAGGTGTGGGGTTTCCACATGTCACTCAGCTCTGCACCACCAGCCAGGTGGCCTACCATTGCCTCCGTTCTGACACTGTCTCCCTGGAGGTGGCATCAGACTCCACAGGTTACAGGTCGGTCCCGCGGGACTGACCCCACCTCAGATGCCAACTGCAAGTCGTCTAGGTTGTCACTGTGCTTCTGACAGACGAGCTCCAGATCAGAGGTTCCCACGACCCCCTCCTCGGGTTCGATCAGTTTGCTAGAGGGCACAGCATGAGCCAAGCCTGGAAGCTAGGCAGAGCGCGACACGCCGGGAGCTTTCAGAAAAGTTAAATCTTCACTGGGGCTGAAGCATAGTGTTTCAGGGGAGAACAGTAGCAAGCAGTGAAGCTAGAAATATAATCAGATATCAGACCATGAAAAGCTCTAAAATAATAGCAACAGCAGCCAGTGTTCTGGTGAAATTGGCTTTTTCCAGACTCCGGACTAAGCACATATCAAGGACTATCTCATTTAATATTTAATATCCTTAAACCATAGGTACGTTATTATAGATGATAAAATGTAATTAAGTAATGGCCAAAGCTACAGCCCTTAAAATGACAGGTCTAGACCTTAAATCCGTATCTTTTGAGTGATCGAAAGCCCGTTCTCTTAGCCACTCGTATAGCTAGTACCACATAAGCCATGCTTTATCCTCCTAGGAGCTCAGCTTCTTAAATGTGATCTTGTTTCATTATAGCGGCACCATTTAGGATAATGATTCCTTTTAAAGAAAAAAACTTCACGGACCTTTAATATTGACTTAAATCAGCTAGTGTTCCTCAAATGGATGCAAATATAATACTGACATAAACTCCTGGTACTTAACACTGCTCGTATATCAAAACAAGTATACCAATTAATACCCCCCCAAAAAAATTAAAGTGAATGAAATGCAAATTAAGTAGCACTAATTTAATGCCACTAATGGTGTTTGGTGAAAATCGTTGCTCTGGATGAGTGAGTGGCACTGACACTTCACTTGGTCAGGGCACCCTGGCTGCTGGCGGCTGTGGAGACTCCACTTCCCATACCTGACCTCTCGTTCAACCTTCCAGGAAACCATAACGCTGTCTCGCTTCACTTGGAGTGTGGACATCTCACACGTTAGATCCACCACTTCCCATTCACCTATAACACCTGAAGCCGTGCTGCATGGTACCCACAGGATTGTAAACCCACAGGCTCTGAAATACAGTTCCTGTGTTTTAATGCAACTTGAATTCAGAATGTTTTTAAAGTTCCAAACTTAATCAAATGAGATTCGATCTGGAAAGGACTTTGGTCTGTGAATGAGAGTGGGAAAGGAGGACGGCTACGAGGGGCACGTGTGCTGGCTTTTGAGGGCTGCTAAAGTAATGCTTAGTAAGAGACTCTTCTGACGTTTTTCTGCTTCTTCACAGGGGTTGGCACCAGGAATTATTACAGAAAGATTGGCTACAGATTGCAAGGTCCGTACATGGTAAAAAATCTAAAATAACCGCCACACCAGCGCACCTTGACACCTGTCCTCCCTGGCAGAAAACAGAGATTCAGGATGTGTTGAACACTCAGCACAGAGGCTGAGCGAAGCACATGGACCTCCCTGACAAGGAGCCTCCCCCTCGCCCTCCCGCTGGAGCCACAGAGACTGGAAGCCGCACTCAGGGCCGGGCCGGGTGTCTGCTGACCAAGCCTACGGAGCCTGGGCGCTCAGAGCCCCCGCACCGCACCCTCCTGCATGTTCTCAAGACGTCACTTCCGTTTCAAGGCTTAAGTCCTATATCCAATTTCTAAATTCTGCATGAGGCCTGCAAGTGACCTAACCATGACTCAGGCACAGTGACAAAAGCAAACTGATCATCTCATTTGAACTGCATGGTTCATGAACTAAAAACTGGCTATGTCATTTGAGGAGGACACATAGTTTCTATCAGCAGGTTATTTATATCCAGTTTCTATCAGCAGGTTATTTATATCCTGTACAGACAAAGCGCCAGGTTGGGACATGTGAAAACTGTCACGTTGATCTCTGACCTATAACTACATATGCCTTCCAGCACAGGTCAAGAAAATGAGCTTTTCTTTTCACGGACATCATTCTGGTTTGAAATAACAGTGTGATGGGGAGAGAAGAAGCAAGATTGTAGGCTTATGTTTCAAGCTTGAAACCAGCCTTTCACATTTTTAATCGTCTGTACTTTGCGCACTCTTGACAATTGCAAAACACCGTGGGCGGCACTTTCTCCCAGAGAGGCGTTTGGCTTCCCCATTGGTCTGTCCTGAGCAGGCAGAGTCTGCTGTGCATGTGTCTGGGTTTGGGTGACATCTGTGGATGTCAAGAGGCACATCCACAGGTGCTGTTCCCTTTATTTTAATTCTTTAAATCGATTTTGGTTTGTTTTAAACGGAGAAAAATCAGGGTTAAACTTTTTTGTGAAAGCAAAAAAATGGAAAACAGGCCCAAATCTAAAAATAGGAAAGAGACTGGCTTTTTCAAAGTTTCATCTTTATAGAACTGCCTCTATGTAACTTCCAGGTAATCTAAGGAGACTCAGCCTGGAGAGGGCCCGTTCGTAAGAACATAGCTTAACCCTGCATCCCTTGGCTTCTGTGGCATTTTACAAAGGTTTATTAAATGGAATTGATTCTTCTAAAGGTTTGAAAAATAAAATCTTCAACATACAAGGAAGAATCACGTAAGGTTTTTTCCTCTCCCTGTAAACGCCGTGACATTTGCCATGAGCTTATGGGTTTGGGTTTCCTGCCCAGGGCACTGTTTGTTTCTTCCTGGGTCCTGTTTGCCATTTTGTTAAACTGCTACAAGGCAAACGGCGCTGACTTCCTGTGGGCGCGCTGTGGCACTGCAGAGGCCTTCTGTGAGTGCCATTTAAGGAAGTCAGCTACTTCTCAGTCTTGAGCCAAACTGACGATTATAGCCCAGAACACAGCCTCTCAGATAACTGAGGAACTGCCCCAGAGAAGCGTGGTTTTCAGCACAGTCTTGGGGGAAAAAAAACCAAAAAACAAAAAAGATCAGCACATGCACAGCGAGTCAGTATGCTCTTGGCACCTGGGAAGGAAGTCTTGTCATGGAAGGAGTATCGGCATTGGCTTCCCAGCCAGAGAGGCATTTAATCTTCATGTTTAACGTCGACACTCTTCCAGTCAGCGCGCCCTTTTCTTTAATAATTAAAGCAGATGTACGGTGTATGTTTGATAGGCCACAAACAGGCTGTTCTGTTTAGCATCAGATTCAAGTTAACTCATGGAGAAGCCAGAATGACTTCCCCAGACCTCGATATGTGAACATTTCTTTTACCGAGCCTTTCTGCCGCTAGAAGCTTCAGCTTCTCCCCTGACTGCCAAGCACTGTCCCCGGCATCTGTGGTGCCTGGCGCCTCCACAGCCCGGCTGGCCTGGCTCTCCTAGAGATTACGTGCACTGGCTCAAATGACCACCTCGTGAGAAAGATCAGTTAGGCAGGATCCTGTCGGCCTCCGCGTGAAACGTTTAAAGCTGCAGTTTGTGTTTCTGATCTGTATTGAATGACTCCTTAGCAACCATCTCAGGCCCACTCACAGCTCCGCTTTTGACTCAAGTTTTTGTTAAATCTCCTGGAGAGGTTTTGTTGTTGTTTTTAAATTATCAAAAACAGACCGAAATCTATTCAAATAAAAAATGAGACTTTAAAAATACATTATCGCCAAGTTAAAGGGCCTGGTAGTGCTGTTTCCCCAACTTAGGAATGAATGTGGAGCCCTTTTAAAGGAAAAAATGTCTGCTAACACAAACAAATACTGAAAAGTACAACTTAAAAGCCAAAGCCTGTTCTATGAAAACAGCTTTCGAAATGCAGGTTTTCATTTCCAAAGGTTTTTATGGGTGGTGGTTGTTTTTTAAGATTATCACCTAATTAAAAACAAAATTTTGTTCATAAAGAACCCACAGACCCTTAAGCTGATGAAAGAGCTCAAGATCTAGGTTCTGAAAACCTGGGCTCCTTTACTAACTCTGAAGCTGTGGGCAAGTCCCCTCCCCTTTCTCAGCTACACACTCCCCCCCCCTCCAATTTATAACATGAGAGAATCGCCCATCTGTCGGGGTAAGCGCAAGATCCAGTGGGGTCCCATTTGAGAGACACTGCCTAAACCACGACATTATGTAAAATGCGGTTAACTCCAGTGAAGTGGCTTCTCGACAGATGTGTGACCTCGAGCAAGAACACTCTGCCTCTCAGCAAGTTTCCTGTCTGTAAAGTGGAAATGATAACAGTTTCTCCTCCATGCAGTAGCTGTCAGGATTAAATGAGCTCACTTATGTCAGTTTCTTAGACCAGGGCCTGTGGAATGTAAAACACACTACAGGTACGGGCTATTATGACCAACATGTAACAAGTGCAGTATCTGGCCCATTTTAACACGGGAGTTTCTTCTCTGTTGGCAGTAGAATCTTATTTTTTGCTAGAATCTTTAACTTTTGCCTTCTCTCCCATCCTCTGATCATTCCTTCTGTTTCATTCACATAAGTCTAAGGTTACAAATTGTCAGATCCATGCTTTGAGGGACAAGAAACTAGCTGAGACTCTGCAACAGCAAAAAGCATTTCCAAATATCACTGTCATTCTGGGGGCTTCCCGGAAAGTTGTCCAGTATTAGCATGGACTGCGGTCTCCCACGAGTGTGCACAGGTAGCCACATCCACTTAGGGAGTCCCCCGAGGGAGGCTGGCCCCCTTCCGTGGCAGGGAGGACAAGCAGTGCCCCATCTGTGCCCCATCTGTGCCTTAGGGTCGTGTGTGCCCTCTGTACGCTTGTGTTGAACTCCATGCAGGCAGCTCCAGAAACTAAGCTTACAGACCTTTTAAAGAATCTGATTTTAACATAGATAATCAAACACGCCTGTAATAAGGGGCAAACCAGTTGCTTTTCTACAGCCAAATGTGCAGCCTTATCTCTTCCTGTCTCCACATGCCTAGAATACCCTTCTGTCCACCTGGAGGACTCCTCCTCCAAGGAGGGAACTGCCATCTGAGGCCCACCATGTGCTGCTTCTCTATCTAGGCCACCCTTATGCAGCCCTCATGGTCAACGCTCATCTTCGCCCATGAACAAATGAAGACACAGGCTGGTGTCATCATGGCTGGGCCTGAAGCCCCAGGGCCACCACGTTGCCCATTAGAGTCGGCACCAGCCCTAAATGTCCACAGATCGCATACACATCCACGTGAAAGGTGCCCGCAGAGCGGCCCAGCACAGAAGCCCTGAGCTCAGCTATAATACTAAGTGGGTTTAGGATTCCAACGCGAGTCACTGACTCGGCCTTTCTCCACTCCACCCCAATGTTTTCAGTCAGCTTATGTTTAAAGAAGACACAAGTATTGAGCAACGAGGCTGTGCTTTCGTATTATTTCATCCTCACAACAACCTGTAACCTGAGACCTGTCACCAGCCTGGTTTTCCCCAGTGCAGGTAGTGGAAGGGCACGATGTCATCAAGAGAGAACGCAGGCGCTTCCCTGGTGGCGCAGTGGGTAAGAATCCACCTGCCAATTCAGGGGACACAGGTTTGAGCCCTGGTTCCGGGAAGATCCCACATGCCACAGAGCAACTAAGCCTGTGTGCCACAACTACTGAGCCTGTGCTCTACAGCCCACGAGCCACAACTACTGAGCCCGCGTGCCACAACTACTGAAGCCTGTGTGCCTAGAGCCCATGCTCCACAGCAAGGGAAGCCACTGCAATGAGAAGCCCACACACTGCAACGAGTAGACCCCGCTTGGCGCAACTAGAGAAAGCCGTGAAGAAGACCCAATGCAGCTAAAAATAAATAAATAAAAAACAGATACAACATTAAAATAGAAATAAAAAGTGTTTAAAAAAAAAAGAGAACGCAGAGCAAAGGGAGAGTCTGCTCTTTCCGTTTCAATAAAAATAGCTTTTTTTGGTTCTAAAAATTATATATGCTCAATATAACAGATTGAAATGAAACAGAAAGGTACAAAATAACCTGAAATCCCACCATCAGACACTGGTAAGCCCTGTGATGAACGTGCTTCCATGCGTCTCACCCGCACCCGAACACACACAGCCATCAGTCACCTTTACGTAAAATGGTCACACAGTGCATGTCGCTTTGTAACCTTTTTCACTCCACAAAATGTAAGTAATACCAGCATCTTCCCGTGTCAGTACACACGGATCTACTTCATCCTTTTTAATGACTTCCTAGCTTCCCGTTGTCTGCAGATCCCACACTTTAAGTGGGCCTTCTCATATCTTACATTCGTTTATATCCTCATTGTCACAATAGCTAGAATTGTGTATGAAGCATGGGGGCTGCATACACTCGTTGACTCAATATTAAGATTTGCTTTCGTTTTTTTCTATAAGCCTCACTCATCCGTGACAGGCTTCTGTGTCCCTCCCTGTGGTTCTTCGCCCCCAAGCCCTTCCATCCTTCACTGTTACCCACCTTCCAGGAGATGGGGAAGGAGCAACCTGCCTGCGGCCTGGCCGTGCCCCGGCAGAGGCAGCAGCACCTGCGGTTGGGAGCAAGTCCCATCACACAAAATGCCAAGCTCTGCGTCCCCGAGAGGCGCCGGAGCGTGAACGTACTTTCACTGAGGTCAGAGGTGACCGTACCTTATCTCATCTCCCCTGATGGAAGTTACTGCTTCAGGTCACATTCCTCAACTGCTCAAGCCCTGCAGGGAAGGTTATCCTCTTGTTTCAGGGCCGATCTTGTCTGTGAGGTTAGCGGTATGAGCTAACCTCACAACATTTTTTTTTTTTTAATGGTATTTCAGGGCTCACATGCCCTCTCTGTAACTCTCTCCCTTTTTTTAAAATTAATATCTTTTTATTTTTGGCTGCTTTGGGTCTTCGTTGTTGCGCGCGGGCTTTCTCTAGTTGCGGCGAGCGGGGGCTACTCTTTGTTGCGGTGCGCGGGCTTCTCATTGTGGTGGCTTCTCTTGTTGCAGAGCGTGGGCTCTAGGTGCACGGGCTTCAGTAATTGGGGCTAGTGGGCTCAGTAGTTGTGGCGCACGGGCTTAGTTGCTCCACGGCATGTGGGATCTTCCCGGACCAGGGCTCGAACCTGTGTCCCCTGCATTGGCAGGCGGATTCTTAACCACTGTACCACCAGGGAAGTGAGCCAGGAAGACGATAGTCCCTGCTGTCCAGCGGGGTGTGGGGAGGGGCCCGGCACTTGGCCACCACCCCACCCCACCCTCCAAGGAAGAGCCGGCATGGCATCCAGCTGCCTGGGTTTGAGGCTGGCTTCTGCCTCCATCTAGCTTTGCAAAAACTAGGGTCTTGGACCACCGCGTGCTTGGGGTGCTGGGGCAGTAGTTAAGGGACTACTTACATCAACCTGAAGGAAGGGAAAGGAACGCTGGGGAAAGGGAAGGAGAAAGGGAAGAACATCTGAGCGGACAGGCCTGGTATTGCCGTCACAACAATCCTCCGAGGTAGGAATTTTGGCCCCCATTTTATGAATGAGAAACCAAGGTTCAGAATGGTTAAATAATGTAACCAAGGCCACAAAGCTGGTAAGTGAAGAGCTAAGTATAAAGGCAACAGGTTGACTTTCTCAAACTTGCAAAGATTTAAGGACCCTCATACCTATGAGCAGTGGTGGCTCTAGAATTTCTAAAACCGATGGTTTCAGGCTGGCAATTGGGTTGGAAAGGGATTTTTTTTCCTTTTTTTTTTTGAAGCTATGTTTGCCTTGCAGATGCTCTTTGCTCTCCACCCCCATCAACCTCAAGCCACTTCTCACCACAACTGCCAGTGAGCTCTCCTTTGAAAAACAACTCGAATAAATACAGCCAAGAGACATATCCAAATAAGGAACTTAGGAATAGGAATAATACGGAAAGAGAACCAGTAGTAAGTAATCAATCCACTTAAAGAGACAGCTGAAACCAAGTAACTCTGGAAGTTACTCTCAGAGAAAAGGATGGACGCTTTCGAATTAAAATAGAGGAGTGAATGTGCACATCTAGTTTGGCTCCCAACCAAAGCTCACACAGACTAAAGGGGATTTCTTTTTTTTTTTTTTTAATCCACAAGGACAAAAGAGGAGACGAAAGTGCTAAGATTTTGGAAGCTCTAAAGCAGATGGACGATAGTAACTCAGTTGGCAGTTGAGACTGGATAGTGGAGAAAGTTCCAGTACAATTTAAGCCACAGGACCTGGCAACACCATACACTGGAGGGAAAGGGAAGAGCCGGAGCAGGACTGACAGAGCCCCTTTACAGGTCCTGGGTTCCCTCCATTCAGCACGTGCTCTGTTACTACCTCAGCAACAGACTGGAGGTGAATTAAGGGAGTCAAACAAGAGAGGATCTTTGGGTGAGAACTCCAGACGAAGCCGACGGTCGGGGTAACAACTGAGAACAGGATGATGAAGTGAACCCATGCATATTAAATAGTGAGTACTGAGACTTCCCGCCGTCTTCCCCAGCTCAGTTTTCAGAATGCTGACAAGACGTTTCCCCACAGGCCAGAAACTGACAGGCTCTTCTAGAGAATAACCAGCCCGAGAGGAAAGACTTAAACATACAATCATATAGAGTTCCTCAAGAAACAACCCAGACGGCAACTCCACGGCAAAATCAGTAAGCCCTGCTCTGATGGGCTGAATGTTTGTGTCCCCCCCAAAATGTATACATTGAAGCCTCAACCCCCAATGTGACTGAATTTGGAGATCAGGCCTTTCTGGAGGTAACTAAGGGTAAATGAGGTCACAGGGTGGAACCTTCATCCAATAATATTAGACAAGAGACAACAGAGGACAGTGGCATCACCAAGACAGTGACACTATCCATTCCTATAGGCCTTCACTCCCCCTCAAGAAGAACAACTAACAGTTCTTCATGGGCAAGACACCCCTGAGAGAACCCTAGACCACAAGAGTGAGGGTGAAGCAAGCACAGCACTGCAGAGACCAAGACACCACATCAGAAGGGTGAGAGGAGCCGCTGCATGCTGACAGCACTGCCTCATCCCCAGGCTGGTGCAGTATCACACTGAGAGGTCGCCCCTGAGTCTACGGCGCCTCCAGTGGGAAAAGAGAGCCAAGGGTACATATCCAGCTCCCACTGTGGGTCCCTTCTTGGGAGCCCCCCACTCTGGTCATGCCCCACAGGAATTGCAAGGGTACCTGCAGGACTTGACCCCCGGGAATCTGCTTGTGATGGAGAAGTGGGGAAGGGCTGGCAACAACCACCACTCAGATCTTAGCAGACCGAGTCCTACCTGTGGCGTCTGAGCAGTGGTCCCAACGACTACAGCCGTTTTGTTCATCTGCAGAGCCAAGATGGGCACAGTCTGGCCAGGGAACTCGGCAGGATACAGGCTTGCCTGATGTGGGCCCTCAAACGAAGAGCTTTGCCAGCCCTGGAGGCTGGTCGGCCCTGGCCCAGGCGGCGGAGCTGAGTCAGAGCCCAGCCGACTGCTGAGTGTAGCTCCCAGCCCCTCCAGCTAGAAAGCCTGACTGGGGACACCTGGGAGGCTGCATAGCCCAGCAGTGCTCAAGCAGAGCAGGGGATATGGCAGGCAGAGCTGATGACCTGTAGAGCAAAGCCAGTGGCACCAACTGGCCAGGGAACTTGGGGAGTGGGTCAGCTTGAGTAAAGACCACAAACAAAAAGCCTTGCTGGGCTTGGAGAATTCCCCTCTTCACCCAAGCAGGAGAATTAAACCGTAGCCCCACCTACAGCTGAGTGTAGTTCCTGGCCTCTTCTGACCAGAAAGCCTGATCAGGAACACCTGGGAAGCAGCTATGAGCTGGCTTTTCCTCCTGCCCATGGAGGGGAGTTGAGTCAGCCCCACTCACTGATGAGTGTAGCTTCCAGCCCCACCTGACCAAAAAGCCTGACCATAACACCCGGAAGCTGTGAACCCAGCAACCCCTGAGCAGAGAGCTGGTGGTCTGCAGAGCAAAGCCAGTGGCCCTGTTCAGCCAGGGAACTTGGGGCATGGGTCAGGTTGAGTCAAGACCACATACAAAGAGCCTTGCAGGCCTTGGAACTGGTGCTCCCACTGCACCTGGGCAGGGAAGCTAATTTGTAGCCCCACCCACTGCTAAATGCAGCCCTCTGCTCATCCTACCAGAAAACCTGACCAGAGCACATGGGAAGCTGCACGGCCCACCCAATGGTCCTACTTACAGAGGCACTTGAACAGAGAGCACACTCACGGCTTTCCCTGTCTGCAGAGCAAAACCAGAGGTCCCAACTGGCCAGGGAATTCAGCGCAGTCTTACCTGATTCAAGTCCCCAAAGGATAAGCCATGCAGGTCCTGGGGCCCATCCTGCTGCCCCTCCAAGACAGGGAAGCTAATTCATAGCCCCATCCTTTGCTGAGTAGAGTACTCAATCCTGACCATCTAGTAAACTTGATCGGAGAACTGAGGCAACCAGAGAGCTCATCCTACAACTTTGCTTAGGCAGAGAACCAAGTTTGCTTGGGCAGGGAACCAAGCTAGTAGTCCTATCCAACTGTTCTCAGCCAGTGGCACAACCCCATTCTGCCACCTCAGAGCTCAGGCAGTGGCCTCACCCAAAAACAGACCCTGCTAGCAAGTCTCACCTGCCCAAGAGCATTACCAGCACACACATTCAGAAACGTAAATTGAGCTGACCGGTGAAGACCTGCCTCTGCCAAAGGAAACATGTAAATTCTGGAAGAGGAGCCACTTACTCAGATGGACAAATACCAACACAAGGAATCAAGGATTATGAAAAATCAGGTAAACATGACACCACCAAAGGAAACCAATAGAGGTATGATAACTGACCCTAAAGAAATGGAGATCTATGAACTGTCAGACAAAGAATTCAGAATAATCCTCTTAAAGAAGTTTAGTGAGGGCTTCCCTGGTGGCGCAGTGGTTGAGAGTCCGCCTGCCGATGCAGGGGACATGGGTTCGTGCCCCGGTCCGGGAAGATCCCACATGCCGCGGAGCGGCTGGGCCCGTGAGCCATGGCCACTGAGCCTGCGCGTCCGGAGCCTGTACTCCGCAATGGGAGAGGCCACAACAGTGAGAGGCCCGCGTACCGCAAAAAAAAAAAAAAAAAAAAGAAGTTTAGTGAACCACCAGAACACAGTGACAACTAAATGAAATTAGGAAAACATTGCATAAACAAAATGGAAATTTCAACAAATAAATAGAAAACATCGAAAGAAAACAAACAGAAATCCAAGAACTGAGAATACAATGACTTAAGAAAATACGATTGAAGAATTCAAAGGAGACCTTCAAAAGCAGACTTGACTGTGCAGAAGAAAGAATCAATGACCTAGAAGACAGGACATTTTATCTAGTCAGAGGAGTAAAAGGAAAAAAGAATGAAAAGTGGTGAAGAAGGCCTACAGGACTTATGGGACACAATCAAAAGAAGTAATATCCACATTATGGGAATTCCAGAAGAAGAAGAGAGAAAGGGACAAGAAGTATATTTAAAACAATAATGGCTGAAAACGTCCCAAATCTGGGGATAGAAATGGACATCCAGATCCATAAAGCCCAGAAGATCTCAAATAAGTTGAACCTGAATAGGTCTACTCCAAGACATGTTATAATTAAATTGTCAAAAGTCAAAGACAAAAAAAAACTTTGAAAGTAGCAAGAGAAAAGAGAGAAGATTCACATAAAGAAAACTCAATAAGGCTTTTTGGGCCAGGAAGAAGGCCATGGCACATTAAAAATATTGAAAGAAAAAAAACCTGTCAATGAAGTATTCTATACCTGGCAAAGCTGTCCTTCAGAAATGCGGGAGGGTTAAAGACTTCCCCAACAAGCAAAAGCTGAAAGAGTTCATCACCACTAGACCTACCTGACAAGAAATGCTAAAGGGACTTCTCTGAGTGAAAGTGAAAGGATGCTATTTAACATATTAAAAACATAAGAAGATAGAATAAAACTGGCTGGTAATGATAAATATATAGTCAAAGTTAGATTTTGTGATATGATAATGGTGGTGCATAATTCACTTACAATTCTAGTTTAAAAGTTAAAAAACAGGGCTTCCCTGGTGGCGCAGTGGTTGAGAGTCCGCCTGCCAATGCAGGGGACACGGGTTCATGCCCCGGTCGGGGAAGATCTCACATGTCACAGAGCGGCTGGGCCCGTGAGCCATGGCCGCTGAGCCTGCGCGTCCGGAGCCTGTGCTCCGCAACGGGAGAGGCCATGACAGTGAGAGGACCACGTACCGCAAAAAAAAAAAAAAGTTAAAAAACAAATGTAGTAAAAAAATAACCATAACTACAATAATCTGTTATTGGTTACACAATATAAAAAATTTGTAAACTGTAACATTAATAACCTAAATTGTGAGGCATAAAGTTAGGAATACTATTGAAGTTAAGTTTCTATCAGTTTAAAATATGGTGTTATAATATTAAGATATTTTATGTAAGTCCCATGGTAATCACAGGGGGAAAACCCATAGTAATTACACAAAAGAACATGATAAAGAAGTCAAAACATACTGATACTAAAAGACCTCAAAACACAAAGAAAGACAGAAGAATAAGAAACAAGGAACAATGGATCTACAAAACAGCCAGAAAGCAGTTAACAAAATGGCAATAATAAGTCCTTACCTACCAATAATTATCTTAAATGTAAATGGATTAAATTCTCCAATCAAAAGACATAGAATGGATGAACGGATTAAAAAAAGAGGGGGGGGCTTCCCTGGTGATGCAGTGGTTAAGAATCCGCCTGCCAGTGCAGGGACACAGGTTCGAGCCCTGGTCTGGGAAGATCCCACATGCCACGGAGCAACTAAGCCCACATGCCACAACTACTGAGCCCACGAGCCACAGCTACTGAGCCCACGAGCCACAACTACTGAAGCCCACGCGCCTAGAGCCCATGCTCCACAACAAGAATGAGAAGCCCATGCACCGCAATGAAGTGTAGCCCCCACTGCAACTAGAGAAAGCTGTGCACAGCAACGAAGAACCAAAGCAGCCAAAAATAAATAAATAAATAAATTTATTTTTTAAAAAAATATCCAACAATATGATACCCACAAGAGACTCACTTTAGCCTTAAAGACATACACAGACTGAGAGTAAAGGGATATGGAAAAAGATATTTCAAGCAAATGCTAACCAAAAAAAGCAGGGGTAGCTATACTTAGACAAAATAGACTTTAAACTAAAAACGGTAAAAAGAGACAAAGAAAGTCATTATATAATGATAAGGGGGTCAATCCATCAAGGAGATATAAAGTTGTAAATATTTATGCACCCAACATCAGACTACCTAAATGTATAAAGCAAAACCTAACAGGGCTAAAAGGAGAAATAAACAGTAATACAATAATAATTGGGGACTTTAATACCCCACTCTCAACAATGGATAGATCATCCAGACATAGTCAATAAGGAAACAGCAGATTTGAATAACACTATAGACCAAATGGACATAACATATACAGAACATTGTACCTGATAACAGCAGAATATACATTTTTCTCCAGTGCACACAGAACATTTTCCAGGATAGACCAAATGTTAGGCCACAAAACAACCCTCAGCAAGTTCAGGAAGACTGAAATCATACCAAGTGTCTTCTTTGACCATGATGGTATGAAACTAGACATTAATAATAGGAGGAAAACTGGAAAATATATGAATAATGGAAATTAAACAACACTCTTCTGAGCAACCAATGGATCAAAGAGGAAATTAAAGGGGAAATTAAAAAGTATTTTGAAAAAAACAAAAATGGAAACACAACATACCAAGACTTACAGGTGCAGCAAAATCAGTTCTAAGAGGGAAGGTCATAGCTATAAACACCTACATTAAGAAACAAGAAAGATCTCAAATTAACAATTTAACTCTATGTCTCAAAAAACTAGAAAAAGAAAAAGAAGGAATTCCTTGGCAGTCCAGTGGTTAGGACTCGGCACTTTCACTGCTGGGACCCGGGTCAAATCCCTGGTTGGGGAACTAAGATCCCACAAGCACACAGCATGACCAAAATAAAAGAACAAACTGAGCCTAAAGTTGGCAGAAGGAAGGAAATAATAAAGATCAGAGCAGAAATACATGAAATAGAGAACAGGAAGACAATAGAAAAGATTAATAAAACTAGGAGTTAGTTCTTTGAAAAGATAAAATTGACAAACCGGGCTTCGCTGGTGGCACAGTGGTTGAGAGTCCGCCTGACAATGCAGGGGACACAGGTTCATGCCCCGGTCCGGGAAGGTCGCATATGCCGTGGAGCGGCTGGGCCCTTGAGCCATGGCCGCTGAGCCTGCGCGTCCAGAGCCTGTGCTCCGCAACGGGAGAGGCCACAGCAGTGAGAGGCCTGCACACCGCAAAAAAAAAAAAAAAAAAAAAAAATTGACAAACCTTTAGCTAGACTAACCAAGGAAAAGAGAGGGCCCAAATCAACAAAATTATAAATGAAAAAGGAGACATTACAACTGATATCACAGAAATACAAAGGATCATAAAAGGCCACTATGAACAACTACATGCCAACAAACTGAACAACCTAGAAGAAATGAAAAAATTCTTACAAACAATCAACCTACCAAGATCGAATCAAGAAGAAACTGAAAATCTGAACAGACCAATTATTAATAAGGAGATTGAGTCAGTAATCAAATATCACTCAATGATGAAAAGCCCAGGACCAAATGGCCTCATTGGTGAATTTTACCAAACATCAAAGGAGAATTAACTCCAATCTTTCTAAAAGTCTCCCAAAAATCATAGAGGACAGGACACTCCCAAACTCACTTTACAAGCCATCATTACCCTGATATCAAAGCCAGAAAAGGACACTACCAGAAAAAAGAAAACTACAGGTCAATATCCCTGATGAATACAGATGTAAAAAATTCTCATTAAAATACTAGGAAACCAAACTCACATTAAAAGGAACATTCACCATGGTCAAGTGGGATTTATTCCTGGGATGCAAGGATAAGTCAACATATGCAAATCAGTCAATAGGATACATCACAGTAATAGAATGGAGAAAAAAAAGCATATGATCATCTCTATAGGTACAGAAAAAGCATTTGACAAAATTCATCATACATTCATGATAAAAAAAAAAACCTCTTAATAAAATAGGTATAGAAGGAACGTACCTCAACATAATAAAGGCCATATATAACAAGCCCACAACTAACATTATATTCAATGGTGAAAGATTGAATGCTTTTTCTCTAAGATCAGGCACAAGACAAGGGTGCCCACTCTGGTAAGGCACAAGACATAGGTGCCCACTCGTATGCAACATGGCACTAGAATTCCCCGTCAGAGCAATCAGGCAAGAAAAAGAAATAAAAAGCATCAGAATTAGAAAGGAAGAAGTAAAATTGTCTCTATTTGCAGATGACATAATTGAATATATAGAAAATCATAAAGACTTCAAAACACCGTTAGATCTAATCAATGAATTCAGTAAAGTTGTGGATACAAAATAACATACAAAAATCAGCATTTCTGTACACTACCAATGAATTATCTGAAAAGAAATCCATCCCATTTATAATAGCATCAAAAACAATAAAGTACGTAGGAATAAATTTAACCAACGAGGTGAAAGATCTCTACAATGAAAACTACAAGACACTGATGAAAGAAATCAAAGAAGACATAAATAAATGGAAAGGTATCTTGTGTTCATGGATCGGAAGAATTAATATTGCTAAAATATCCATACTACTCAAAGTTATCTATAGATTCAATGCAATCCTTATCAAGATTCCAAGGGCATTTTTTTACAGAAATAGGAAGAAATCCTAAAATTTATATGGACCCACAAAAAAAAAAAAATAGCCAAAACAATCCTGAAAAAGAACAACAAAGTGGGAGGCATCCTGATTTCAAGCTATATTATAAAGTTGTAAACCAAACAGTAAACCAAAACAGTATGGTACTGGCATAAAAACAGACACATAGACAAATGGAACAGCATCAAGAATCCAAAAATAAACCCATACTTATCCAATCACCTAATATTTGACAAGTGTGCCAAGCATACTCAATGGAGAAAAGACAGTCTCTTCAATAAATGGTGCTAGGAAAATAGGATATTCACATGTAAAAGAATAAAACTAGACCCCTACCTACACCTCACAAAAATTAACTCAAACTGGATTAAAGACTTAAATGCAAGACCAGAAACCATAAAACTCCTAGGAGAAAATATAAGAAAAATCTCCTTGACATGGGTCTTGGCAATGATTTTCTGGAAATCACACCTAAAGTATCAATACCAGCAACAAAATAGAAATAAACAAGTGGGACTATTCAAAAAAAAAAACTTTGCACAACAAAATAAATGATTATCAAAATGAAAAGACAACCTACAGAATGGGAAGAATCTTTGCAAATATCTGATGAGGTGTTAATATCCAACACATATAAAGAATTCATACGACTCAACAGCAAAAACAAAAAAAACCCACAAAAAAACCAATAATCCAATTGGAACATGGGTAAAGGACCTAGACATTTTCCCAAAGAACATATATAAATGGCCAACATGTATATGAAAATGTATTCAACATCACTAATTGTCAGGTAAATGCATATCAAAACCACAGTGATATATCACCTCACACATATTAGAATGGCAATCATCAAAGAGACAAGAGATAACAAATGCTGGCAAACGTGGAGAAAAGGGAAGCCTCATACACTACTGGTGGGAAGGTAAGTTGGTGCAGCCACTGGGGAGAAGAGTATGGAGTTTCCTCAAAAAGCTAAAAACTACCATATGATCCAGCAATTCCACTTTGGGCTATATATCCAGAAAAATGGAAAACACTAATTTGAAAAGATACATGCACCCCAATGTTCATAGTAGAACTATTTACAAAGCCAAGATATGGAAACAACCTAAGTGTCCATTAACAGATGAATGGATAAAGAAGATGTGGCACATATATACAATGGAATACTACTCAGCCATAGAAAAGAATGAAATTTTGCCACTTACAACAACATGGATGGACTTGGAGGGCATTATGCTAAGTGAAATAAGTCAGACAAAGAAAGACAAATACTGTATGATATCACTTATATGCAGAATCTAAAAATTAAAACAAACTAGTGAATATAACAAAAAAGAAACAGACTCACAGATATAGAGAACAAGCTAGTGGTTACCATTGGGGAGAGGCAAAATATGGGTAGGGGATTAAGAGGTACAAACTACTATGTATAAAATAAGTAAGCTACAAGAATGTATTGTACAACACAGGGAATATAGCAAATATTACATAATAACTATAAGTGGAGTATAACCTTAAAAAAAAGAACACATGTCAAAGATTTTAACTAATTAATGAGGTAACCAGAAAGATGTTAAAACCTATCAAGGGCTTTCCCTGGTGGTCCACTGGTTAAGAATCTGCCTTCCAATGCAGGGGACGCAGGATCGATCCCTGGTCAGAGAACTAAGATCTCACATGCTGGGGACAACTAAGGCCATGCACTGCAACTACTGAGCCCGCACACCACAAATAGAGAGCCCATGTGCTCTGGAGCCTGCATGCCACAACTAGAGAGAAGCCCATGTACCACAACAAAACCACAGGCCAATATCACTGATGAACACAGATGCAAAAATCCTCAACAAAATACTAGCAAACAGAATCCAACAGCACATTAAAAGGATCATACACTATGATCAAGTGGGGTTTATTCCAGAAATGCAAGGATTCTTCAATATATGCAAATCAATCAATGTGATAAACCATATTAACAAATTGAAGGAGAAAAACCATATGATCATCTCAATAGATGCAGAGAAAGCTTTTGACAAAATTCAACACCCATTTATGATAAAAACCCTGCAGAAAGTAGGCATAGAGGGAACTTTCCTCAACATAATAAAGGCCATATATGACAAACCCACAGCCAACATCGTCCTCAAAGGTGAAAAACTGAAAGCATTTCCACTAAGATGAGGAACAAGACAAGGATGCCCACTCTCACCACTCTTATTCAACACAGTTTTGGAAGTTTTAGCCACAGCAATCAGAGAAGAAAAGGAAATAAAAGGAATCCAAATCGGAAAAGAAGTAAAGCTGTCACTGTTTGCAGATGACATGATACTATACATAGAGAATCCTGAAGATGCTACCAGAAAACTACTAGAGCTAATCAATGAATTTGGTAAAGTAGCAGGATACAAAATTAATGCACAGAAATCTCTGGCATTCCTATACACTAATGATGAAAAATCTGAAAGTGAAATCAAGAAAACACTCTCATTTACCATTGCAACAAAAAGAATAAAATATCTAGGAATAAACCTACCTAAGGAGACAAAAGACCTGTAAGTAGAAAATTATAAGACACTGATGAAAGAAACTAAAGATGATACAAATAGATGGAGAGATATACCATGTTCTTGGATTGGAAGAATCAACACTGTGAAAATGACTCTACTACCCAAAGCAATCTACAGATTCAGTGCAATCCCTATCAAACTACCACTGGCATTTTTCACAGAACTAGAACAAAAAATTTCACAATTTGTATGGAAACACAAAAGACCCCGAATAGCCAAAGCAATCCTGAGAACGAAAAACGGAGCTGGAGGAATCAGGCTCCCTGACTTCAGACTATACTACAAAGCTACAGTAATCAAGACAGTATGGTACTGGCACAAAAACAGAAAGATCAATGGAACAGGATAGAAAGCCCGGAGATAAACCCACGCACATATGGTCACCTTATCTTTGATAAAGGAGGCAGGAATGTACAGTGGAGAAAGGACAGCCTCTTCAATAAGTGGTGCTGGGAAAACTGGACAGGTACATGTAAAAGTATGAGATTAGATCACTCCCTAACACCATACACAAAAATAAGCTCAAAATGGATTAAAGACCTAAATGTAAGGCCAGAAACTATCAAACTCTTAGAGGAAAACGTAGGCAGAACACTCTATGACATAAATCACAGCAAGATCCTTTCTGACCCACCTCCTAGAGAAATGGAAATAAAAACAAAAATAAACAAATGGGACCTAATGAAACTTCAAAGCTTTTGCACAGCAAAGGAAACCATAAACAAGATCAAAAGACAACCCTCAGAATGGGAGAAAATATTTGCTAATGAAGCAACTGACAAAGGATTAATCTCCAAAATTTATAAGCAGCTCATACAGCTCAATAACAAAAAAACAAACAACCCAATCCAAAAATGGGCAGAAGACCTAAATAGACATTTCTCCAAAGAAGATATACAGACTGCCAACAAACACATGAAAGAATGCTCAACATCATTAATCATTAGAGAAATGCAAATCAAAACTACAATGAGATATCATCTCACACCAGTCAGAATGGCCATCATCAAAAAATCTAGAAACAATAAATGCTGGAGGGGGTGTGGAGAAAAAGGAACACTCTTGCACTGCTGGTGGGAATGTGAATTGGTACAGCCACTATGGAGAACAGTATGGAGGTTCCTTAAAAAACTACAAATAGACTTACCATATGACCCAGCAATCCCACGACTGGGCATATACCCTGAGAAAACCATAATTCAAAAAGAGTCATGTAGGGCTTCCCTGGTGGTGCAGTGGTTGAGAGTCCACCTGCCGATGCAGGGGACGCGGCTTCGTGCCCCGGTCCAGGAAGATCCCACATGCCACGGAGCGGCTGGGCGCGTGAGCCATGGCTGCTGAGCCTGCGCGTCCGGAGCCTGTGCTCCACGACGGGAGAGGCCACAACAGTGAGAGGCCCACGTACCGCAAAAACAAACAAACAAAAAAGAGTCATGTACCAAAATGTTCATTGCAGCTCTATTTACAATAGTCCAGAGATGGGAAACAACCTAAGTGTCCATCATCGGATGAATGGATAAAGAAGATGTGGCACATATATACAACGGAATATTACTCAGCCATAAAAAGAAACGAAATTGAGCTATTTGTAATGAGGTGGATAGACCTAGAGTCTGTCATACAGAGTGAACTAAGTCAGAAAGAGAAAGACAAATACCATATGCTAACACATATATATAGAATTTAAGGGAAAAAAAATGTCATGAAGAGCCTAGGGGTAAGACAGGAATAAAGACACAGACCTACTGGAGAATGGACTTGAGGATATGGGGAGGGGGAAGGGTGAGCTGTGACAAAGCGAGAGAGAGGCATGGACATATATACACTACCAAACGTAAGGTAGATAGCTAGTGGGAAGCAGCCGCATAGCACAGGGAGATCAGCTCGGTGCTTTGTGACCGCCTGGAGGGGTGGGATAGGGAGGGTGGGAGGGAGGGAGACGCAAGAGGGAAGAGATATGGGAACATATGTATATGTATAACTGATTCACTTTGTTATAAAGCAGAAACTAACACACCATTGTAAAGCAATTATACCCCAATAAAGATGTAAAAAAAAAAAAAAGATCCCACATGCTCCAACTAAGACCCGATGCAGCCAACATTTAATTAATTAATTAATTAATTAATTTTTAAAACGAGAGAGAGAGACAGGAGAGAACCTGCTTCCCTCTCTCCTCTCTGCCATGTGAGGATACAGAGAGAAGACGTCTGTCCGCAAATCAGTAAGAGGGTCCTCGTCAGAACCTAATCATGTGGGAACCCTGGTCTCAGACTTCCAGCCTCCAAAACTCTGAGAAATAAATTTCTGTTGTTAAAAAACCAAACAAACAAACCTATCAAAAGATCAACTGAGAAGCTAGATATGTACATATGGTTTAATTACGGGTTAAATACAAAACTGGTTAATGTCCAACAGGGCCATAAACCCTTGGGGTTATCTATTCCGCCGGACAGAAATGATTTTCATCTCTACCTGACGACCATCTGCAAGTTAACTTAACCTCTGCCCCAAGGGCTTGTGAAATACCTAGTAAATAGAGTCAGGCCTAGCATTGCACTGAAAGAACACTTTCAGTGTTCTCTCTTTTTCCTGTTTCCAAGTTTCAGATAACTTTTCCTGCAAAAAGCACAAAAAGCCAAACATGCAGCAAAATTAATAAAACACAAAGCAATGGGAGACTAATTCACTTCTGCTAGAGTGAGACCAATCCTTTTTATCTTTTATAATAACTATAAGTGGAGTATAAGCTTTAAAAATTGTGAATCACTATATTGTGCACGTGTAACTTGTATAACATTGTACAGCAACTATACTCCAATTCAAAAAAAAGATCAAACAATCTTTTAAAACATAAGGAGAAATATAGAGCCGGGGTTACAATCTCAAAGCTTGCAGGGGATTATCATAAATGAAGTAGGTTTAAGAAAAAGATCAACAACCAAAAGTATGATAACCTATGTGTAAGTACTTCCTTCACGCGGGACGTGATGGTACTCTTCCTGCTGTCTCAGAGTTTGGGCTGAAGTCCCCAAGCTGAGGCTGCTAGTGACAAGGACCTCTACTTCTACAGACAGCTGAGATTTAATAAACTACCATTTTAATAAATGAGAGCAGATCCAATAACCCAGTAAACTAGAGCAGAACCCATCTAGCTGGACACCCCCAGCCTAGAACAAGAAGACCGAAAGGAGAATTACTGGCAGGGAATTCACAGGACTAGAAGAGGGAGGCAGGGGCCTCCCACAAGCCAGCTGAGAGGTCTCCAGGAAAAGTACTGAGCCGGACGGGGAGCTCCCGGGGAAGGGGTGCCTGAGGTCTCCCTCCAGCTATAGAAACTCATGGGACTATCTTGGTGGGGCCACCAGGATGTAGATGGTGAGAGAGGGTTGGGGAGAACCAGAGTCAGAGGATACGTGTGAACATAACCTCATGAGCAGTGAGTAGAAGTGCAAGGATGGACACATCCCCATGAAGCAAGAGGATCCAGGGAACACAGCCTGCTTGAAACACCTTGAAGTTCCTCCTTCCAAAAGGAGCGTCTTCAGCGATGAGGGAATCAGCAGAAAGAGGCTGCCTTAGTCCATGTTACAAATATCATAGACCAGTGGCGTATAAACAGAAGAAATTTATCTCTCACGGTTCTGGAGGCTGGGAAGTCCAAGATCAAGGCGATGGCAGATTCAGTTTCTGATGCAAACCTGCTTCCTTGTTCACAGTCAGCTGTCTTCTTGCTGTGTTCTCACATGACAGAAGGGGCAAGGAATCTCTCTGGGGTCTCTTTTATCAGGACACTAATCCCATTCATGAGGGCTCCACCCTCCTGACCTAATCACCTCCCTAAGGACTCACCTCCTAAGACCATCATATTGGTGGGCAGGATTTCAACATTTAAATGTTGCGGGGACACATTCAGACTACAGCAGATATTGTAGATGCAGATGGGGACCAGGGTAGGGAGAGAATCCACCAAATGGCAAGAAAGAGCATGGCACACAGGTCCTTGCAAAGGTGTGTTCCAGAAACACACCTCATGCCTTTAGAGTAAAGAGGTACCAGCTGGCCTCATCATGGCACTCCTGTCACATAGGCTTTACCCTTTTCTTCTGTGCCCCCCGCTCTCCCTACACCTTTGAGGAGCCTGCAGCAGGAGGACACAGAAAGCGTGACAGAGCAAGATGAAGCCAGAGTACACACCCCAGGCCCCTTCCTCACCCCCAGGGGAGGGGACCCGTCTGGAACTCAGTGTGACGTCACAGTGCTGACTTAGGCTAACTTTTAAATGTCTGCAAAGGAGACTGTTCTTACAGCTAAAACAGGACAAACGTGGGTCTGTCTGAGATGTCATAGGGGGTAGGGGGGCCGAGAGGGAAATTGATGGAATCATGTGAAGGTATTGGTAGTAAAAAAATAATAATAATAGGGCTTCCCTGGTGGCGCAGTGGTTGAGAATCTGCCTGCCAATGCAGGGGACACGGGTTCGAGCCCTGGTCTGGGAAAATCCCACATGCCGCGGAGCAACTAGTCCCGTGAGCCACAACTACTGAACCTGCGTGTGTGGAGCCTGTGCTCCGCAACAAGAGAGGCCGTGAGAGTGAAAGGCCCGCGCACCGCGATGAAGAGTGGCCCCCGCCCGCCGCAGCTAGAGGAAGCCCTCGCACAGAAACAAAGACCCAACACAGCCAAAATTAAATTAATTAATTAATTTAAATAATAATAATAATAATAAAGCTGGTCCCCGACACTGCCTGTGGAGCTGGTCCATATAATGAAAGGCAAAATGGTAGCTCCAGCAGGGTTTCTGAGGAGTGAGCTACCCAAGTGGGGTACCCAGACTCGGGGCGCTGGACACGGATCTTAAACCTCTCATCGTCCAGATCAGGAATGTAAGTCAGATTGGAGATGAGGAGATTTTGGAATCTAAAATGAGGGGTTTAGAGACACCCCTCATCCCCTTTCCTCAAAGAGGGGAGGTGGAAGTTGCCATCACCTGAATTCGGCTTCAGCAGGCCCCTCTGTGAGCATGCTCTGTGCTCCGCCTGCATGGGCACAGTTTCGCCCTCCGGGGAAATCTGGAATCTTTTGACAGTCCCTCCAGGGGAAGTGAGAGGAATGGGAGGGAGGAGGGAGAGAGGAGGGGACGCACTCCCAGGATCTGTCTGGATGCAGACGCACAAGTGTTACCAGGGGCCAGAGGTGAGCCACGCGAGAGGAAGCCAGCGCAGGGTTCCAGGGCTGGTCCAAAACTAGGGGCAACTAGGTCTCTGCCAGGAGAAGCTAAAAGCACCCCCAGATTCCTAGGGCTGCAGAAGGAGCAAGTGGCCAACCAGAAAAGAGATGCATGACCTCACAAAGCCAGCCTAGGACAGGCCTCCCCACCTGGACTTGTCTATGGTCCCAGCCCTTCATCCTGCAGGGAGTGGGGCGGAGGCCTGGCACCCCACTGTAGCAGCACCCCACCCCACCCCCGCCAATAGGGAGAGGGTAGAGGTCACACCTTTGAAGCGCGGCTTTTATATGGGATGGGACATTCTCACTGTTGAATTGGGATTGTGTTGAGGGACTCAGAAGAAAAGGAAGAACCTCTCATAACCTATGAGAGGTCACAGAAGTCCTGGGAGGCCCCTGAGAAACTCCCATCCACTGGGCTCATTCAAGACAGTAGTGAGGACCTAGAGATTGTCATACTGAGTGAAGTAAGTCAGACAGAGAAAGACAAATATCATGTGATATCACTTATACGTGCAATCTAAAGAAATGGTACAAATGAACTTATAATATTTATAAAACACAAATAGAGTCACAGATATGGAAAACAAACTTATGATTACCAAGGGGGAAGGGGGGAGGGATAAATTGGGAGAGTGGGATTGACATATACACACAACTATATATAAAATAGATAACTAATAAGAACCTACTGTACAGCACAGGGAATTCTACTCAATACTCTTGTAACGGCCTATATGGGAAAAGAATCTAAAAAAGAGTGGATATATGTATATTTATAATTGACGCACTTTGCTGCGCACCTCAAACTACCACAACGTTGTAAATCAACTATACTCCAATAAAATTTAGAAAAAAGACTTCGTAATAAAAAATATATATAGTAGTGACGTTCTTCTGACCCCACTCCATCCCCTCAGGCCATTAATTAGCATGGGCAACACTCGATTTGCATTTTAAATTGAAAAAAATTGAATAACAAATATTTAACTACTACTTTTGTTTTAATCATTTGTTACCCCCCCCCTTGAAAACAGACTTTTTTCCTTCTGTACCAAGATCTCCGTGCCAGGTGTGGAATTTGACACTGCTCTGTAACTAGAGAATGCAGCCTTAAATCTGTGAACAAAACATGTTGCCTGCATTTCAGTAAACAAAGAATGTTGCCTGCCTTTCCGGTAAACAATAAATTACCCTGGCCATCAAGCCAGCAGCCATCGCAGCCGCCCTGACAGTGTGCCCTCAGGGGATTCAGGATGGAGTAAAACAGGAGACTGGCCCTAGATAGTTAAAGTGCGTATCAACGGAATGATTTCAACCAACCCAGACTCTTGCATCTTCCCATATATAGAAAAGTGCTAAACTCATTAACTTTAGATGTCTTTTTTTGTTGGTTTTTTTTTTTTTTTTTTTGCGGTACACGGGCCTCTCACTGCTGTGGCCTCTCCCGTTGCGGAGCACAGGCTCCTGACGCGCAGGCTCAGCGGCCATGGCTCACGGGACCAGCCGCTCCGCGGCATGTGGGATCATCCCGGACCTGGGCACGAACCCGCGTCCCCTGCATCGGCAGGCGGACTCTCAAGCACTGCGCCACAAGGGAAGCCCAGATGTCTGTTTTACGTAGTTAGCGGTTTTCTTTTGATGTTCCACTACCTTTTTTTTTTTTTTTTTTTTTTTTTTTTTAGCAAAAACTCCTATATGTCCCAGCTCCTCCCTGACCTCTTTGGAACAGACCCTCAGAGACATCTGAGAAGCTGCCTTCCTGGGCTATAGTCTTCAGTGATGCCCTAAATAAAACATAATTCTCAATTTTTAGGTTGCGCATTTATTTTTCAGTTGACAAATCCTTAGACTGAGATTATATAAGGGTGAAATCGTTTTCAACCACGGAAAGTTTAAAATGAAATTCACACTATCGATACTTCGGGGCTAAGGTTAGATATAATCTATGTATTTGGTGTTTAAAGTGTCATTTTTCAGAGAATGACATTTTAGAGTATTTGACAGATGAGTTAGTGATTCCAATTTAAAATATGCCATTAATCTTTAGACTTAACGATTTTAAGTTGAACGGTGTGAATCTGTCTAAATTTGCAAACAATGCTGGAATATTTAAGAAAACATGAGATTTACAATATTTAAATTTTTATTAGATTTCTAAGAACTTTTTTACATTACTTGGGAAAATTTTGTGTGTTGAGGTCATAAACTGCCCGGTCAGGGATCTGAAGTGAATAAAAAGAAAATCAAGCATATTGAATTTAAATGAATTCATGAATGTGCTTCATAACATTAAAGGAAATTGTATTAACTGAGTTGAAAACAGGGCTGGTTTTGAAGATTCATGCTTAACCTGCATACCAGCTACGGAGAAGTGCAGGGAATCACAGCCCAGTCTCATAATCTGGGGTCTCATTTCATGCACTTACCCCTCGTGGCTGTGGAAGTTTCACAGCAAAGTCAGCTGAGAAAGGCAATACCCTAAAACTGCCTGATGGTGGTCGGTTCACGGCATTCGTTTATTACCAAGAACAGACTATAGCAGGAAAATCTATGGAAGCCTAGTGGAGGGCATTCAATGAGAGGAAACCTTCTGTGGGGAGGGCCATGAGGATGAATAAGAGCGTCTGGGGTGCAGGGACACAGAGAGAACTCACAAACCTGCAGAGAAGCCACGGAGCAGAGTGCACTCCAGAGGCTGGACCTGGTGGGGGGTGAAGGACGTTTTCTTACCACTGGGTGGTGTCGACTGAAAAAAATGCACCTAAAAATTGAGAACTATGTTTTATTTGGTAGACTTGCTGAGGACTTAAGCCAGGGAAACAGCCTCTCAGATTGCTCAGAGGGACTGTTCTGAAGAGGTAAGGAAGGAGCCAGGATATAGGAATTTTAGAAAAAAAAAAAAACCTCACCATGGAACCTCAAAAGATTACTACTAATTAAAGAAAAACCAGACATCTCAAGTTAATGAATTTAGCACTTGTCTGTGTATGGGAAGATGCAAGAGTCTGGGCTCACTGAAATCATTCCTCTGATACGCACCTTATCTAGAGCCAGTGTCCTGCTTTTCCCCATCCTGAATCCCCTCAGGGTGCACAGTCGGGGTGGCTGCAGTGACTGATGGCCTGATGGCTGCAACATCCTTCGTTGACTGATATGGCAGGGGACAGTCTTCGCCCACAGTGGAAAGACCAGTTTTAGAAAGAAGTAGGCTGAACAAGGTGAAGGAGAGAAGACATCTGAGAACTCAAAATGCAGCAGCAAATGGACAAAAGGGGGGGCAGGGAGGGGTACACAGAGCTGCAAATGCAGTGAGTATCCTCGACCCCACTCTACTCAGACACAAGTTCTTTACAACCACATCTGAGTAGAGAAGGCAATTGGGGGCGGGGAGGGGAAGTGGGGGCTCACCCCTGCCCCCTCCAGGCTGTGAGCTGCTCCAACCCCAGCACGCCTCCTTCACCTTTGTGTCCCCAGAGCCCGGTACCCAGGCAGCCTCAGGAAACGTTTGCTGGAGGAAAGGCCAGAACAGAAGTCACGCCCCTGCTGTGGAATCAGGAGATTCCTGGAGAGCAGGTAAGCGGCCTTAGCGCAGGGTGCTGTGGTCAACGTGTGGTTTCTCTCTTAATCTTTACGCACTTGTCTTGCCAGACACAAAAATAACCGAAGTTGCTTTATATTTTGTAGCTTGCATTCAATACTGTAAGCCAGGAAGCTTTTACTTTAAATGTTTTAACAGAAAAGTGTCCTGTGCTTTAAAATGTCAACATGGATCTCCTATTTTCAACTCTGGAGTCCTTTTCTCCAGTATTTTTTTCTCTCTCCCCAGGATCATTATGATCCTTCCTTGGGCTCAGACGACATTCTACGTTAGACAAGTGAGCTTCCCCACCACCCTCCCCTCCCCCGTCACCTCTCCGCGAGGACAACGGCCTCCACTGTGATCTAAGATGCGTCATGAATCCATTAGTGACCATGGAGTCCCCTCTTCATGGGCTCCAGTCAACCGTTTCCGATTGCATACTTGACATTTCTACTGTAATGGCCCACTGTCACCTCAAAGTCATCTAAAATTAAGCTAGAGTTCCTCCATCCCCACAGAACAGCTGCCCTGCCTGACTTCTATTTCTACTAATGGCTTCAATAGCCTCCCAAGTCCAAACTCAAGTTCATGGTCACTTTGCTCACTCTCTTGCCTTCCCCCACCCACCACTGCAGATGTAGCCAACTACTGAGTTCTTTCCTCAACTTTTCTCTAGCATTCATCTGAATTTTCACTGCCTCGACCATTCTTTAGGTTCATACTACCTCTTTTTTTTTTTTTTTTTTGGTTCACACTACCTCTGCTCCTAATGTATCCACCCGCCTCCATTTTCTCTGTCCTTTAATCTGATCTAACAGATTAATCTTCCCATAATAAAAGTAAAAATAACAACAGCCAACATTTACTAAGCACGTACTATGTGCCAGGTTCTGTTCTAAGATCTTGACATATATCCATTCATTCAATAACCACAGCAATCTTCATTTTGGTATTCTGACTTTACAGATGAGAAAACTTGAGGCACAGAGAGGTTAAGCAGCCCACCCAGGAACACACAGCTAGGTGTGTGGAGCATTAGGATGACATAAGGCCCCCCTCACCACTGTCTACAGCGTGTTGACCAAACCACATCCCCCACAGAGTGGCCCCCACCTCACTCTCTCTGCTGTACTCATGTCAGCAAGACTCCTGCCTTTCCCTTGGCTAAATATGTCTGGTAGTTTCCCTCTCCTGTCTCCTAGGTCCCCCTCCATCCTTTCTGCCCTCCTGACCCGTCCTCCCAGGCACAACTGCAGGCGCCCTCCTTCCATCCCATCTTTGAGGCCGTCGTAGCCCGCCGTGGTCCCTGCTGCCTCTGCTGTTGTCAGTGCCCCTGCTGAGCAGTGCCAATGGTACCTTATCTCTCGGGGTGTACCGCCAAGTATGATGTCCTGACATCGCTGATGTGACAGGGCCACTCTGGCGTGGAAGACGTTTTGAGGTGGCAGGATCCAAACAGTCGTATCTAAATATAAACAGGTTATTGGTTTTACTTTTTGTTTTTTTATCTTATTGTATTTCATTTTTAATAACCAAGAAATATTAATAGACATCCTTAACCCTTACCCTTTCCCCTTCTCTCCACCTCTCCCTGAGCCTAGCTTTTGCTCAGGGATTGGTGGTGTGCGGTCTGTGAAACACACGACCTGATCTTTTTTGTTTTCTTCATTACTTTTTCTACTAGGATATATACACACGGCACAAAATTCCAAAGGCACAGAAAATGTATCATGAAAAATGTCTCCCTTACTACCCTGTCCCTCCCTCTCCCAAAGGCAGCCACTCATCTTTCCAGAGATATTCAGGATATGCTCAAACATATAAATATATATACTTGATGTTTTTCAAGATGAAAGTTTTAATCATGTGTTTTCTGACACTGTGATTATCAAGACATAGATATTAAAAAGTATTCTGCACACACTACTATATATAAAATAGATAACTAACAAGAAATTACTGTAGAGCACAGGGAAGTCTACTCAATACTCTGTAATGACCTACATGGGAAAAGAATCTAAAAAAGAGTGGAGATATATATATATATAACTGATTCACTTTGCTATATAGCAGAAACGAATACAACATTGTAAATCAACCATACTCCAATACAAATTAATTTAAAAATAAAAAAATAAAAAGTATTCTAATGTTGGGGCAATTAGTATCTAATCAGTGTAGTATTTCAGTGTTGCAAGTTTTAGAGATCTGTTGCACAAAATGAGAATATACTTAACACCACTGAACTGTACACTTAAACATGATTAAGATGGTAAATGGAATATTATGTGTTTTTTTACCATACTCTGAAAAAAATGATCCTGATGTCCAAATGGTGGTATTGACACATCATGCACCTCCCCTCCCAGCTCTCCGTAACTCTACTGTCTTGTACATTTCTGTACCTCTGCTTCTCTCTTCCCCGAGGCCCAGTACCGGTCCAGTGTCTGGGCTCAGCGCAGACACTCAGTAATCTGGTTTGGCGCACTGCGGGGCTCAGTGAAAACCACAGTCCAGAACAAGGAAAGGCTCGGAGTGAGAACTGGAGTGGGGGTCGGCAGGGGCAAAGAGAGGGGAAAGATGGAGGAATTAGCCAGGGAGAAAAACCCAGACATGGAGAAAAGTGGAAGTGTGAACTTCAGTGTTTGCCGTGACCACTGCCCCTTCCACCAGCGCCTGGATGCGCCATGGGAGACGCCCCGCGTGTCTGTCTGCTGGGGTCTCACTCACCCCAGCCCCACCCCCTGAGGAAACAGGGCCCCAGCTTGGCCCACCTTCCCTGCAGTTTGTTCACTTTGCAGAACTGGGCTCGGCTTGGCTTTCCTGGTGTCATTCCCCCAACCATCACCATCTCTTTGAGAAAACTGTTTCTGTGGTGACTCAGAAAAGGAGTCATAAAGCACTGAATCACCACTGCCCCCTCCTGCCCTACTCCGTAGCTTCTGCTTTGTGTTTTCCCTTCCAGAGACCATTTAAGATCCGTTTCTGTGCTCTTAGCCCTATACAACAGCTGCCGCTGCCCGCTAAACCCAAACCAGCAGTAACCTTTTCCCCTACCCAATGTTTACCTGGAACTGGCTGGCACTGATAAATGCCCTGCCTTGCCTGCCTACTAACCAAGTTGAAAAAGGAAAGAAAATCAGATCAACAAGAGAACAAATCTGTACTTGGCTGAGGTCCACACTGCTTCTAAATGATAAGCAAGAAATTCATGTCCCTTACTGAGACTCTGAAAAAGCTTTCTCTGTGTTTAAAAACTGTTTAGGAACGATTCTAAATGATGTAACATTGAAAAGGCCCACATGGAAGGGAAATGAAATACTCCTTTAAAACATATGAAATTTTTTCTAATAAATGCTCAGTAATTCACACGCAAAAAATCTAAACAAAGACCTTAAACCCTTCCCCAAAATTAACTTAAAATGGATCAGAGACCTAAATGTGAAATACAAAATTACAAACTCCAGAAGAAAACCTACAGACTTCGGGTACGCGATGACTTTTTGGATATGACACCAAAGGCACAGTGCATACAAGAAAGAATTGATAAGCTGGAATTCTTTAAAATTAAAAACTTCTGCTCTGGAAAAGACACTAACAAAAGAATGAGAAGACGAGCCACAGACTGGGAGAAAATATTTGCAAAAGACACATCTGATGAAGGGCTGTTCTCCAAAGTGTACAAAGAACTCTTAAAACTCAACAATAAGAAAAACAAAAAAAGCAAACAATTAGAAATAGGGCAAAAGCAATGAGCAGACACCTCACCAAAGAAGATATACAAATGGCAAATAAGTACATGAGAAGATGCTCAATATCATGTCACTCGGGAATTGAAATTAAAACAACGAGAAACGAAACTGAGTTATTTGTAGTGAGGTGGATGGACCTAGAGTCTGTCATACAGAGTAAAGTAAGTCAGAAAGAGAAAGACAAATACCGTATGCTAACACATATATATGGAATCTAAAAACAAACAAAAAAATGGTTCTGATGAACCTAGGGGCAGGATAGGAATAAAGACGCAGACGTAGAGAATGGACTTGAGGACACGGGGAGGGAGAAGGGTAGGATGGGACGAAGTGAGAGAGTGGCATGGACATATATATACTACCAAACGTAAAACAGATAGCTAGTGGGAAGCAGCCGCATAGCACAGGGAGATCAGCTCGGTGCTTTGTGACCACCTAGAGGGATGGGATAGGGAAGGTGGGAGGGAGACGCAAGAGGGGGGGGATATGGCGTTATATGTATACATATAGCTGATTCACTTTGTTAGACAACAGAAACTAACACAACATTGTACAGCAATTATACTCCAATAAAGATGTTAAAATTAAATTAAAAAAAACAACAACGAGATACCACTATACAGCTACTGAAATGACCAAGATCTGGAACACCAACACCAAATGCTGGTGAGGATGTAGAGCGACAGGAACTCTCATTCGTTGCTGGTGGGAATGCAGAATGCACCAGCCACTTTGGAAGACAGCTACAATGCTTACAAGACCAAGCATCCTCTTACCATACAATCCAGCAATCGTGCTCCTTTGATATTTACTCAAAGAAGTTGAAACCTTATGTCCACGCAAAAAAACTAGACATAAATGTTTATAGCAGCTTTATTCATTATTGCCAAAACTTGGAAGCAACCAAGATGTCCTGTAGTAGGTGAATAGATAAACTCTGGTTCATTCAGAAAATAGATATTATTCAGCACTGCAAAGAAATGAATAGATGTGGAGGAACCTTAAACGCATATTACTAAGTGAAAGAAGGCAATCCGAAAAGGCTACATATTGTATGATTCCAACTATAGGACATTCTGGAAAAGGCAAAACTATTGACAGTTAAAAAGATCAGTGGTGGTCAGGAATTAGGAGGGAGGAGGGATGAATAGGTGAAACACAGGGGACTTTTAGGGCAGTGAAACTAAGCTGCATGATACTGTAATGATCTATACATGTCATTATACATTTGTCCAAACCCTTAGGACGGACAACAAAAGAGTGAACCCTAATGTAAACTACAGACTCTGGGTGATAATGATCTTCACCATGAGATTCATCAATTGTAACAAGTAGACCACTCTGGGGAGGGATGTTGGTAGTGGGGGAAGCTATATGTGGGGCTGGGGGCATATGGGCAGTCTCTGTACTTTCTGTTCAATTTTGTTAGGAACCTAAAACTGCTCTTAAAACTTAAGTCTATTTAAAAATCATAAGAGGAAAGATTTTAAGAATAAATTAAAACTCAAGTTTATGTTAGAAACAATGACTATTCCTACTATAAACAACCACATGAATGACTACACAAACCCTTCAGGCCAGGAGGCCTGGGTTCTCAACACATTCTCTCTTGGACCTGTTGGGATATGTGTATTCTGTCCTGACTTTTTAAACCAAACCATCAAGGTGTGGCACAGTAATCTTTTTTTTAATTGGTTTCCTCCTCATATTTTCCTCTTGTTCTTCCCCGTTCTGATAGACTCCATTCTTAGTCTCAGGATATAAACTTTTATCACCATTTCCTTGGTTGAATTAACAAGTGGATTGGCTAGATTGTGAAAGACATTAGGGAAACAGAAGCTGGAACCAGGAGGAATTAGATGCTGTGCCTAAGAAGGCTCTGTGCAAGGCCCATCGGTTGCTCATGTCTCCATGGACCCCTAGGACCAGTGGTCATAGCACTTGACAGGGTCAGACAAGGATAATTCACATAGCCAAGAGCATCATTCACACAATGCAAGTGAAGAGAACAAGTGCGGCCATGAAGGAAGAAAAAAGGATCTGACCAGCAATTTGTACAGATCTATGCATGAGGATAACTAAAACATGCACAGGGTCAAATTCATTTGCATGTATGTGTGTGCATCTCAGGTTATACATAAGTTATGCACACAAGAAGACACGCTCTCATGGGCGCATAGGTATACTGAAAAGATCAGAAAAACTTCTCCTGAGTATGTATCTTTAACCAAAATGCAAAAGAAAACATTTCCAATTTTCATCATTATCATCATTAATATTAACGAGCAAATTACAATGTAACGCCAGCTGGTACGTTTCTCAGATAACAAGTTGGGCACTAATACACAGCTTTTTACGTTTTGTTTTCTTAAAGTATTCTGTTGTTACTTTTTCTAAAATTATAAACAGCGTTCCACATCCATAGTTAACCTGAATTTTTTTTAATCCTTCTGAATCTGGAATGTAAGCTAAACAGTTTGAGATGAAATTCACACACCATACAATTCACCCATTTAAAGTGGTCAATTCAATGGTTTCTAGTATATGCACAGAACTGTGCAAACATCACCACAATCAACTTTGGAACGTTTTCATCTCCACAAACAGAAACCCTGTACCTTAGCAATCACCCTTCTATGCTCGCATCCACGTCAGCACTAAGCAGTCACTAAACTACTTTTCTGTCTCTACAGATTTGATTCTGGACACTTCGCATAAATGAAATAGTATAATATGTGGTCTTTCATTACTGGATTCTTTCACTTAGCATTGTTTTGGAGGTCCATCCTCGTTGTAGCATGTCTCAGTACTTCATTTTTTAAAAAATATTTATTTATTTATTTGGTTGTGCTGGGTCTTAGTTGCGGCAGGTGGGCTCTGTAGTTGTGGCATGCAAACTCTTAGCTGCGGCATGCGTGTGGGATCTAGTTCCCTGACCAGGGATCAAACCCAGGCCCCCAGAGCCTTAGCCACTGTGCCAACAGGGAAGTCCCATCATTCCTTTTTATGACTGAATAACATTAAATTGTATGTATAGAACATGTTTTGTTTATCCATTCATCTGTTGGTAGACGCTTGAGTTATTTCCATCTTTTGACTATTGTAAAGCTGCCATGAACACTGATGAACAAATATCTATCTGAGTCTCCATTTTCAATTCTTTTGGGTATAGCCCTAGAGTGGAATTTCTGGATGATATGGTAACTCTATGCTGAGCTTTTTGAGGAGCTGCCAAACCATTTTGCATAGTGGCTGTACCATTTAACATTCCCACCAGCAATGGGTTCCAATTTCCACACATCCGCATCAAAACCTGTTAATTTCCTTGATGATGATGATGACTGTGAGAGCCATTTAGGTGGGTATAAAATGGTATCTTACTGTGGTTTTGAGCTGCATTTCCCTAATGACTAATGATGGTGAGTGTCTTTTCATGTTCTTACTGGCCATCTGTATATCTTCTTTGAAAAATATCTATTCAAGTCCTCTGCCCATTTTTAAATGAGACTGTCTTTTAATTATGACTCCATTTTTCTTAGCAGTCCTTGTTTTTAGCCCAGGTTGCCATATATGTTAGTAAGGAAGGCCCAGAGGTTAAATTTCATGTCCCTCACTGCTACGACTTCAGTAAGATGGACAAGTCTGTTTTGGACTCGGCTGCTGCCCTACATTGCTCTGTTGTCCTCAACCACAAGTCTGTCATTCTTACATCATCTGGGGCCTCTGAGTGGCATGACGTTCACTTTATGCACCACTGTAAGACAAACCTAGTCAAAGCATCATCGTTGCTGGAGGAGAGTTTGATGCAAGGGAGATTATGGCTGACTTTGTGAAGTGAAGGGTCTAATCCTCCCCTTTTAATAAACTAAAATTTAAAGAAAATAATGTTAAATTTATACCTACCACAAAGGAAGCAGTCAGCAATCTTTGCATCTTTTGCAACTTAATCTTGATGTAAAACGTGAGTTGCAATGAAGGATAGGTTATATTTAAATGAGGAAAAACTCTGATTGATTCATTGCTAACTGCTGAGAGAAATGTCAGAGGAACATTCCGTGATGAATGGAATTGAACTGTGAGGCCCACCCCTACCCACTTGGCGGAAGCTACTCCATTAACAAGCATCACAGTGTTTTTCAGAGTGGGGTAATGCGCAGCTCGCATCAGAAGCACCAGGGGGTGCTGGGTAAGAATGCATATTCCCAGGTCCCGCTCCAGCCCAGAAACATACATTCCTACAGGTGGGCCCAGGAATCTGAATTTTAACGTTTCCTAGGCAATTCCTATGCACAGCACAGTTTGACAAAATGGGGCTGGAAGACCTTTATCAGCCTCTAAGGGAACTGGCAAATTTGATGTACAGTAAAAATGACCACTTTTAAAGTCTTTAGATTAAGCATAAATGGGTATGTTAAGAATTCCTCCTTCAAACAGGTGCTCAAGACTTTTTTTTTAAATGTTGTCAGGTCAGAATTATCCCGATGATCTTATTTCTAGTTATTATCTGCCTATCACACGGAAGTGCAGCCTAGGGCTATACCAATATGCGTTAACCTTGAAATACCGAAGGTTATTTCAGGACGTTGTGGGGCTCCTGGGCACAGAAGCCTTTCAGACAGTTGCTAATCAGGGAAGGGAGGGGATGCAGAGACAAGGGAGGAGCAGCCAGGAAACAACAGTGCAGCCTTGGGGCAGGGTCCTGGTTCTGCCTCAATGGATACACATAACAGTATCTTTGAGCTCATCTGCGGAACTAAAACTCCCACCAAACGGAAGATGTTCCAGAGAGAAGGTCACAGCTTGATAACCTCAAAGCTCACCAGGAAATCACCTGAAGCCAGATTAAAGGAGTACAGGCCCTGCACACACCCTGATCCTTCTCAGCAACCCCACCCTAGAAGCATTGCTATAAAACGCCTCACCAAATGCTCCCAGGTGGGGGGACACAGTTTTTCAGGGCATGAGCCTGTTGTGTCCCCTCTGCCTGGTGAAGCAATAAAGCTATTCTTTTCTACTTCACCCAGAACTCTGTCTCCAAGATCCCATTCAGCACTGATGCACAGAGGCCAAGCTTTCAGCATCAATACCATTTCCAATATTTCCATATACCAACTTTAGAGGACATTTTTCTGTCCCTGTCTCTCTCTCATGCAGCGAAAGAGTAGAAACAACCACACGTTCAATAAGAGGGGGATGCCAAGCTGGCCCATTAAAACAATGGAATATATGCACTTATTTAAAATTAAATTTATAAAGATTATGAAATAACAATGTTATTTCATAATGTTCATATTGTGGTATCAGGAAAAACAATCTATATAGACTCTGACGATTGTAACTTTGTATTATAGAAAATACAAATACAAAACAGCTGGAAGTAAGTTCCCAAAAAGGTTAGCAGTGATATGACTATAGCGAGTCTGTTTTCTTCCTACTCTTCAAATTGTTCCGCTTCAAAGACCATGTCTTATTTTTATAATGCAAAAACCTTTTTTTCTAAAAAAAGGGGCATTTTATTGCCATGAATAATTACCACTACGCAGTTCAATTTCTCTAGACAATGGTTTAGCAGTAACCATTCATCTTGCCTACAGCACAGTTCATCTAATCAAAAATGCAAGAAAGTTAAGTCTTCCAGAAATTCAGGACTTGAGTTTTTCTCTTTTAGCCTCCACTGGACTGGTTTCCCTGGGGCAAAATGCTGGGGGCATTTTCTCTGATTGTTGACTTTCACCAAACTGAAGGATATCATCTAGACAGGGCGTAGTGCTTTCTGAGATAAAACTCAACAATTGAACAGGGTGGAATCAATTCATCTGAAAGCACAGAGTTATGAAACTTGGGTTCTGGGCCCTGATCTGCTCTCAGCTGCCTGGCTGAAGTTGAGAAAATTACTTCCCCTCTCTTGGCCTCCATTTGTCTGAAAATGATAAGGTTTTGAAACCCAGCAGGACCTTGTGGGGCTCCTGGGCACGGAAGCCTTTCTGTGTCCCCCATTTCTTGTTTGTAAGAAACAGGTTTCAGCCTCCATGACCTTCTCTGAGTTCCAAAGGGCAGGTTCAAACAGCTGCTAATCAGGGAAGGGAGGGGATGCAGAGACAAGGGAGGAACAGTCAAGAAACAATAGTGCAGCCTCGGGGCAGCGTCCTGGCTCTGCCTCAAGGGATACACGTAACAACATCTTTGAGCTCTTCTGCAGAACTAAAACCCCACCAAATGGAAGATGTTAACTGCTTGATGAAGCACTCTTCATTCCAGAGAAGGTCACAGTTTGATAACCTTGAGAACCACAGAAGCTCATCAGGAGACCCCCTGAGGCCAGATTAAAGGAATGTGGGACCTGCCCACACCCTGATCCTTATCAGCAACCCGCCCTTGAAGCACCACTATACAACTTCTTGCCAAATCCCCCTGGGTTGGGACACACAGTTTTTGAGGGCATGAGCCTGCTGTGTCCCCTCTTTGCCTGGTGAAGCAATAAAGCTATTCTTTTCTACTTCACCCAAAACTCTGTCTCCAAGATTCAATTCAGCACTGGGGCACAGAGGCCGAGTTTTCAGCATCAGTTTGACTAGATCCATAAGGTCTCTCTAGCTTTAATAATCTGTGAATCCCACTTAAAGAGGTCAACAGCCCAAGGAGATCACAGTTTTGTAGAAAATACCTCTTGTGTGTATGGGTGAGGGGGGGGCATGAGAGGGAAGCCTGAAGGACTCATCCTCAAGAAATCATAGACAAAGGGCACAAAGTTATATAAGCAATGATATTGTTTACAGTGTTGTTTATAATAGAGAAAAATAGACAAGGTAATTTTTCAACTGTACAGGAAGAATTAAATAACGGTACAGCCAAAAAGTGTAATATTTGGTAGTCATTTAAAATGAGAGGGACTTCCCTGGTGGTGCAGTGGTTAAGAATCCGCCTGCCAATGCAGGAGACAGGGGTTCGAGCCCTGGTCCAGGAAGATCCCACATGCCGCAGAGCAACTAAGCCCATGTGCCACAACTACTGAGCCCGTGTGCCACAACTACTAAAGCCCATGCGCCTAGAACCCATGCTCCGCAGCAAGAGAAGCCACCACAATGAGAAGCCTGCGCACCGCGACAAAGAGTAGCCCCCGCTCATCACAACTAGAGAGAGCCCGTGTGCAGCAACGAAGACCCAACATAGACAAAAATAAATAAATAAAATTAGGTAGATCGGTACATACTGACATAAAAAGCTATTCATTACATATTAACTGGAAAAGCTACTTATAAAAATATTTAAAGTATACCTTTTTGAAATCTGTACATCTACCCACAGCTCTTGAGAGGTTATTTTGTGGTGGTGGTGAAATTGCTGCTAAGATTTTTCTTTTGGTTTATCTGTAATTTCTAACTTTCTATACTAAACATGCGTTAGTTGTGTAATTACAACAAATACCCAGTGTGTATCAGTTTGGGTTCTCCAGAGAAACAGAACCAGTAGATTATATATAATCTCACACACACACAGAGAACCAATAGGATAGATAGAAATACATATTCATAGGATATGTATGTGTGTGTATGTATATAAGTATAAAGAGATATATTTTAAGGAATTGGCGCTTGTGATTGCAGGGGCTGGCAAGTCTAAAATCTGTAGGGGAGGCTGGCAGGCTGGAAACTCCAGCAGGAGTTAATGTTGCAGTTTTGAGGCAGAACTTCTTTGGAAAACCTCAGTTTTTGTTCTTAAGGCCTCCAACCAATCAGACGAGGCCCACCGGCATTGAAGGTCATTTCCTTTACTTAAAGTTAACTGATGATAGATGTCCACCACATCCACAAAATAGCTTCACAGCAACACCTAGATGAGTGTTTGATGAAAAAACTGGGTACTGCAGCCCAGCTAAGCTGACACTCAAAACTAACCGTCACATAGCAGAATTCCTTTCAACTGATCAAGTAAAACAGCAAGATGGAGACATTTTAATTCACTGGGATCTCAGGGGTCCCAGGCCCTGCAATCTGGTGTGATGAGGGGCTCTTCCTCCAAGGAGAGCCTGCAGGGGTGGCCCTTTCCAAGGCCTGTGGGTGGGTGGTCCCGCAAGTGTGACAGCAGGGAGGCCTCAGGTAGGAGACAGGAGAGCCGGCAGAAGGCGAGGGCTGCCTGGAAATGATCCCTTCCCTGAGAATCTTCAGTTACCAAATTCGTGAGACACCTGTGAACCAGAGCTGCCCATGTGGAAGCAGGATGGCAGAAGAACGCCACAAAAAAACGCAAGGACAGAGAGTGGAAGGAAGCTTAATGTCCCAGGCTGTGGAAATGAGTTTGGGTCAAGTTCCCCCGGACTTTCAAGGGGTGCGGGAGCCCCCAATGACATCCGGTTTTTACAAATCAAACCCAGATCTAGTTGGCTCTGCGGAGTTCCTTTTTCCCCCACGTTGGTGGCAATCAAGCGGCTCAGGCTGATGTAACCTACGTTCCATATAGAGTTTTCAGTGATTAGCAGTTCTAAATTAACCAGCAGGATGACCTCGCTGCGAGAAGGAACAGGGGGGTCACCCGGAACAGGGGGTTCCGGGGTATCGACTTCCGGGGATCCTTCAGCAGCACAAATGAGGCCAAAGAAAGATGTTAGACAAAGTGGAATTACAGGAGCACCAGTGACGATTCGAAAATAGCAAAATAAAACCTTGCTGCTTCCTTTGGGAAAATTACAAGGCAAAACTGGACAATCTTTCTCTCTCAATATGTTTGGCAAGGAGGAGGGAGAAAGAGGTTTCTTTACCATTTCTCAGTCCTGGCAGATGAGAGATCTCTATTCTTCAAGGAGCACACAGCCCTGGCCAATTTTCTTGTATCTCTCTGCCTTTTCAAAAGCTCAGAGGCACCAGGTGTTTCCTCTTCGCTTCACACTGTTATTCCAACGAGCATGCATTACTTTTGTAATCGGGAAGAAAAAACAATTTTCATTTAAAAAATCTGGCAGGCGACTCCTGCTTTCAAGACGGTAGTTTGAGAACACACACTTTACCTCCCCGCTAATGTAAAAATCCTTTGAAATGATCCAATAAATAGTAATATAGGGGGAAATATGTGTAGCAGGGCTGGAAAAATACAGACAGGTACCATAAATGAACCAGAAGCTCTGAGGACTTTCTAGAAATCCTGAAGTAGGTGGGAGCAGGGAGACATATTGGGAGAGAATAAACTGGTCCCCTTTTCTGGAGGGTGATTCAGCAGTATATTAATTATGTATATAAATGTACACACCCATGTTTGCAGCCACCCAGCCCCTGGGAATTTATCCTAAAGAAATAATGGCACAAATGTACAAAGATGTATGTTATGATTATAGCTATAGTTTCACATTTTTATATATTTTCAAGGCTTATTAAACTTCACTTCTGTCCTTCATCTAAGTGTTCCCCATTCATACGCTCACTCTAGAAGTTGAAACCAATAAAAGAAAGCATTTCATTACCATTATTATGCAAATATTTCCCCATTCTGGGCTGCACAGTGTGTTAGAATTACATTAATTTCTCTATGAATTTAATTTTACAACACCAGGCCACTTGAAAGAGAGTATCTCTAACATCAAGGAAAAATAAGATTCTCCATTTTCACACCCGATTAACTCCTTATAATTATGTCACATTTTATTTTGGCTTATATATTTCTTGTGCAGTTTTATCCCCTCTCATTTCTAATTTTCTTTCCTTTCTGTAATTATTTGCCTTTATAGTCTCAATATTTTTTCAACCTTTTAGTCATACTCTCCATTCTGTGACCACCCCCCACCCCTTCTTAAAGAAGAAGACCCCTAGTCCTCTTCTCCCTTGTGGGCTGGGACTTCCAAAGTCCACCACACAGCCATCTCCCAGGACTTTGCTGCTTATGCTTCCAGAATATCAATTCCATGTTCTCCCTTTTCCTCGTTTACAAACTTGGTTTTCTGGAGAACACCCTCAAGTAACTTCCTAAGAAAGGTAGATAAATAATATTAGAAATGAAAAAAGGAACACAACTCCCAATGCTGCAGAAATAAAAGATATGGACCATCAATAAAACAAAAAGACAATCTACAGAATGAGAGAAAATATTTGCAAACGATGCAACCGACAAGGGCTTAATTTCCAAAATATAAAACAGCTCATACAGCGTAATATTGAAAAAAACAAATAACCCAATCAAAAACTGGGCAGAAGATCTAAATAGACATTTCTCCAAAGAAGACATACAGATGGCCAACAGGCACATGAAAAGGTGCTCAATGTCGCTAATTATTAGAGAAATGTAAATCAGAACCACAATGAGGTATCACCTCACACCAGTCAGAATGTCTATCAACAAAAAAGTCCACAAATAATAAATGCTGACGAGGGTATGGAGAAAAGGGAACCCTCCTACACTGTTAGTGGGAGTGTAAATTGGTACAACCACTACAGAGAACAGTATGGAAATTCCTTAAAAAACTAAAAATAGAGCTACCATATAATACAGCAATCTCACTCCTGGATATATATCCAGAAAAGATGAAAACTCTAATTCGAAAAGATACGTACACCCCAATGTTCATAGTAGCACTATTTACAATAGCCAAGACATGGAAACAACTCAAGTACCCATCAATAGACAATTGGCTTGAAAGATGAGATATATATACACAATGGAATACTACTCAGCCATAAAAAAATGAGACATTGCCATTTGCAGCAACATGGATGGACCTAGAGAATATTATACTTAGTGAAGTAAGTCAGACAAGGACAAATACTCAATATCACTCATATGTGGAATCTAAAAAATAATACAAATGAATCTATATACAAAATAAAAGCAGACTCACAAACATAGAAAACAAATTTATGGTTACCAAAGGGGAAAGGGAGAGGGGGAGGGATAAACTAGGAGTATGGGATTAACAGATACAAACTACTATACATAAAATAGATAAACAACAAGGATTAATTGTATTGCACAGGGAGTTATACTCATCTTGTAATAACCTACAATGGAAAATAATCTGAAAAAATATACGTATGACTGAATCACTTTGCTGTATACCTGAAACTAACACAGTATTGTCAATCAACTATACTTCAATTTTAAAAAGATAAGACTATATTATGAGGAAATTTATTGTTTGAAAAATTAGTTGAAATGGATCCATTCCTATAAAAAGTGGAGCTTACCAAAATTGATAAAAAATAGAAAACCAAATCATTCCGTAATGTTAATGAACTGAATCAATCGTTTAAAATCTTTCCACAATAAAGCACCGTCAGCTTTAATGGAAAAATCTACCAATCATTTAAAGAATGAATACATTTCAGTCTTACCCAAACACTTCCCAGAAAAAGAATACTCCCAATTTATATCCTTTTATAACTAGTATAATCTACTCTATCCTTAAATATCAAACCCCAGACGAGAAATATACGAAAGAGGAAAGTTAAAATCCAATCTCATTCATGTAAACACCATGTTAAGGACATCTGATGCTCAATAAAATCTATACTCTCCTTTTCTTCCTAAGCACCAGGACTGCCTTTTCCAGCCTCCCTTGCAGTTTGTGTGGCATTCTAAACAATGAAACGTGAACAGAGTGATGTGTGCAATTTCAGGCGGAGGCTCTCAAGTGCTCATACTTCCTTGATACTGTTTCCACTGACTGAATGCAGAGAGGATTCCAAGGCCCTAGGGGATCATGAATCCACAAGACAGAAGGAGCCTGATTCCCTCCAACCAGACTGTTACATGAGCAAGAAGTAAACTCTGTAAAACCATGTAAATTCAGGGGGTTTGTTACAGCAGCTAACAGCATCTTTCATTAGAGACGGATCGTTCAAAGTGCGGTGCTGTCATAATAAAGCCCAAAAGATGTAACCATAGCTTGGCCGTTGAGGGGCAAGCCGCAAGAAAGTAGATTGTTAGAGGCCAAATCAACATTTGGTAAAACTTTCACCTGTGATAACTTGGAAGCTAGACCAGCGGCCCATTCAAGCTTGTAGTTCTAAGAAAAATGGTTGGACAGGCCATCCTGTTAGTATGTGTCTGTTTTTAGTTGTTGCATTCTGTAAGTATTCTGAGGAAGAGGGGAGCACAGACAATGCCTGGTTTGAGAACAAAAGCGAGGAAATAGCACAAAAATTGGGATTGAAAATCTGAGCCGGGAGCCTAAACCCTAGCAGCTTCGCTGGTTTATCCAGGCTTCTTGATGACTCAGTCCTGTAACAACAATCAGCTCAGGAGAGCAGCCATCCACTCAACACCTGCTGACTCGGGCTCCAGGTAGCTCCCAGTCAATTGAAGCAGAGAGAGGCTGGAGGGTGAGAAAGGAAACAAACAAGCCAGGCTTAAGAATTATGTCTAGAACTATGCTGTCCAATACGAGTTATGAGCCACGGAAATGTGGCTAGTTGGAACGTACATGCACTGTCATTGTAAGACACCAGATTTCAAAGACTTGGATTAAAAAAAAAAGGTTAAACATCTACTTAGCAATGTTTTCCTACTGGTTACATGTTGAATTCATATTTTAGAACCGTACTGCCGTCAGAAAAAAAAATTTTCAGGCCCAGGCTTAAGAGGCTGCAACTGTAAAGCTTCAGACCTTCAAACTTGCATCAGCAAGGAATTCCCACGCACATGGGCCTCTGTTTCTGCGCTCTCCAAACTTTCTTAAGAAGGTGAAACTCCCAAATCATGTACTACAATACCGGTGATGAATCGTTTTTGATTCAGACTTAGAGAATATACAATATCTGAAGAAACTAAGAACGTGATAGAGAAAAATGGGCTACTCAGAACACATTTTGTTTTTACTGATCAAGTTCAAAATAACAGACTTAATAAGACTGCTTTAAGAAGACAGTTCCCTAGAGTTTGGGATCTAGAGACGCTAACTATTTTTAAATAAAAGGTCTGTAAGTATCTTGTATGCTTGCTGGAGAATGACGCCAGCAGGTAAAGATGAAGGGCTTTCAGATTTGCACAAGCTATGACCCCTTGGTACCCAGTTACTCCTAGAAAACACGCTAGTTAAAATACTAAACTATTTTCTGCTATGCACTAGCCTCTCAGCTGGTGGTACAGCCACTTATGAGAACTCACATCTCATTTTCTTTAAGAAATCATTCCCTTCTGGAACAGAGCTTCCTGAGAGCCGTCCTTGCAGACTTCCATCCATCAGGCCCAGAAGTAGCAGCATTTCAACAAGTAGGCAGGCGGCATGTGGCCCTGTGCAGGCTGGAGGGGCTGCCGTGACCCACATACCGGAGGCCATCGCCGTGGGCTCTCATCTGGGCTCCTGCAGCCGCCTCCTTGCAGAGTCCAGCAGGAATGAGCCTCCCTTTCACGTGGAGCTCATCATCAGCCTGGATGAAGTGCTATTTAAACTGAGTGAGGGCTTCACAAGGAAATCCTGTGATCTGCTGTGTTTAAAGAGCCCGAGTTCCTTTTTCTAAGCACACGGAATGGTGGCAAAGTATACTGAATGGAAACAGTCACGTATTTTGGAATTTTCCATTAAATAGTTTGCTTTTTCCAGAAAAAAATAAAAAATAATGGTGCATGTCCTCTTCTTGGTTCGTTGCTGCTAGTTTCCCAGCTCATGGTACCTGGCCCTCCGGATGGCCGGGCAGTCAGATGCTGGCTCTGTCCCGAGGCACAGGTGTGGGCCCTTTGGAGGGTCCAAGGGGCTCGGCAAGACGGAGGAAGCCCAGGTGTCTTGCAGAGGACCATGCTTTCTCAGAGTTCCCGGACGGCTGTTGCTGAGGTACATCTTGCAATCATCGTAAGAACCACAAGGGCTGGTCCAGCCAAGACATTGGCTCCGAAAGGGGAAAGGTCTGTGGGAGCTCGCATCAAAAGGGTTAATCATATTTTTTTCACGCGCCATTAAAAGCGAGCACCTATTTGGTGCAGAGGCTTCTCCTGCAGCCATGCGGCTACATGACCTTCCCTGGGTTCTGGGGCTGGGCCTCCAACCATGTGAATGCTGTTGTCCGGATATCGGCCACTGTGACTGTTCAGCCCTTTGCATCCTCAAACCTGTTGCTCTTAGATGTTGGTATTTGGGCATATTTAGAGTAGTTTTGAAAATGCACCTTAGACATTTTGATGACCTTCAGCACGTTTTGGTTATAGACTTTAGGCTGAAGGTTTGAAGGGTTTTCTGATTAACTCAGAACCAGAGAATGCCTGTGAGCTCACAGCCCTTCACCTTTGAAAAAACACTGGGATTTTCATTGAGTTAGTTAGAAAAATGATTATAATTTTTTTTAATCCTTCCCTGGATTTTTTTTTTTTTTTTTTGCAGTACGTGGGCCTCTCACTGCCGTGGCCTCTCCCGTTGCGGAGCACAGGCTCCGGACGTGCAGGCTCAGCGGCCATGGCTCACGGACCCAACCGCTCCGCGGCATGTGGGATCTTCCCGGACCGGGGCACAAACCTGTGTCCCCTGCATCGGCAGGCAGACTCTTAACCACTGCGCCACCAGGGAAGCCCTGGATTTTTTAATTTACATGGAACACTGTATTAGTTTCAGGTATAAAACATAATGATTCAATATTTGTATATGTTGTGACATGATCACCACAATAAGTCTATTTAATGTCCAACACCATACATAGCTACAAAATTCTTTTCTTGTTATGAGAACTTTTAAGATTTACTGTCAACAACTTTCAAATATGCAATACAGTATTATTAACTGTAGTCACCAGGCTGTATCCCTATGACTTATTTATTTCATAACTGGAAGTGTATACCTTTTGACCCCCTTCACCCATTTGACCCCCACCACATCCCTCACCTCTGGCAACCACAAATCTGTCCTCTGTATCTATGAGCTTGGACTTTTGTGGTTTTTGTTTTTTAGTTTCGACATATAGGTGAGATCATATGGTATTTGTCTTCTCTGTCTGACATATTTCACTTAGCATAATGCCCTCTAGGTCCATCCATGTTGTCACAAATGACATGATTTCCATCTTTTTTATGGCTGAGTAATATTCCATATTATATGTACACCACATCTTCTTTATCCATTCATCTATCAGTGGACACTTCAGTTGCTTCCATATCTTAGCTATTGTAAATAATGCTGCAATGAACATTGGGGTGCATATATCTTTTTGAATTAGTGTTTTCATTTGCTTTGGATAAATACCCAGAAATGGAATTACTGGGTTATATGGTAGTTCTACTGTTAACTTTTTGAGGAACCTCTATAATATTTTCCATAGTGGCTCCACCAATTTACATTCCCACCAATAGTGTACGAGGGTTCCCTTTTCTCCACATCCTTGACAACATTTGTTATCTCTTCCCTTTTTTTTTCATAGCCATTCTAACAGATGTGAGGTGAGATCTCATTGTGGTTTTGATTTGCATTTCCCTGATGATTAGTGCTGTTGAGCATCTTTTCATGAATGTTTTAATTAAACATTACTTTTGGAATAATTCTGATTTACAGAAAAGTTGCAAAGATAGTTCAGAGTTCCTATATACTCTTCACCCAGCGCCGCCTAACGTTAACTTCTTACATAACGATTCTACATTTGTCAAAACTAAGAAATTAATACAAGTACAATACTATTAATTGAACTACAGACTCTATGTGAATTTCACTCATTTTTCCATTAATATCCCTTTTCTGTCCCAGGATCCAATCCAAGGTTCTGCTTTGAATTTACTCATGTCTTTTTAGTCTCTTCTGGTCTGTGATGGTCTTTCAGTCTTTTCTTGTTTTCAAGACCTTGAAAGGTCAGGTATATTATAGAATTCCCCCAAGTTGGGTTTGTTTGGTGTTTTCTCATTACTAGACCGGGGTTATGGGTTATTGGCAAGAATACCACAGAGACAAAAGGCGCTTCTCATCATTTCATGTCAAGGAATACATATCAACATATAATTTATCACTGGTGATATTGACCTTGATCATTTGCTTAAAGTTCTGTCTGCCAGGTTTCTCTGCCATCAAGTTACTATTTTTTCCCTCTCCACACTCAATTTTTTGGAAGCGAGTCACCAAGTCCAGGCCACACCCAAGAGGAGGGAAATTAAGTCCCACCCCCTGGAGAAGGAGAGTCCACATACATAATTTGGTATTCTCTTTAAGGAAGGTTTGTGCCTTCTCCTCATTTATTTATTTCTTCAATTGTTTCTTTATATCATTATGGACTCAGATAGTTATTTTATTCCTTAGGTTATAATCCGTTACTATTATTATTTATTTTGTTCAAAATTTTCTAGCTTTGGCCATTAGGAGCTCTTTCATTTGGCTCCTGGGTCCCTTTGACACACCCCCATGCTTCCTTCCTCCCTCCCTCTTCTTTTCCTTCCTTCCTTCCTACTTTCTTTTCCCCCTTTCTCTCACACCTCTCCTCTCCCCTCTCTCTCTTTTCTCTCTCTCTCTCTTGCTCCCTCCCTCCCTTCGTCACTCTCTTCCTATTTCCTTACTTTCTTCCCTATTTACTTAGTGAGCACTTCCTTACTTCCCTGCTTCAAGGTGCACCAAGCTCGTTTTGTATTTCTCTGCCCAGTTCTACTGATGGCAATTTTGATATTAAGATTTTTAAATGCAGGAATTCCCTGGTGGTCCGGTGGTTAAGAATCCGCCTTCCAATGCAGGGGACGCAGGTTCGATCCCTGGTCGGGGAACTAAGGTTTTCACAGGCGGAGGGGCAACTAAGCCCGCGTGCTCTAGAGCCCGCATGCCACAGCTAGAGAGCCCATGTGCCACAACTAGAGAGCCCACGTGCCACAACTAAACAGAAGCCCGAGCACCACAACTAAGACCCGACTCAGCCAAATAAATTAATAAATAAATAAATCTTTAAATGTACAGAGAGCAGAATACAAAGCAGCCAGAGTTCACAATATTGATGCTAATTAACTAATCAGTATAGAATCCATATAATGAGGTTTTTAAATGACATTTCATCTGTCTTTATTAGGAAAGAATGGGGTAACTCTCTGAAAGAGGAGCTCACATATGAAGGAAGAGGCCACATTGTTTAGCTCTGGAATTCTACCTTCTTTATTCTATTGGGCATCCATCTCACCTTGGTACTCATTTTCAAATTCACACAATTTTTCCAGGACAGACATCCAACTAGAAGAAACATTTTATAAAGATCATCCTAAGAGATTTTGACTATGTAAATTCCAGAAAGGAGAGGGGCATGATGCATGTGCCATCTGCTACGATGAATGTAAAGATGGGACCAACTCAGCATCCTTCCCAGTTTCCTCGTGTATCTCTGCAAACATGTAGTTGCAGACTCTTGGTTAAATATATCCCCAAACTACCTGTCCCATCTGTAAACAAAAAAGAGGGTTCCTTCTCAGAAAAATTCAGACTCTGACACAGAGTGGTCATGAAGTTTCCAGGCACACTCCCCATTACATCAGAATGTGGCTGCTATTTGGAGACAGAGCCTTTAAAGAGGTAATTAAGGTAAAATGAGGTCACTGGAGTGGGCCCTAACCCAATGATTGGTGCCCTTATCAGAAGAGATTAGAACAGAGACACACACACAGATGGAAGACCAGGTGAAGACACAGGGAGAGGACAGCCATCTAACAAGCTGAGGAGAGAGGCCTCAGAAGAAACCAATCCTCCCGACACCTTGATTTTGGACTCCAGCCTCCAGAACTGTGAGACAAGAAATTTCTGTTGTTGAAGCCCCTAGGCTATCACACTTTGTTACGGCAGCCCTAGCAAATGAATCCACTAGTCATCTGGGGCTCTGTGGAAATCCTGCTCTTACCAGGACACGACAGAATCCTCAGGCTTTGAGGAAGACAGCATTAATTCCAAAAGTCCTGACACAGAGACAAAAGTGATAAACACAGGGTCATGGTCCAGCCGCAGCTGGGTGGGGGACAGGATGACAGCGTAGCAAATGCTTTTTTGACCTTCAGAGGCCGATGAGTTTATTTCCCTTCAAAATGCTGATTTAGGAATACTGTTGGATTTCTTCCCCCTTCAAGTATTTCTGTAAAATAACTTACATCAGCATTCTGTATTTTAATCAGATTATTGAAAGAAGGGTTTTGATCAGGTGTTTAACTGTAGGAATAAACTTCATTTCACTATTAAATATAATTTTTTTAAGTAGAATTTTTTTTAGAGTAGTTTTACGTTCACAGTAAAACTGACTGGAACATACAGAGATTTCCCATACACCTCCACCCTCACACATGCACAGCCTCCATCACAAAAGAAACATATATTCAACAGTTGTCTTCCTCTTTTCTGTTCCCAAAGCAAGAACAGGCTGTGTTGGGGCAGATTTGGAAATAGTGGTCATTTAAAGGTTTTCAGTACTATTGTGTTATGTACAAATTTGATTCGGCAGCTGAATGAAGACACTCTGACTTTAACCTCCTAAACTTCGATAACCTTAAGAGTTTGGTGGGTGTCATCAAGTGACAGATAGAAGCACCACATGGAAATCCGGAAGTTCAGCAACTGTTCTGTTGATACTTGTACGAAAGCTCATCTTAGGACCATCAGCCCAACTGTGTATAGGCAAATTGTGCACCTAGAGTATCGGATTTGAAAACGAATGCATATGTATATTATTTAACAGAACTTGTGATGTACCTAAACCATATATCAATGGTATCAAAAGCTAAATTATGTCATGTGCAATTGTAACTCTGCAGGACACACATATGTATTTAATGAAATGCTAAGAATATCTATATGGCTGTGTTTGAAGCTACGTATCCATACAACAAATGCAGGTTTTCCACTTTAAGTAACAGCAAAAAATTTAATTTTTAATAAAATGTCAGATTCATTCTTATATCCCATGAGTTCTTTCTGTGTTAGTGATAACTGGCTTCTGCCTCAGTTTCAGCTTAATGTGAAATTTTTGCGCTTAGCCATTTGGAGATCAACCGAAATGAATATTCAGTGCATCGCAATGAAGTCCACTTTAGCCAAGCACCCATTCTCCTACAGCGTTCATTTATAGGAGCTGGGACTGGGACTTCCCTGGTGGTCCAGTGCGTAAGACTTCACGCTCCCAATGTAGGGGGGCCCGGGTTCAATCCCTGGTTGGGGACCTAGATCCTGCATGCATGCCGCAACTGAGTCCACATGCCGCAACTAAGAAGTCTGCATGCCGCAACTAAGAAGATCCCGCATGCCGCAACTAAGACCCAGCACAGCCAAAATAAATAAATACATACATACATGAATGTTTTTTTTGAAAAAAAAAAAAGAAGATGGGACTTCCATTTCTAAGTCAGTTGAATACCACTGAGACACTGAAGGGTCCCACGTGCCCAGAGTTCTAGCTCTGCTGTCCCCACAGAGAACGGGATTGATGGGAGTGGGTTTTGTCTCTCCCCTGCACTGCTGGCAAAGTACCTGCAGTGCTGCAGACACTGACTCTGGGCATTAGAGACTCAGACACGCAAGCAAAAACTAAACTCTCCACATTAGAGCAAGGAAAATGGATCTCACACACCAAGGGGAGAAAGACGCCAGGGATACACTGGACTCTCCTTAGGCTGCTTTGGAAGTTCCTGATATTGGGCAATTTTGTTTCTCAGAGGACTCATGTATAGTTGGGCAATTTCCCTTACAAAATCAAGCCAAGAAAAAATAGGGTTTAGACACCTACAGAATCTTCTGTGTCTCTCCCTTGGTTAGGACAATAAAACTTGATTACGGTGAAAGAAATTGCATGAGTCACCATTTTGGCAGAAACACAGGTGATATTGTTAAGAGATATTTGTTGACTTTTGTTTGTTATTTTCCTGCCATTACTTTAACCTGTGAGCCTTTGCTTTGCAGGCCAGGAAATTCCGGACTGAGGTTGCCCCAAAGGGAAAAGAGCCATGAAGAAACAAGAGGGAAATAAAAGTTTTTGCCTTTAGGTTTAGAAAACCCCAGTTAAATTCTGCTTCCACCTAGATCTGTTCTCCCCCATGAAACAACCAAAACCTGGACAAAATACATAAAAATGGTCTTCGAGATAGCGAACATCAGACAGGGAAGGACTGTGATCCCTGAGACAGGAAAGAGACAAAGCAAGCCCTACGATGGCCCCACCTGAAGCCTTGAGAGTTTCCAAGACACAGTACAGGGAGGGGGATCAGGTGGAACCTGGCAGACTCCCTGAATTGGAAAGACAGATCTGAAAATCTAGAAAGCCCAAGGAGGCTAGAGTTTGCAGGACACAGAGCTGCCCAGGGAGAGAAGCTGGAGCTCTACAGGGGATCACCCTCAAGTATTCAGCAGAGCACTGAGAGAGCACACACGTGAGGATACTACCCGGTCCGGGAGAGACCCACGTGAAAGGATTAGAGGCCGCCAGGAATGAGGCATGGGATTCATGGCAAATTAGATATCAAAGCTTGATAGCAATAATTTCAGATGCTACGATGCCTCCAATGCAGTGCTCATATTTCCTTCTTGATCTTTTCTAATAAACAATATTCAGTTTCACTAATGGTTTGTATATTGCTTGTTTATTTACTTTCTCATTGATATGCACACATATGTTAAATCCTTTCATCTATATACCTTGGACTTTATTTTTCTTTTTCTAGCTTCTTAAGGTGGAAGTTTAGGTCACTGATTTTAAGCTTTTCTTTATAATATAAGCACTTAACATTTTAGCTTTCTCTTCTATATCAATAGTTCTTTATTTCCATCCCTCAAATTTTAATGTGCCATGTCTACATTCTCATTCAGTTCCAAATATATTCTAAATTTCTTTGTGACTTCTCTTTTGACCCGTGGATTATTTAGGTTTTATTTCTAGCTATTTTGTGATATGATGCATATATTTTTGTTATTGCATTCTAATTTAATTCTTTTTGTATCAGAGAACGTACTTGTATATTTCAATTCCTTTGCACTGAGACTTTTTTATGGCCCAGAATATAGTCTATCTTGGTGAGTATTCCCTGTACATTTGAAAAGCAGTACCCCCTTTTTTTTTTTTTTTTTTGGCGGTTCGCGGGCCTCTCACTCTTGTGGCCTCTCCCGCTATGGAGCACAAGCTCCGGACACGCAGGCTCAGCGGCCATGGCTCACGGGCCCAGCCGTTCCGCGGCATGTGGGATCTTCCCGGACCGGGGCACGGACCCGTGTCCCCTGCATCGGCAGGCAGACTCTCAACCACTGCGCCACCAGGGAAGCCCCATTTTTAATCAAAATTTTATACAGGGCTGTACCCCCAAAGGAAAAACACATGGCCTGGGAACCAAGGGGTGGCATCACTTATCATCACACTCAGTTACCCACATGGGGAATTTGTGCTTCTGTCCTTCCAGCTCTGGGCTCTGCAACTCATGGTTCCCAAAGGGAAGACACCTCTTCCAGTGGACACAGCAGGACTCCCATTGAAGTTGAGGTGATGACTGCCACCTGTGCGCTTCAGCTCCTGGAGCCAAGGGACCACCAGGAAAGAAGGGGATGCATATCCTGGCAGGGCTAATTAACACTGATCAACAAAATGGGGGTGGGAGGAACCACTCGAGCACCTCCTTTGTCCAATTCGGACACAAAATGAACAAAGGCAGGAATTCCAGCCTAAGATGGCCTTAGTGACCACAGCTCAGACCCCCTCAGAGGTGAGAGTCTGTATTATGCCACGAGGACCAGCAAACGTGCTGGCCAAGGTTGCAGGGAATCTAGCCAGTAGAGGAAGGGGATAATGAATGTCACTGTGGCCCAGAGGCCAGCTCAGAGGTGAATGTTGTAGTTCATCCCATAAACCTTCCCCTTGTAAATTTCCCCCAGGAGGAAATTTACACCCTGGAGTAGCTGCTCCTGAAACACAGATGGAGAAGATCCAAGCAGTGTGATGGACTGTAGTGGATACTGTAATGTATCACCAGATCTGCAGCTACAGGTGGGTGGGTGGGGGGTGTAATTGGCAGACAGCCTTCAGCTGTCAGCCCCTTAAGAGTCTGCCTCAGGGGACTTCCCTGGTGGTGCAGTGGTTAGGAATCTGCCTGCCAATGCAGTGGAATGGGGTTTGAGCCCTGGTCCGGGAAGATCCCACATGCCGCAGAGCAACTAAGCCTGCAAGCCACAACTACTAAGTCCGTGTGCAACATCTACTGAAGCCCACGTGCCTAGAGTCCATGCTCCGCAACGAGAGAAGCTACTGCAATGAGAAACCTGTGCACTGCAACCAAGAGTAGATCCCGCTCACCTCAACTACAGAAAGCCCACACGCAGCAATGAAGACCCAACTCAGCCAAATAAATAAATATCCCAAGGGCACTCCTTAGCAAACATCCTACATCTCATAGTTTGCTCCCCAGGAACCCAATCTGCAGCACCAAGATCGCACAAGATTGTAAGTAGAGATGCTGGTTTTCAATGCAGGTTCAAAGCCTCATTCATAATCATAACAGTCTATGGCCTGCCTAAGCCTGGAATTTAGAATCAATCTTATGGAGAGGAAGAGGAGTAGGGGAAATCCTTAGCTAACTTTAAATCTAAAAGGACTGAGAAATCATTGAAGGGACTGAATTTTCTAGAAGTGGCTTGATTAAATTTTGATCAGGTAAATGAAGCTTGAGATAGAAATTATAGGGGAACAATTAAGGGGTTCCTGTTTGCACATCTGAGTCTTAGAAATCATACCCATTACAAAATATTTAGCATCAGTGAGCTTTCACTATTGGAATTAGAGAAATAATCAGAATTACAGTGCTTATATAGTAACATAACCATTTCTGTATTTTCCCAGGAACTGTCTAGTACGTCAGCCCACAGAAATGTTTCTGTGCCCAAAACATCAAAGCATGGGGCTAAAGATAAAATATCTGTAAGTCATCCAATTTGAAGTCATTCTTAGTCCTCTGTGGTAGACTAAAACAAGGACCCCCAAAAGATACCCATGTCAAATCTGGAACTTGCCCATGTGAACTTATTTGGAAAAAAGGATTTTTGCAGATGTAAGTAAGTCAAGGATCTCGAGATGAGGATTATCCAGGAGGGTCCTTAATTCAATGACAAACGGATTTAAGAGAAAGGCAGGGGAAGATGTGAGACAGACAGAAGAGGGGAGAAGACACAGACACACAGAAGAGAAGATGATGGGAAGAGGGAGGCAGAGATTGGAGTGATGCATTCCCAGCCCAGGAATGAGGGGGCAGCCCCAGAAGCTGGAAGAGCACCCGGGGCAGCACTGCCCTGGTGGATTTCAGACTTCTGGCCTCCAGAACTGTGAGAGAATAAATCTCTGTTGTTTTAAGCCGCCAAGTTTGCAGTAGTTTGTTACAGTAGCCGCAAGACACCTGCACATCCTCCTGCCTTCTACATCTGAATGCATCCTTGACTGCTGGTGAAATATACAGATTTACATTCCTCAACCGGCCAAAGAAATAGTTGGAATAGCACAGCTTCCCCCAGGTATAAGCGCTATGGGTACAATCGCTGTGTAAAAATTGCCCACTGCTGAAGACACAGCAGTATTGATCTGCCCATGAAGATGAATTACAGCTCCTTTCCTGAGAGAGTGGGCAGTGGAGTGGGGATGCGTAGATTTTTACATGCTCAGTTTATTTCAGTCATATCCATGCTGAAGGTCAAACAACTTAAAAACCCATACACAGTCAGTCTTAGATCCAAAGAATTGATCTCACTGGCATTCTGTTAACCAAATAAAAAGTCAATCATTTATTATTCCATGACACTCAAATGATTAATGCCAAGCGGGAAGTCAGACCTTGCTTTGATCCCATTTTCCACTGTAGAAAGAGTGCTGATAAACTGGTGAGGATATCTGAATAAGAAAGAGAACACTTCCAAAGAAAGCCAAGGAGAGAGATTGTTCTTTCACTTAGCATAGCAGGGGATTCATTTCATGGCGCATAACCCCACAGTTACATTGTCTAGAGAGCTATTGTTCTCGCTCCCCGGGGAGCATGCACAAGGATCCAGCTTATCTGTGGAGGTTCAGGAACCTCCCAGGAGGGACTCAGGGGCCTCAAAGCTCAGCACCTTTTCTCGGGGGAGGATGGGGTCAGGTGGAGGTAGGAGCGAATTAATGAATAAAGAATGAGTTTTTAAAGACTGTTAGTGAGAACTCCCAAGTGATGGCCAGTTGTTTAGTGCAAAGGCTTAAGAGTGAATAGGCAGAAAGGAATAAATATTTTACTTAACTCTCTGCACCATTCTGAGTGGTGGATGTTATTGTCCCCACTTTGCAGATGAGAAAAATGAGGTTCTAAGAGGTTAAGAGACTTGAGGTCACAGTAAGAGATGAAGCTGGGATTAGAACCCAAACCTGTCTGGCTCCAAAAGCTCAGCTCCTTGAACTCTACCCTAATTCCCCAAGGTCAGATATACACATAAATAGAAAGGGGGTATATGGACACTCCCTTGAGATAGAAAACAGTAATATTTGTCTACCTCACAACACATGAGGTAGGGGGTCAAATAAGATAATTAATTTATTCATATAAATCAATATTCATATTCATATAATCATATTCATATATTGAGTTATTTCTATGTTTAACCAGTAAGAACATGGGGCATATAAAGATGAAAAATGGATAAACAACAAGGTCTTACTGAGTAGCACAGGGGACTATATTCAATATCCTGTGATAAACCATTATGGAAAAGAGTACAAAAAAGAATACATATATATATATATATGACTGAGTTACTTTGCTGTACAGCAGAAATTAACACAACATTGTAAATCAACTGTACTTCAATAAAATTTTTTAAAAAGGGAGTTCCTTGGTGATCCAGTGGTTAGGACTCAGTGCTTTCATTGCTGTGGCATGGGTTCAGTCCCTGGTCAGGGAACCAGGGAACTAAGATCCCACAAGCCATGCAGCCATTAAAAAAAAAATTTTTTTTAATAAAAAAGCAAAGAAACTGGGAAAAAAGAAACAACGATGAAAAATGCACAGTTGTCTCTACTTTCAAGAAATGTGTAGTTTAGAAGGGGCAGTGTGAAATAGAGAAACAACAAAGTGAGGATGGTCTGAGCAAGCACAGGTAGAGATCCAACACAGAAGCTCAGAAAGAAGAGGCTACTTTTAGAGGGAGGTGGCATTTTACCAAGTGGGAGGAATTTGGTCACGTGAAGAAGGAAATTTCATGCTAAAGAAAGCATACACAAAGTTAGAGAGGCAAGATGGGATATGAAAGGGCTTTGAAAATATATAAAAGGCAAAGACTTATTTGGAGAGAAGCCCAAACAGAAATAAATATTAGATTCCAGCTTCTGTCATATCCAGGAACAGACCCTATATATAGGTGAGAATTTATTGGCCTCAGCCCATCAGACCATTATGGATCTAAAGTTGCAAAAGATTCTTTAGAACCCCAACTATACAGTAACTATGCTTTAGTTAATATTTTATATAATGCATTAGTTTGGTATATCAAAACAACTACACGAAAATAAACATAATGGTCGACTAAAAATTACAGTACAGAAAAATGCGCATTGTGAAGACTGTCAAAACATAAACTATTGTGTGATATAATATGCAGGGAGACTTCTGCTTCTGGGAAGATGGAGTAGACACACTTTTCCTTATCCCTCCTGCTAAGCACAACTCAAACTCTGGATATTACATGTGCAAAAACATAAAAAGACTACGAAATGTGGAGAGAAGATGGCCCACTATATAGGGACTTTGGGTCCTGAGGAATCTGGTAGTGAGCTCCCTGGGTTTTCTCTTTGCCTCACCTCTCTCAGACTTGGAGTTAAGAAGCTGCCAACTCAAAAACATAAATGAGTGCAGATAAAAAGCTCCCCCAAAAGCTTGCTCTCTCCAGCCAAAGGACCAGAAAAGGGTCAGCCTAACAAGGGACTTCTCTGGTGGCACAGTGGTTAAGAATCCGCCTGCCAATGCAGGGGACACGGCTTTGATCCCTGGTCCAGGAAGATCCCACATGCCGTGGAACAACTAAGCCCGTGCACCACAACTACTGAAGCCCACGCACCTAGAGCCCTTGCTCCACAAGAGAAGCCACCGCAATGAGAAGTCCGTGCACCACAATGAAGAGTAGCCCCCGCTCGCCGCAACTAGAGAAAGCCCCACGCAGAGCAACAAAGACCCAATGCAGCCAAAAATAAATAAAATTCAAAAAAAAAAAACACAAAACCTAACAAGATAGAAAACATTTAGACAACAACTGCTCTACTCCAACCAAATATTATGGAAAACAAATTGTGGCCCCACCTCCACCCATGCCAACAAAAGCCAAGTGGGGAGCCTAGATTTCCATGCTTTTCAGGGAGTAATGAGGCACTCCAACACACCTCCCTCCAACCACAGTGGTGTCAAAGAAGATAGAGTGTGGACCAAGATGTTCAACCCTTCCAGGTTATAACACTGTTCATCAAAACCACCACCACCACCACCCCTCCCCATGGTGTCAGCAGAGAATACACTGGGAGTCTGCCCTGCCACCCCTATCAGGCAGTCATGAGGCACCCTCTCACTCCCCCCGGGTGGTACCAAACATTGCCTAGTGGAAAGTCATGACTTTCATCAGCATACAACAGTAACAAGACCAGCCTCCCACGTAAAAGTGCCAGTGGAGACCATATGGGGAGCAGTGACAAGGCACTCATATCTCTCCCAGGCAAGTCAGTATCAGTGAATGCCTAGTAGGGAGATGCAACTCTTACAGCTCTCCAGTAGTAATGAAGAACTCCCCACTGTCAACAGAAGCCGAGAGGGGAGCCTAAATTTTTACTTCCATTTGGCAACAGTTAGGCAGCATCCCCCCTTCTCCTGATGGAGGAGTGTCAGAGGAAGCCAGCTAAAAGAGAAGCTGTTTGTTTTTTTTGTTTTTTTTTTATTGAACTATAGCTGATTTACAATGTTTCAGGTGTACAGCAAAGTGATTCAGTTATATATATAAAAGGTCATATGTGAAAAACCTACAGATAACATCAAAATCAACAGGGAAAAACTGAAAGATTTCCTTCTAAGATCTGGTACAAATCAAGGATGCCCACTCTCAACACTTCTTTCCAACATAGTACTGGATATCCTAGCTAGAGCAATTAGACAAGAAAAGGAAATAACAGGCATCTAAGTTGCAGAGGAAGAAGTAAAATTATCTCTGTTTGCAGGTGACATGATCACATACATGGAAAAATTCTTAAGACTCAAAAATAATTGTTAAAACTTGCGGCGAGCCGTTTCTGACCGGCAGAATAACGAGCCGCCACACGCAAGATTCTTCTCGTATCACACTTTATTGGAGCACAGCTTGGTTGAAGAAAGATGGAAGGAAGACCCCGCAATCCCATAGCAGTCTGCTTATATAGGGATTAAGAACATGTGTCGCTCTGTGATTGGCTTTCGCCGATGGTGCGATTTGTGAGCCAGCATCGGATAGGTCGCTACTTTAAAACCTCATTAGTATACTTAGCGCAAGCGCAGTGGCCACAGGAAGGATGACTCAGCTTATTTCAGCTTCCTGCCGCGTAGCAGTTAGCTGACCGCGCCCTACAAAAACTAATAAACAGATTCAGTAAATCTGCAGGATACAAATCAATACACAAAATCAGTCACAATTCTTTACATAAACAGCGAATTATCTGAAAAGGAAATTAAGGAAACAATCCCATTTAAGATAGCAACAAAAATAATAAACTTAGGGATAAACTTAAAGAGATCAAAGATTTGTACTCTGAAAATTAGAAAACATTGATGAAGGAAATTTTAAAAGATATGTAAAATGAAATGACATCCCATGTTCATGGATTGGAAGAATTAATATTGTTAAAATGTCCATACCACCCATAGTGATCTACAGATTCAATGCAATCCTTATCAAAAGCCCAACAGCATTCTTTAGAAATAGAAAAAAAAAAATTCTAAAGTTCATCTGGAACCACAAAGCACCCTGAATAACTACAGCAATCTTGAGAAAGAAGAACAAAACTGGGGGCATCACACTTCCTGATTTTTAAATATATTACAAAACTATGTTAATTAAAACAGTATGGTACTGGTGTAAAAAGAAGTCATATAAACTGATGGAACAGAATAGAGGGCCCCAAAATAGATCCACAGATCTACAGTCAACTTATCTTTGACAAGAGTGCCAAGAATATAGAATAGGCAAAAGACAGTCTCTTCAGTAAATGGTGCTGGGTAAACTGGATATCCACATGCAGACGAATTAAAAAAAGGACCCTTATCTCACACCACATACAAAAATCAAGTCAAAATGGATTAAAGACTTAAACATAAGACCTGAAACTATAAAACTACTAGAAGAAAACCTAGGTAAATAGCTTGTTGGCATTGGTCTGGGCAGTGATTTCTTTGGATATGACACCAAAAGCACAGGCAACAAAAGCACAAATAGACAACTGGGATTGCATCAAACTAAAAAGCTTCTACACAGGAAAGGAAACAATCAACAGAATGAAATGATAACCTATGAAATGGGAGAAAATGTTTACAAACCATATATCCAATAATGAGTTCATATCTAGAATAAATGAGGAACTCATACAACTCAATAGCAAAAACCCAAACAACTCAATTAAAAAACAGGCAAAGGACTGGTATCTAGAATATATAAACATTTTTAAAAACCCTCAAAACTCAACAGTTTGAAAAAAGCAATCCAGTTAGAAAATAGGCAAAAGACATGAGAAGATATTTCACTGAAGAAGATACACAGATGGCAAATGAAAAGATACTCATCATTAGCCATTAGCGAAATGCAAACTAAAACCACAATGAGATATCACTACACACTTAGAACGACTAAAATAAAAGGCAGTGATGATACCAAATGCAGGAAAGGATACAAAGAAACTGGACCACTCATGAACTGCTGGTGGAAATGTAAAATAACACAGCTACTCAAGACAACAGTTTGAGAGTTGCTTTAAAAACTACACATGCAACTACCACATGACCCAACAACTGCATTTGCAGGCATTTATCCCAGAGAAATGAAATCTTGCATTGCCACAAAAACTTGTACACAAGGGTTTATAGCCCCAAACTTCAAACAATGCAAATGTCCTTCAACAGATGAATGGTTAAACAAACTGTGCTACATTCATACAGTGGAATACTACTCACAATGAAAAGAAATAAACTATTGATACATACAACAACCTGGGTGAATCTTCAGAGAATTATGCTAAGTGAAGAAAGCCAAATTCAAAAGGTTACATACTGTCTGATTCCATTTATATGACATTCTTGAAATGAGAAAATTATAGAATTGGAGATCAAGTTATTGGGGGAGGGAGGTAGCTATAAAAGGGCAACATGAGGGATCTGTGTGGTGATGAAATGAAAATGTTCCATACCTTAACCAGATCAATGTCAATATCCTGGTTGCTATATAGTAGTAAGTTTTATAAAGACATGACCATTGGGGTAAACTGAGTAAAAGAACATAGAATCTCTCTGTATTATTTACAACTGCATGTAAATCTACAGTTATCTCAAAATAAGAGCTAAAACAAAAAATGCAGTGGAAACAGAATATAAAATGATGCCCACAATAATTGCAATTGTATAAAAATATGGGCAAAGACTGGAAAGAATAGACAAAATTGAAAATAGCTGTATTTGGAGTACAATTATAGCAAATTTTCCCCTAAAAGTTTTAAAATGTTATAATTCCACTATGTCTTTAAAATTTTTGTCTAAGGTGTTTTGGACAGCATTCTGGTGAGTGGTTCAATATTTCTTACCTTCACATGCAAATATCAGGTTTTACTTTTTATTGCAAGAGTAACAAAAACTACCCCCAACTTAATCTGTGCATGAATGAGTCGTATAAATCTCTAAGCATCAGTTTCTTTGGAATATTAATAACACCTCTCCTATATGCCTCACAGCATTGTTAAATGAGGCTCCAATTGGTAAGGTGTTTCCAATCTGTAAATTCAATGTAGCATAAGGTAGTCCCCATTTTAGATAAATTTAATGTACACAATTTCATTGACTAGAATTGACTGAAGTTAGGAAGTAATTCTATCTACACAATTACGGGCTGAATTGTGTCCCCTCAAAATTCATACATTGAAGTCCTAACTCCTCGTACCTCAGAATGTGTCTGTATTTGGAGATAAGGTCTTTAAAGAGGTAATTCAGTTAAAATGAGGTCATTGAGGTGGGCCCTAATCCAATTCAACTGGTGTCATCATAAAAAGCGGAGATTAGGACACAGAGACACACAGAGGGAAGACCATTTGAAGACACAAGGAGAAGACAGCTATCTACAAGCCAAGGAGAGAGACCTCGGGAGAAACCAACCCTGCCACTGCCTTGATCTCGTACTTCTAGCCACCAGAGCTGTGAGACAATAAATTTCCATTGTTTACCCAATCTATGGACTTTGTTATAGTGGCCCTAGCAAATTAATACATCTGCCTTTTCAGATTTGATTGTTAACTAGTGCTATACAACAAAAGGTCCCACAGGATCCTAACCCAGGATATAGCCTGGATTCGGAATCAAGTCAACCGGGTCAATTCTGTGTCTGCCACTTCCTAGCTATGTGACTGGGGAAAACACTTACTGTCTCTGGACCTTAGTTTCTTCACGTATTAAAGGTGGGTTGACACCATAACAAGATTAAGACTCAAAAAAAATTGTTAAAACTAATAAACAGATTCAGTAAATCTGCAGGATACAAATCAATACACAAAATCAGTCACAATTCTTTACATAAACAGCAAATTGGAGATAAGGGTTCCTACCTCACAGTGTTAAATAAGGACCCAATGAGACTGGATGAAATGAGGTCAAGTTTAAGAAGTACCTGAAACCTGCAAGGCACTAAGTACATATCAGTTTCCCTTCCTTTCTCTTAAAGATTGCATATCCCCAGGTAGATTGATCCTACCTTCACTTGTAGACTGCTTGGTACTTTCACATATCTTCACATTTTCATCTAAGTTTTACTTGATTTTCAATTAAAATAGAAAGGGTAAACATGACCCCATTTTATAGAGAGGAAGAATGAAATAATTGGACAAAATACAAAGCTAAATATAGAAGAGACTAAAACCCAAGCTTCCTGTTTTTCTCTGACTATAGAAGCGTAAAACTTCCAGACATGGAATGTGGCTGTCGCCATGTAGGACAGGAATATCTATCCTTGGAGGAAGGGGGAAGGAGAGTGATGACCATGTTTGTAAAATTCTGCCAAACTGTCTAGTAAGAGATACTAAAGTGTTTGACCTAGTGATTCCACTTTGGGGAACAGCCTCCCAGAAAACCCAAAGAAAAAACACTAATTTATGCAAAGAGGTTCATGATGGTTTCACAGAGAGAACTAAAAGTCTATACATTCCTCAAATGCCCCCTCGGTATGTACCACCACTCCCCCCTACCAAAATTAGGGAAATGGTAAAGGAAATTATAATAAATCAATATGCTGGACTATTGTAAAGTTATAAATAATGTCAAGTAGATAAATGATTTTAACACATGGAAATGTGTTTGAGAAAAAAATCAAGTGATAAAAGCCCTACACATGACTGCACCCACAGAGGTGCATCTGTGCAAACATTCGTCACCCAGCACTGACAGAACCACAGTGAAACTCCTGCAGTAGAAAGAAAACGTTTCATGCATTAGGTTCTTTAATATGTAAAGTCACTTAAGTTTTTAAAATGTAATGCCAAAAGAGTTCTCCCAATACGCACAGGGGAACGGCCACTATTTTAAAACTACCTCTTTGCCAGAGCTATAAAGAGTGTAAAAAGTCCCTCGCAGTCTTTCTAGTAGTAAATTTACCTATTTTCAAATAAGTAGAAAAAGCAGGAGATGTACGTCTGCATTCCTAAAGCTCTGTGTTTTCTCCTCTTGATGGTTTTGGAGTCCTGCCCTCTCTCTGTGTAGATCTTCTGGCTAAAAGCTCCAGTGAGGACTGTCCCAGGAGCCCTGAGCAAACACAGCCTTGACCTCCAAAGCCCAGAATTCTATCCCACAAAGCCCAGAATTCTATCCCACAAAGCCTTCTCTTTGCCCCCCCCCAAAAACAAATCTGAGAAAAAGACATTTAAGTAGGATGCCTAACTATAAGAGAGTAGGAGTTTTCCCAGATATTTTTTTTTTCCTTGTATGGAGGCAAGGGGACCTTGAGAATCTGAATTCTGAGTCTGAATTTGACCTGGCTTGGCCCAATGCCAGTATTTCCAAGTTGGCTCTGGACCGAGTTATTTAAGCCTCAATTTCTCCGTCTGCAAATTGAGGATGCCATCAACCTGCTGGGATGGTGTGAGTATAAATGTGTGAAAGACTTGGTACCCAAAAGAAAAACAACCACTCGATCCTGCTCGCCCCACCAATTCCTCTTGTCAGGCTCCAAAGCTACTAGTAGTTTTCAGTACTTGGTTCCTCAGCTGTGTTTCTCTCAATAGATATTTTCACTGATGGGGAAAGGCCCTGGGAATGGGCTACCTCGCAGAAATGTCTCTAATTCTTTAAAAGCTCCACATGAAGAAAACTATTCCCTCCAACAAGGAACACATAACAACTCTTCTTCAGAATAAGGAAGGAAATAAATGAGCACGCTTTCCCTCTCACACACGCCTTGCCCAGAGGAGGTGGCCACCAAGGACCCGGTGGCTGGTCTCTCTCCACCTACTCCCCCCCCACCCCAGCACATGGACCAGGCGACCAGGGACTTGAGTTCGACTTCCGGCCTCCGGTTCCGTTGTGGGCGGAGCCTCCGGGCGGATGGCTAGGGAGGCTGAGCCTTCAGTATCCCAATAGCCTAACTCTAAGGGGTATCCCCACCCCGCAAATCCATCCGGACTCGTTCTTGCAAACACACTCTTCATTCCATCCCTTCTCAGAACCTTCTCTGACTCCTCTCCCCCCATTTCTACAAGAAACCCTGCACAGCTCTTCCGTCTGACCTTCACACGGCTCTGTGGCCGGCCTCACCCTCCTCGTCCAGCCTTGTCCGTGAGCCCCTCCACTCTGTGGGCCCCGTTTCCCAGCCCTCCCTCTCCGGCCATACTCACCTCCACCTCAAGCCTCGGCTCTATGCTTTTCTTCCCTTCTCCTTCTCTCCATGCAAAACCAGTGTGCCTATTCAAGGCCAATTTTATTAGTCTCTGAAGGCTTCCCAGACTACTGCAGACCCCCTTTCCCGGCTCCCGATACCTCAACCCCTCCCTTTACCCCCATTTCACTGAATGATGATTCCCTTCGCTCAGGGATCACCCTTCACTGCCTCACCACCCGCGGGACTCAGAATCTTCACAAACACAGCTTCCACTGTGTTTCAAAATACATTAGTAAACAAGGACCCAAGGGCTTTTTCCTCAAAGGAGAATTAAAGGATTTGTTTGAAGACTCTTTTTCATTTAAAAATGTACAGGGATCTAGCTTGGGGCCTCCTTCTGAAAGCAAGAAAAATACAAATTTCTTTTTAAAAGGCAAACATTCCATTTTTATGGATTAAAATTAAATCTGATCCTCGGGATAGAGGCTTAGTGAAAGATATTTGTAGTACTTTCTCTTAACACCAGAGATAACTGGTTAAGATAACACAGGGATCATGCTGGGGCATGGCTAAGCCTCAGGAAGAGTGAGGAGAGGAGGTCAAAGGCCAGAGGGGAAAGAGGACTAGACACCTACACACTGGCTAAAGTGAGTTCCGGAAAACAATTTTGTCAAGATCATCATAGGGCGGATTATATATTCCTCATGGAAACTACATTATAACTGGAAGTTAACTGAGCACCATTAACATACCATGAAAGCAAAGACGTATTCAATACTATAAAATAGTTCTCTAATTATTTACAAGAAATATGTATGCAAGAATTGGCATAAATATATCATATATATGATATATGCTGATTAAAAGAGGGATTCATGGTACACCCATAAACACATGCATGCACAATTCTACTGTATCACACATTTTTATCTACAACTAACATATTAGTCATAATAACTATAAACATTGGATGAATACTAACTTCCCTTCTTGGTATTTGGACCAATTTTTTTTCTTTTTTCTTTTTTTTTTCTTTTTTATATTTATTTATTTATGTTTGGCTGTGTTGGGTCTTCGTTTCTGTGCGAGGGCTTTCTCTAGTTGCGGCGAGCGGGGGCCACTCTTCATCGCGGTGCGCGGGCCTGTCACTGCTGTGGCCTCTCTTGTTGCAGAGCACAGGCTCCGGACGCGCAGGCTCAGCGGCCATGGCTCACGGGCCCAGCTGCTCCGCGGCATGTGGGATCCTCCCAGACCAGGGCTCGAACCCGTGTCCCCTGCATTGGCAGGCGGACTCCCAACCACTGCGCCACCAGGGAAGCCCTGGACCAATTTTGAGAGAATGGTTTGGATGTTCCAGTTATCCTAAAGAGATAATTGGGAAAGTTTGAACAGATGTAGCAAATAGAAGTACTGAAACGATCTGGTTAATCTCAGAGTGACCTCAGAGTTTGTAGGTGGTAAGCAGAGTAGGTGAGGGTGGCGGGAAAAGTGTGAAAGCCAAAGAGAGTGCCCCAAATTATTCTGGAAGGAGAGAAGAATGCAAGGAGTCATCCAACCTTTAGTGAAATTTTTGCTGGAAGGAGGGGGAGAGGAGGACCGATATGGATACTGAGGTGACAGCAGCCCACATTCTCTTTGTGGTGGTGAACTCTATGTGTCAATTTGGCTGGGCTCTGGTGCCCAGCTGTTTGGTCATACACTAGTCTAAATGTTTCTGTGAAGGTATTTCTTAGATGTGATTCCATTTAAATCAGTAGACTGTGAGTAAAGCAGATGACCTTCCAGAATGTGGGTGGGCCTCATCCAATCAGTTGAAGACCTTAAGAGTAAAGACTGAGGTTTCCCAGAGAAGAAGGAATTCTCCTCAAGATTGCCAGATAGAAATGCTACCTGAGTTTCCAGTCTGTCACCCTGTGGGATCCAGATTCAAGATGGCGGCATCAACTTTTACCCAGCTTAGCAACCTGCCCTACAGATTTCAGATTTGCTAGTGTCCACAATCACATGAGCCAATTCCTTGCAATAGATCTAGATAGATAGATAGGTAGGTAGGTAGATAGAAAGATAGACAGATAGATAGACAGACAGACAGATATGTATATCCTGCCATTTCTGTTTCCCTGGAGAACCCTGACTAATATACTTTCTGTTTCCGTGGAGAACCCTAATGCATACTTTTCCAGCACCAGTGGGCCCCAGATGGGAGCAAGTTATACAAAGAGGGGCCTGGACAGAAGAGAAGCTCCAAAAAATGAGGAAAACTATGGCTGAGGACTCCAGTTCACTCCATCCATAGGTCCCTCTTCCAAAGACAAGAAGAGCCTTCTGAGGCTATTGGACAGCCCTGGACACCACACTTTTCTTTTCTTTTTTTTTTTTTTGGCCATGTGGCATGCAGGATCTTAGTTTCCCAACCAAGGATCAAACCCACGACCCCTGCAGTAGAAGCACCAAGGCTTCACCACGAGACCACCAGGAAAGTCCCTGGGCTGGCCTTGATATTGCTTTGGGCATCAGAATGTGGTGGAAGTGGCCTTGAGTGAGTTCTAGAACTGAAGAGGCCTGCAGCTCCCATTCTCTCTTTTTTCACCATCAGTACGTAAAGAAGTCTACACTCTCCTGTGGGAGAGAGGCCACACGGAGGGAGGGACCCCGAAGGATGAGAGACCGTGGGCAGAGAGAGGTCACAGGAAAGAGACCCAAGAGCCCCCAGATAACAGCCCCACGAGGCTCCATCCACGCGAGGAGCTCAGACTGCATCCCTGCTGACACCGCATGGAGCAGAGACCAGCTGGAGCCACTGAACTCTGCCCACATCCCTGACCCACAGAGTCATAAGCAACAAGATAGTCATTTTTGCCCACAGAGTTCTGAGGTGCTTTGCTACATGGCAATAGATAACTGACCCATGGTGACAGAACAAGGAGATGAAAATACAGCTCAATTAACAGAGTTTTCAGAACCCAGTCATAGAGAGTAAACAGGAAGTCAGACTATAACTGGGCCACCTGACTCTCATCAACTCAGCCAAAAAAAGACAAATCTGACACCAAATTCTCTTTATTTTAATTGAAGTATAGTTGATTTACAATGCCGTGTTAGTTTCAGATGTATAGCAAAGTGATTCAGTTATGCATATATATATATATACACATATATATTTATTTCAGACTCTTTTCCATTACAGGTTATTACAAGATACTGAATATAGTTCCCTGTACTATACAGATAGTATAGGGGAAGTCCACCAGGGAAGTCCATCAAATGTAATTTAAACTAGGTCATCAATTCAGGTCCATTCCAAAAACATTGACATTTGCTGAGAAAAGCTGGGGACATTTGCATACTGAGCCCAACCAAACTGGAAGCAACAGGAAATAATAAATTATTAAAAACATAAAAATTATTTTAGGGACTTCCCTGGTGGCTCAGTAGTTAAGAATCCACCTACCAATGCAGGGGACACGGGTTCGAGCCCTGGTCCAGGAAAATCCCACGTGCCGCGGAGCAGCTAAGCCCGTGCGCCACAACTACTGAGCCTGCGAGCCACAACTACTGAGTCTGTGTGCCACAACTACTGAAGCCGGCACGCCTAGAGCCCGTGCTCCTCAACAAGAGAAGCCACTGCAGTGAGAAGCCTGCACACCACAACGAAGAATAGCCCCCACTTGCCGCAACTAGAGAAAGCCCGTGTGCAGCAATGAAGACCCAATGCAGCCAAAAATAAATAAATTTTTAAAAAATAAATTAAAATGATTTTATAGTTTATACCCAAAAAAGTAATAGACTTTGTTTGCAAAGTGATAATAGGACTGATTTTTTTCTTCTAGTTTTTCAGTGTTTTCCTAATTTTCTTAAGAAAATGTGTGCTTATTCATAATAAAAATTAACTTTTAAATGAGTAAATCAGAAAACAGAAATTAAATTATCATTATGTTTAGTCCACTGGATGCTTTTTTTCAAAGTGGTATTAAGGCAGTTGTATTGTTTCTTCAGCCTGAAAGAATCATTCACCAGTTTTCTGATCATCAGCTAAATATGATGTGTGGTCCAGCTCTCTGACAGACAGAAGCCAAGCATCTAAAGGCCGGTCAACCCATGTGCCCAGCTGGCCAGCTTCCCTGTTTCCAGCTGATCCTTGGAATTTAATCTCAGTCCCAAATTTATGAGTGAAATTCTCCCATCATACCCCCCCCATCCATATGAATGATCAAAATGGCTCTAGTTTCATTATTTGAAATCTTTTCAAAGTTAAACCTCAAGAAACACCTCTGTTCTTATTTGAGGAGCCTTCACCTTGATATCTTTCCTTAAGAGAGTCTTAAAGTTGTCTTTAAATTAAAATAAGATCTTCACTCCTCGATCTACCATAAAAATCCTTCACCACCTGGTCCAGTCTGCCCTTTCAGCCTCATCTCTAGGTTCTCCCTGGAACCCTGTTTCTCAGTGTGGCTGGTAGAGCATCCGTATCAGAATCACCTGGGTCTGGTTAAAATGCAGATTCCTGAGCCCATGTACTGATGCAGAATTGAAAACAGGTTCCCCGGGTGATGTTCTGGTCCACAGAATCTTGAGAGTCACTGCTGCAGAGCCAGAAGACTGCTCACCATTCTTCCAGCATAGCATGTAGTTTTGTGCCCTCTGCCTAGAACGCTGTCTTCCTCCTTTGCTGATGCCTATTTTTCTAGACCTCGCTTAAATGTCACCTGCCCTCAAGCCTTCACTAGCCTTCTGAATGTGGACTGAATTACTTGTATCCCCCCAGAGTTCATCTGCTGAAGTCCTAACTGCCATGTAGCTGTAATTAAGGTTACATGAGTTTCATAAGGTTGAAGTCCTAATCTGATAGGATTAGGATCCTTATAGGAAGAGACACCAGAGAACTCACCCCCTTTCTCTCTCCGCATACACACAAAGAACTGGCCTCCAAGCCAAGAGAAGGGGCCTCAGAATGAAATCTACTTTGCCTGAAGCTTGATCTTGAACTTCCCAACCTCCTGAGCTGAGAGAAAACAAATTTCTGTTGTTTAAGCCGTGCAATCTATAGTAGGCTGTCGGGCAGAATAAGTCATTCCCTTGACTGGTCCACCACACTTCTCACTTTGTACTGTCATTAGCTGGACACTTGTCTGGCCTCTGCCGGATGGGAACTTTGTGAGGACGGGGATGCCTTCGTCCCAGGGCACAGGGCCCCATCAGAGCTGATTGCAGCAGAGGAGAGGTCAGGCTGGAGGTAACTTAGGGCCAGGCCAGGAGGGTATCGAGAGTGGTCTAAACACAATGTGCTGGCAAGACCATGAACTTCCAAGTCCAAAAAACGGTTTCAATCCTGCACTAGTTCTTACTGGCTCTGGGACCCAAGGAAGTCACTCAAGCCTCCTTGAATCTCCGCTTCCTCATCTGAAAAATGAGGATGACGCCACCTACGTCCCAGGTGGGGTGTCAGGTAAAATGCAGGATGTGTGAATTTCAGAAAAATAACAATTTTTTAGATTAAGCAGATTCTGTGTAATGTTTGGGACATACTTTTACTGCGAAAAAAAATATTATTTCTTCCTCTGTAATGAACTAGATGGGAAAAGAATCTAAGAGTGGAACTGATTCACTTTACTGTACACCTGAAACTAACACAACATTGTAAATCAACTATACTCCAATAAAAAAAATTTTTAAATATTATTTCTCTGAAATTCAAATTTAACTGGGCATCCTGGTTTTTTGTTTGTTATTGTTGTAAAATCTGTGAACCTCTCCAGGGGTATTGTGAAGATTAAAGAAAATGATAACAAGGGCCTGTTAGCAGTATGCATACAGTAGGTGCTCTGTGGTAGTACTTACTACACAACAGGACACCATGAACATTACTTGAGCAAAAGGATGACAGAACCATCCATCTTAGAGGTTCTAAATTTAGCTCTGGCCAAAAACAATTATTTGAGATTTCTTAATGTGCCTAGAAGTATAAAGTTGAACTCATTTAAAATATATCACGTAAGTAGCTTTCAATTATAACTTCATCTTTTGCAGGTTCTGCCCCAGCAACTTTGTAATCTAGTGGTTTTTGAAGTGTCTGAAGTCTCTGCACATAATGAATGGGGATAATCATCCTCTCCCAAAATGCCTTGGCTTTGATGATACAGTGTTAGACATATGGCCTGACTCGAATGACAATGGACTAAATCATTGTTTCCGCTCAATTAACTTCCAGCCCCAGGGAACAGAGCCTGAGTTCTGAGCTCAGGTGTCGTGACAAGCCCCCTCCCCATTAACAGCCCCATATCTCAACCCCAGGCTTTACTAGAAGAATGGAATATATCTTCCTTTCATAGGTGACTCCTGCAGCAAACAAAAAAGTTAACAAATTTGCAGAGAAATCATGTAAAACTTAAAACAGGTGTATTTTTCTCTCACATCACTAAAAACACGATGCACAGATCCACTAGCCAGCTATCCCCCAGTTATTTCTCCCCTCTTTCCTGGACACGTGGCTATACAGCTGGAGACAGGATCCCCCAGTTTCCCTTGCAGTCCAGTGTGCCCATGGACTTGTTCCAGCCCGTGGGTTGTAGATGAAATTGACGCATGTGAATTTCAGGGACATGGTGAGAACCGCACCTGCTACTCTGGGCTCCTGGATGAGGTCATGGTGCACAGGCCACCCACCTGCCCTGGACCAAATCGTGAGAGAGGAATAAACTGCTATGTTCCTGAAGCCATCAAATGTTCTTGAGTAGCTTTGTTACATCAGCCTCACGTTTACTCTAACTGTGAGAAAATTAGTCCATGTAACTCGTTTTGCTCACATCAATTACGAGAGTGAAATCCAAATGCCTTGATCAAAGCCTACAGGACCACACATGATCTGGCGGCTCCCCCTGCCTCTGCAGACATGAAACCCCTGTTCTTCTGCTTCTGCCTCCTTTCTGACTCCTCCTCAGTAAGTCTCACCTGCTGCTACAGGCTGAATGCTTGTGTCCTCTCCAGATTTATATGTTGAGGCTCTAATCCCCGGTGTGGCTGTGTTTGGAGGTGGGGCCTTTGGGCAGTAACTGGGCTTGGATGAGGTCATGGGGGTGGAGCCCCCAGGATGGAATTGGTGCCCCTTATAAGGGGATGAAGAGACCAGAGCCCTCTCTCTGCCAAGAAGGCCCTCTGCAAACCAGGAAGAGGGTCCTCGCTAGAACCCAACCACACTGGCACCCTGATCTGAGACCCCCAGCCTCTGGAACAACGAGACGTAAATGTTTGGTGTTTAAACCATCCAGTCTATGGTTTTTGTTACAGCAGCCCAAGCAGACTAAGACACCCAGCCAACAGCTCTAAAGTAAGTGTCTCACACCCTACCTCTCTACCTGCTCTATTGATCTCCTTCTCGGCATTGATGTAATTTTCTTGTTGATGTATTCTTGTACTCCCTCATTGGCTCTGTCACTATGTAGGCCCCCTGACAGCAGCAGTGTTACCTCTCTTGTCCCCATTGCGTCCGCAGCACCTGGAGCAATGCCTGACACACAGCAGTGCTCCATAAACACGTATCAGAATAATGAATTATTGATTATTTATATAGAGAGAGCTAGAGATAGAGGCCAAGGGGCTAATAATGAGGAACGCCGGACCTGGGGATGCGAGCAGACATCTGGAGGGGACACCAAAGTGAGCCTTCCACCTAGACAGCTGAGAAACTCTCCAGGGACCTTCTCTCCACCTTGACTTAGCTTTCTACCCGCTACCAAAACTCCAGGTCTGCTTCTGTCAGATTCCTGAGGCCAAAGGGGAGAGGGCGAATAACAAAGGAACAAAGTAGGATTAGACTAACCTGGTTCTCTGATGATTATAATTCATTGAGTTTCAGGTCCTGTTCTAAGTGCTTCTATTTAATCCTCGCTATGGGGTAATCCTATCTCTGAGGTAGGTCCTGTTATATCTTTCGAAGGGTTGAGAAGACAGACACAGAGAGGTTACAGGATAAGCCCAAGGCTGTACAGCCAAGATTTGACATTTGAGGTCTGGCCTCAGAGCCTGTGCTCTGACCCCCTTTGCACACTGAGGGACAGAATACGTAATACACAACCTGCACACTGGCCCCGTGCTGGAATGAGGGACGCCAAGACTAGCTGACTGCAGCAGAACGGCAGGACAAGAGTCCAAGAGAGGTGGCCATTAGACGCTGAGCAGCGCCAGGCTTGTTGGCAGGAAGCAGAAAACACCGTATCGAAGCTTGTGGGGATAAACAATAAGGTCCTACTGTACAGCACAGGGAACCACATTCAATATCCTGGGATAAACCATAATGGAAAAGAGTATGAAAAAGAATGTATATATGTGTATAACTGAGTCACTTTGCTATACAGCAGAGATTAGCACAACATTGTAATTCAACTGTACTTCAATTAAAAAAATGTTTAAAAGAAAATAAAAATGCCTGTAGGACCTGGCGTGAGGGCAGGGCCACTTCCAAAGGGAGGGGAAATCTGTCTACACTCTGGACAGGGTTATGTGTGTAAGGCTGCATCTATGCTATGTCTACATGATGCATCGTGTGTGTGTGTGTGTGTGTGTGTGTGTGTGTGTGTGATCAGAATAAAGGTTAGAGCTGCCTTAGATACAACTCTAAGGGTAAAACCTAACTAGAGAAACATCGACTTGTGACTTGGCAACTGAAGCTTCTGTGCCCTGAGCCAACAGTCTCTGTCATCACTGACAACAAGGATTTGAGACCCGGACGAGAGGCAGGAGCTCTTCCCTTGCTACCTTGAACCCCACAGTCTGCTCATAGAAACTGCCTTAAGATGCTTCTATTTCATTCTTCAATGCCTCGCCCCAGCTCTTTGTCAGTTTGGGAGCTGATTAGTTCCAGAAACCCAAGTAAATTCAATCTTCAGTTCACAATCCCAAGGTAGTGAGCATGGGCTGAATAAGTAACCACACAGACCTGAGGAAAAATTCAATCATTTTTTTTCTGTTTTTTTCTTTTTCTTTCTGATATCATCTGCAGGGACGTGCTACAGTGAAAGGTTATGACTGCTTGAAATGAGGGTTCTTCCCTCTACTGAACTAGGCTCTGCATTCCCAAGATACAATCATATCTGAACAGCAGGGCCTTGTTGCTGGATGAACCAAATAAGGAACTCCTGGAACTCCTTCTTAGAGCTGCTTCCCTGTAAGTCACTCTCTTAACCAAGGCCCAGCATCGTCTCAAGAGCTAAGATACTCAGCACAGCAACAGCCGTCTCTCACTCTGGGTGTCTTGTAGAAGTGAGAAGAACCGTGCTGCATGCAGAAGAAACTAAGATGGGGACTCACTCTTGCTTTCTCCTGGCACACTCGACTCAAGACTAAATTTGTTCCCGCAGAACAAGAGGGAAGACGTATTCACTGGGTTGAGCGTGAGACACCATTTCAACAAAGAGAGATTTCCAAGCTATTGAATCTAAAGACTAGAATGGGGTCCCCAGCCAAGAGGCATCAGATAACATTCAGAGAAACACAAGATAACAAGAGAAAGGGAAAAAAGAGCCACGGACACAAGAAAAAGAGCAGGGAAAAAAGAGAAAACATCCAAGAAAGTAAGAGACGGTGGTGCGGCCAGCAGCAGCAAAGGGCTTGGAGGAGAAATAAGGGGAGAAGGTAGTTACTTGAATCCACATAAAGAAATTGAGGAGTTCCCTAGTGGCCTAGGGGTTAGGATGTCAGGTTTTCACTGCCGTGGCCCAGGTTCGATCCCTGGTCAGGGAACTGAGATCCCGCAAGCCACGCAGCGTGGCCAAAAAAAAAGAACATCACTGGGCTTCCCTGGTGGCGCGGTGGTTGAGAGTCTGCCTGCCGATGCAGGGGACACGGGTTCGTGCCCCGGTCCGGGAGGGTCCCACATGCCGTGGAGCAGCTGGGCCCGTAAGCCACGGCCACTGAGCCTGCGCGTCCAGAGCCTGTGCTCCGCGGCGGGAGAGGCCACAACAGTGAGAGGCCTGCGTACCGCAAAAAAAAAAAAAAGAAAAGAACATCACTAAATGTAACTACATAGGTGAATATAAAAGACAGTTTAAAAGGAGTCAAAAGGAACAAGCTTCCAGTTATAAAATAAATAAGTAATGGAGATGTAATTTGAAAAGTAAAATTTAAAAGACAGTTTTTAAGTCTTAAAAAAGAATATTAATACCTGAAAATCAGAAGACATCTCCAGATGGGTCATGAATGATATGAAAAACCAAAATCAGAACATCATCAGAACCTGGGAAGCACCTAGAAAAGTGTAAGTCTGGTAGAATCAGGGTAAATATAATCTCTGAGCCACACTTAATTAAAGGCTTTTAGAAGGCTCTTTGTAGGGAAGAATTAAAAATTAGTAATACTTTTGCATTAATATTAGGCATGAATTAACTCTACCTTAAAGTATATTTAGATGTTTTTCAATATTTTTGATTCAATTATTCTTATGTTCTTGACTTCAGAAAATTTTAGGTTAAAGACTCTACCATTGCAGTGATACTTAAATTGGGGACAGCCATGAACTTATTTGATTATCTATTAAAATGTATACCAAAAAAAGAAAAGAAATAGGGGAGAAGAAAAATGACAGGTAAGGCTTAGAAGGAAACAGACACAGTAAGAGTCAGCCAGAAATGCTGATACAGACACGCAGAGATAAATGCAAAAACCACAAAAAACGATAGGCAAAATGACCATAGGCAGAGGTCCTGTGTCTTAAAATAAGCCAAAACAGGGACTTTCCTGGCAGTCCTGTGGTTAAGACTTTGCCTTCCAGTGCAGGGGGTGCGGGTTCAATCCCTGGTCGGGGAGCTAAGATCCCACATGCCTTGCAGCCAAAAAACCAAAATATAAAAAAAAAAAAAAAAAGAAGCAATATTGTAACAAATTCAATAAAGACTTAAAAATGGTCCACATCAAAAAAATCTTTAACCCAAAAAAAAAAAAACCTTAAAAAAAAAAAACAAACCCAAAACAATCAGTCAAAGCCCTTGGTGGCAAGTATGTCATTGAAAGGACCATCTTTTAAGGGAAGACTGCAGGTGAAAGGCCACAGTATAATTTCATCGCACCTGTGTCTCAAGTATGCCATCCCCATTAGAAAAGCCTGGAAAGACAGAGAGCCCTCAGGCTCATGCAGCCAAGTAAATCTTGCAAAGTATTCAAGCGCTTGAAGAAGAGTGGGTGACCAGCCACAGGTAACAGCGGACCATTTCACTTCAAGGTAATATCAGATGTTCTTTCCCATCCACCCTCTTCCCTTCGTACCCAGTGAGCGTGTACACAGCATCCTCTGGAAGGTTCCAATGATCATTAATGGGGGTAGAGATGTGGGTGGGAACGTGGAACATGGGGAAGGCTTGAGGGATATTTTCCCTCCATGACTGTCAGGTTTTTCCCCATATTTTTTGAAATATTTTATTTTCTGTTTCTAAGCTCTATATTGCTGATAAATACAGAGGTCCCTCGCTATAGCCTGGTTACTAACCTCAATTTTTTCCTGGCTTCACCATATTTACTCTAAAGGTCTAACTGGTTGCAAACAACCTCTCCTTTGCAAAACACTCAACAGTCATCCAAATGTATTCATATACACTGAGTAAAGGATGTTCACAGAAACACTTTAAAGGAGGTAGGGCCACATATGCATTTTCTCTACTCTACAAAAGGAAGCCCAGAAGAAACTCGTGGAAGAAATTCATCCAAGGTCTCACAACCCAGCCAAGGCAGAGACAAGACCCCAATTTAGGTCCCCCGCCCAGTGACCTTCACTGCCGACTATATTTCCTTGACTGTATCCTTGGGGTACAGAGCTTCTGATCTCACACAGTTTCCCTCCCTTTGCTTCAGATCTTTGCTGTTGTTGTTAAATTTATTTTTGTTGAAGTACAGTTGCTGTACACGATCTTTGTTGTTTTTAATTAAAATATCACATTACTTGAGTCCCTACCTAGATCCCATCATCCTTCCTCCCTCTCCAGAGATAACCACTGTCCTGAACCCAGAATTTGTCCTTTCCGTGTATATTTGATAGTTTCATTCCTAGGCTATATACATACAAATAACCTAACGCCTTGTTTTGTAGATTTCAAAATCGTTTCTATCATTCCGCAACTTGATTTTTTCTTTCCACAATTGCTTCTGAGCTTTGTCCATACCTTAGCTCTGATTCATTCATTTAAACTGTTATTAGTATTCCATGGCCTCACCTGTTTTCAACAGCCAAAAGCCACACTGCAAGTCCAATGTTTTCCTTTTTTCCACCCTCCTCCTCAGGACTGAGCATCAGAATCTGGAACCAGATGGGCTCCATGATCCCTCCTGGGCTTTCACTGGGCCCATCCCCTGCTACGTTACAGCCTTTACTAATTTCCATTGGGGTTTATCCCGAGTGATTGGATTAATGAGACTTGATATTGTCATTTCACTGCCATCTTCATAATGAGTTCTCAGTGGAAATTGTTATATTCATGATCCTTCTCAGTAGGAAGAAGTCAAGATCAAATTCTGGGAATAGAGCTTTCGAAACTACGTGAAGCAGGAAATTTGAAATGGGACCTGACTCATTGCTACTCAAGAAGACCACTAAAACTAGGTAAATAAAAGCAAAGTAAAAGTTGTGGTTTGGGAAAGCATGTGTATGTAGGGATGTCATATTCTAAAAATATTCTGGTACAATAATTAAACCAATCATTATCTGAACACTCATTGGGGGGAAAACCCTAGGAATTATACGGCATAACAAAGCAATAAAATGGCTTGTTTCTTGGGATAGGTGCTCATGAGAGTGGTTCATTTTCTGTGCTTACCTCTACTGCAGCCCTCAGCATTACACGATAGCTGTTTACAAGCCCATCCCTCCTATTGCAAATTTCATGATGGTGGAATCCATGTCATTGGTCCCTGGAGCCTGACACATATTTGGAGTTCCATTTGTCAAATGAACTGTTTAGTAAGAAAAGAAGAGTAGCACCAGTGAAGTGCTATTGGCATGTAAGAATCTCCTAGAGGCTGCCCGTGAAAAAATGAATCACACCAAGCTACTAAAATCGCTGCAGAGCAAGCTTAAATATGGCAGCCATGGGAGGAAGGGGCAGAAGCGCATCTACAGACGTGATGAAGCCAAGTTCATTCACTCAGCAAACACCAGCTGAGTGAGGACCTGAGGAGGAACAGAAACAGTCTAAAGGGAAGGGAAGGAGGGAAATATATAGTTACTGAACCTCTACTTTCTAAGCTTATTTATGTTGGATATATTTACCACACAGAAAAGTGGGTACAATCTCTATTTACTCACGAAGATACCAAGTCTCAGAGAGGCTGCCTTAGATAACAACTATCATTTCGCTCATCAGTAATAAACCCAGGATGCAAGCTCAGTTCCATCTGACCTGAAGGCCAATGGACTTTCCATAGCAAACATGGCGTCTCTCCAAGGTGAGGAATGATTCCTAACTTTGAGGAGCTTATGGTCTAATAAGGGAGATCATTTTGGCTTAATAAAAAAAATAATAATAATGACTAACTAGAAAATAAGCACATCGCAAGAGGGAGGAGATATGGGGATATATGTATACATATGGCTGATTCACTTAGCTATACAGCAGAAACTAACACAACATTGTAAAGCAATTATAGTCCAATAAAGATGTTAAAAAAAGAAAAGAAAAGGAACACAGAGACTGAGATGTCAACATTCCTTATAACCAGCCTATTAAATTTTGCCTCCTCCTAGTTTTTTCCTACCTTCTAGAAAAACACCATGTCAATGTTCTCATTTCTTCTGTTTCCTCCACCCAGGATACTTTATTTACTCACTCTACCTGACCACATGCCTTGCAGGTTTGTCAGGGACGTGTTCACTTTTGGACCACCCAGAATCTGAAACTCTGTCCAACATCTGGGAAATTCCCAACCTTATGAATTTTAGTGAGAGGCAGAGCCCACCTCCCACTTCAGAGGCCAAAAATGTCAATGGGTCACCTTCTGCCTACCTTGCAGCTAGAACACAGCTCAAGTTCTGCCAATCAGGCATATTCACCACAGACTTGGAAACAGGAGCAAGTGAGGTGAAGAAGCAAGGACCACAGATGATTCTGTCTGGAAGTTTAACAAGATTGAGGTCCTAGAGTGAAACTCAACAGGACTGGGCACAGAAGCCTTTCTGTGTCTCCCATTTCTTGTTTGTAGGGAATAGACCCCAGCCACCATGACCTTCCCTGAGTTCCAAAGGGCAGATTCAAACAGCTGCTAATCAGGGAAGGGAGGGGTTGCAGAGACAAGGGAGGAGCAGTCAAGAAACAACAGTGCAGCCTCAGGGCAGGGTCCTGGTTCTGCCTCAAGGGATACACGGAACAATGTCTTTGAGCTCTTTACAGAACCAACACCCCCAACAAATGGAGTTAGCATTCTTCCAGAGAAGACCACCTGAGACCAGATTAAAGGAACCAGAGAAGCTCATCATGAGATTACCTGAGATCAGATTAAAGGAGTGCAGGCCCTGCACACACCCTAATCTTATCAGCAATCTCACCCTTGAACCACTGCTATAAAAACTTCTCACCAGGGCTTCCCGGGTGGCGCAGTGGTTGAGAGTCCGCCTGCCGATGCAGGGGACACGGGTTCATGCCCCGGTCCGGGAAGATCCCACATGCCACGGAGCAGCTAGGCCCGTGAGCCATGGCCGCTAAGCCGGGAAGATCCCACATGCCACGGAGCAGCTAGGCCCGTGAGCCATGGCCGCTAAGCCTGCGCGTCCGGAGCCTGTGCTCCGCAACGGGAGAGGCCACAACAGTGAGAGGCCTGCGTACCGGGGGGAAAAAGAAAAACAACTCCTCACCAAATCCTCCCAGGTTGGGACACACAATTTTCAAGGGCAGGAGCCCTCTGTGTCCCCGTTTGCCTGGCAAAGCAATAAAGCTATTCATTTCTACTTCACCCAAAACTCTGTCTGTGAGATTCAATTCAGATGCACAGAGGCCGAGTTTGTGGCATCAATAGTAGCTTAAACAATAAAGGCTTTAATTATATCATATAAAAAGCACTCTGGGACTTCCCTGGTGGCACAGTGGTTAAGAATCTGCCTGCCAATGCAGGGGACACGGGTTCAAGCTCTGGTCCAGGAAGATCCCACATGCCACGGAGCAACTAAGCCCGTGCACCACAACTACTGAGCTTGTGCTCTAAGCCCGTGAGCCACAACTACTGAGCCCACATTCCACAACTACTGAAGCCCACATGCCTAAAGCCAAGCTCCAAAACAAGAGAAGCCACCGCAATGAGAAGCCTGTGCACCACAACACAGAGCGGTCCCCACTCGCTGCAACTAGAGAAAGTCTGTGTGCAGCAACAAAGACCCAACAAAGACCCAATGCAGTCAAAAATAAATAAATAAATAAATTTATTTTTAAAAATGTATATATATATTATATATATATATTTAAAAAAAAAAAAAAAAGAACTCTGGAAGTAAGAATTCCAGGGTTGGCATGGAAATCCAATGAGGTCAAAGGCCCAGACCTCTTCTTCGCACTCTGCCCTATTGTCCTTATTCATAACCTCATTGTTGCAAGGTAGCTGTTGCAGCTCTAAACATCTTGTCTGCATGAGGGTAAGAAGGAGAGGGAAGGGAGTGTACCCATCATCCTTTGTTTTTATCAGAAAAGCAAAACATTGCTCTGAGGGCCTCAAGCAATGAGTCCATCATGACTCACTACTTGTAGTTGGACAAGCCCTCCCATGCCCACCCCTCCAACAAAATCTGAGTTCCATAAGCAAGAAAGGAAAAGCCAAAGGAAAGTGGGATGAATGTTTATCAAAGATCCAATGGTGTGTGCCACAGTCTACCCATGAGACCAGCCAACATCTCCCTATGTGACAATTGGGCTCAAAGTCCAGGATCTTAGACCCAAACATGCCTTCTCAACGTCTTGTGACCTGGAAGCTTCAAAACACATTATTTAATTCACTCAGTTGAATTCACCCAATAAATAGTGATAAGGAAGGCATAGGATAAGTGAATCAACATTGTGCAGAAAAGGGAAGAATGGAAAACACAAAGCAAGCACCAGTCCTAACGTGCCATATTCCACTGAATAGGACAGGTGCTCTGGTTGGCGGAACAGTGAGTTCCTTTGTGGGTTAACACAGAAATCCCTGGTTCTACTTTTGGAATGTTCTTCTTTGTCCCCTAGCCTCTGTGATCCCTTGTCCTGGCCTCTGAGAGAAGCTTCCAGGCCCACTGTCCTCACAGCCCCCTCTGAGGTGGGCCTTGAGGAAGAAGCCTTCTGGGAGGTGCATGGCTCTCATGGTCTTTTTAACATTGATGCAAGTAGTTTTTATTATTATGAGTAAGACTACTATGTACATTCTGCACAATTCTTTCTGTGGATATCAGAGACCATCTTTCACTTAACAGATTGGAAAAGATCAAAAATTTTGATAACACAGTGCATTGGCAAGCCAGTACTGGCAGACACTTTCATATATATGCTGACAGGAGCATAAACTGCAGCTCCTTCCATGGAGGGCAATTTGACTAAATATATTACTCATGAGTACATATGAGTAATTTTGAGATATATATAGCTATCTATCTATATACATTTGGTTATATACATATACATTACTCATGCAATATCTTTTGACTAATTCCACTTCTAGGAATTGATCACACAAATGTATTCACGCAAATAAAATGACATTTCTGCAAGATTATTCACTGCAGCTGTGTTTCTAAAGCACAGGATTGGAAACCACCTAAATGACAATCAATAAAGGATGGTTAAATAAAGCATGGCACACCCATACGACGACATCCTATCCAGTTATAAAAAAAGAATGATAAAGCTCTTAATTTAGGTCTCCTAGAAACATTGTTAAATTTTTAAAAAACAGGTGCAAAACTGTATAAGAGAGTTAAGTGTCACCTGAGTCAGAAAGAAAGGACAGTCACACATCTCTGGGAGGATACCCAAGAAACAGATAACAAAAGTTGCCACTGGGGAAGGGAGCTGGGTGGCTGTAAGCATGACTGGGAGCAGAACTTTTCACTGGTTTCCATTCTTTCGTATTTGAGCCATATGAACATGTAGGCCATTTAAAATCTTTTAAATTGAAGTATGGTTGATTTATAATGTTGTGTTAGTTTCAGGTGTACAGCAAAGTGATTCCATTTTATATATATATATATATATATATATATATATATATATATATATATATATATACACATATATATCAATTCTTTTTCAGATTATTTTCCATTCTAGGTTATTACAACCTGTTGAATATAGTTCCCTGTGCTATAGAGTAGGTCCTTGTTGTTTAGCTATTTTATATATAGTAGTGTCTTTCTGTTCATTCCAAACTCCTAATTTGTCTCTCACTCCCCTCACTATCCCTTTTGGTAACCAAAAATTTATTTTCTATGTCTGTGAGTCTATTTCTGTTTTGTAAATAAGTTCATTTGTATCACTTTTTTAGATTCCACATATGAGTGATATCATATATCACAAAGTCTTTCTTTGTCTGACTTACTTCACTTAGTATGATAATCTCTAGGTCCATCCATGTTGCTGCAAATGGTATTATTTCATTATTTTTTATGGCTTAGTAGTACACAGCCGTAAAAAGTCAAGTGGAACACACTTGATTTTTCTTTTTTTTTTTTTGCAGTATGTGGGCCTCTCACTGTTGTGGTCTCTCCCGTTGCGGAGCACAGGCTCCGGACGCGCAGGCTCAGCGGCCATGGCTCACGGGCCCAGCCACTCTGCGGCATGTGGGATCTTCCCAGACCGGGGCACGAACCCGTGTCCCCTGCATCGGCAGGCGGACTCTCAACCACTGCGCCACCAGAGAATCCCTACACACTTGACTTTTAACCCAAGGTCACCTCATGGTCCGAGATGGGTACCGGAGGGCCAGTCACCACAGCTAAGGTGCAGGCAGAAGAAGGAAAAAGAAGAAAGGACAAAAAGGAACCTGTAAAACTGACTTATCTCCCTTTGAAATAGCCTTTCCAGAAATTCTGATGTCTCATTGACAAAACAGAAATCCCATGTTCAACCCTACCAAGGGGACTGAGAAATGTAGTCCTTTATTCCAGAAAGCAACATATTCTACAACGTGTTACTAGAGAGGAAGGGGAAATGGATTTGGGGATAAATAACCTTTAGTCTTGCCAATAGTGGGTAAGGTTGCTGCTGACACTGGCTTCCGTTTGGCCTACAGAAGTTGGCTTTCCCAGTCCCTCCAGGCTCCAACTGTAGAAACTTCAGTTAATGTAGACATCAGGCTACAGGAAAAGAAGATCTCTCTAAAAATTTCTATTTTCTTTTCTCTATCTCTGCTCTAAATTATTCCCTCTTTTATAGGACTTTGCTGAAATCTAGATGCAAATGAACTAACACAATTTAGTATCCTGAATTTCCCCTATTTGCCCCAATACTAGAGCCCCAGGTCTCAGAGGAAGAGCCACCCACACTTCGTGGAAGCAGCAAGGCCACTTGGCCTGCCTTGTGACCCAGTGAAGCCCGTGCTGTTCCATGTGCCTCGGCTAAACTCATGTTAACCTAATTACAGACCCCAGTGGATGCTCTGGGGCCACAGCAAGCCCAAGACGGAGAATCTTAGCAGAAGCCCCGAAGTTGTCGAGCAAAGTCATATTCCCTCTTCAGTACATAACCATTTTCCTTTTGAGGAAGAGAACACCTGATGGGGGGCCCCAGGAGGCCATGGCAATGAAGTGTTTATGAACTCGATTCTCTGAACCACCTAGCAGCCATAAAATCGGAGGAGCTCAGCACCATCAGAAGAAAGCGGTACGTGCAGGAGTGGGCCATGCAACTGCGAGCCCAGTTTCCTGATGTCTCAGAGGGAAGTTACAGGTGAAAAAGGGAGACTATGGTGAGCCGTGTGGTACTGGATAAGAGCTGAAGACATCAGTATGAACTCATGATAACCTTATCACAGAGACATAGTACAGTTGAAAAGATACAGAATGATTATAGATATATGTGTACACCTGGATTAGTATACACACATATATTTCCTAGCTCTGCCCACAAAAAAGCCCAATGGCAGTAACACCCAAGTAGCAATAAGAACACCCAGCCCCCAAATCTTGTTATCTAAATACCATTTCTCTGCCTAGGGCTGAGGAATGGAAAACACAAGATGAGTCTGGAGTACCTTGTCGTGCCAGAAAGTAAGAAATCGTTCAAAAAATAGCAGAAGAGGGCATGTCAATGGCCAAGGCTAGAACAATTTGATCAGTGAGATAAATAACATAATACTGGATTATAATCCAAAGTAAAACATTTCATAAATAAATAAATGGGGAAGAAGAAGCAAATCATCCTTACAGAAGGATTCCAAATAATTTATGTAGATGATGCCCCATGCCAGAGGTGGAGTTTAATCCACCACTCTCAATCTTCACCCCCACATTCTTTTTTTTTTTTTTTTTTGGCGGTACACGGGCCTCTCACTGTTGTGGCCTCTCCCGTTGCAGAGCACAGGCTCCGGACGCGCAGGCTCAGCAACCATGGCTCACGGGCCCAGCCGCTCCGCGGCATGTGGGACCCTCCCGGACCGGGGCACGAACCCATGTTCCCTGCATCGGCAGGCGGACTCTCAACCACTGCGCCACCAGGGAAGCCCACCCCCACATTCTTGACCGCAAGTGTGGACCAGATTTATGACTTGGTTCCAAATATAAGAGTGTGGAAATGGGGGAAAGGTAACTTGAGACTGAAGAAGCCTGGCAAGCACAACCTTGATCAAGGTTAACCTCACCAGTGTTAAGTCATGTTGATATCGTATACCCTGTGATATGATGTGACAAGAAGCATGCTTCTCCTCTTTGGTACTCTTCCCCAATACCAATAACCCAGACTTATTTATTTATCAATAATCTGATAAATTATTTTTATATAAGTAACAGAGAAAGGAAAACCAACATGTCGGACAAACAAGGTCCTGAAGCATGAGCATCGATCATTTGGTCAAGGGCAGGGGACAAAACAAGCAGTAACAAGAAGAAACAAACCAAGGCAGGTCCCTACAGTCTGTCCTAAGGAAATAAGATCTTGTAAGGGGGGAAGGGAGACAGACCTGAAAACTAATCTGAGTGCAAAGGGGAGTGCAAGAGGCATTCTGCAAAATACCTGACAAGTACTCCTCAAAACTGTCAAAATGATGAAAAACAAAGACTCTTACAGATCTGCTATAGAATGAATGTCTGTGCCTCCCCCCAAAATTCCTATGTTGAAATCCTAACCCCCAAGGTGATGGTATTATAAGGTGGGGCCTTTGGGAGGGGATTAGGTCATGAGGGTGGAGCCCCCATTAATGAGATTAGTGCCCTTGTAAAGGAGACCCCACAGAGCTGCCTTGCCCCTTCTGCCACGTGAGGACACAGAGAAAAGATAGCCATCTATTACCAGGAAGTGGGCCCAAACTAGATGCCAAACCCGCAAGTGCCTTGATCTTGGACAACCCAGCCTCCAGACTGAGAGAAACAAATTCTGTGTCTATAAGCTGTCCAGTCTATGGTATCCTGTTATAGCAGCCTGATCAGAAAGCAAGATCAGAAGAAACTAAGGAGACATAACAACTAAATGCAAGGTGGTATCCAGGATTAGATCCTGGAACAGAAAATGGGCATTAGTTTAAAAACTAATGAAATCTGAATAGTGTCTAGAGTTTATGTATTAGTAATGTGCCAATGCCAGTTTTCTACTTTTGACAAATGTACCATTGTTATGCAAGATGTTAACAATAAAGGGAACTGGGTGAGGGGTAAACCAGCACTCTCTGTACTAGCTTGGTGATTTTTCTGTTTTTCCAACATTTTTAGTTAATTTCAGAAACAGAATTTGTCAAAATAATCTGACTCACCTAAAATTTGACAAGGGAGCTCCTTCCCCTAGGTACTCCCAGAAGTATGTCCTTCAGGTCTCTGCCCAAACGTCACCTTCTCAAGGACTCCTTTGACCACCCTATTAAAAATAGCAAACCCTACTTTACCTGGTTACTCTAACCTGCTTTGGTTTTCTCCCTGGCACTTATCACCATCTAATACTCTACATATAATTTATTGGTTTATTTTCTTCCTTTCCGCCTCCTCCAGCCAGAGGAGGGCAGGAAATTTTGTTCTCTGAATCCTCAGCACATGGATGGGTACCTAGTATACAGTTAGCACTCAATAAACATTTTTCAAATGAGTGAATGAACCTTCTTCTAAACTATTTAATTAGGATTTCTATTACTTGCAGACAAAAGCATCCTAACTAATATGCATGTACAGTGGTTTAAGTCAATGGAGAGCCAGAACCACCTGACACAGGCAGGGCCACTATGATTTCAGACTCTCAAGAATGATGATTTGGGTCACTGTATGGAGTGGCAAACCCCAGTCAACTGACAAAGAGAACAAGGGTTGGATGGTGCTGCAGAAGCACAGTCCCAATTATCAACTACGGCTTCATGAGTAGTCTAGAAACAAGAACTGTAACATCTCACCCTAACTTTTTACCTAATGTGTCTAAGAAATATTTATGTATTTTAACTAATGTTACCCCTGGTGTCCATCTCCCTTTTCCTCATCACTCTATAAAGGATTTCAGTAGGTGATCTACAAGAACGGCTTCTATCCCAAGACACTATAATGGGACCAAAGAGGTAATTGATGACTATTTGGGTCATTCCTCTTTGGGGGAGGGATGGATGCATTTTCTATTGTACTAATGCTGCACTATGTGAGTCTGGAGTTGTTAAATTTCTATTTGAAAACGTAAATATGGGAAGAAGTGCGTGTGTATGTGACATTGGACAACCATACTGGCGGACTCTGATGGACATTTATCTATCTCTTTGGCCACACATCATTTGAACTCCCCACTTTTATAGCTAAGATTTATTGAGTGCTTATCATGTGTCAGGCACTGTTGCAAATGCTTCGTCTATGTTACCTAATAAAATCCTCACAGCAACCCTATGAGATAGGTACTATTATTCTCCTCCTTTTACAGATGAGGAAACTGAGTAACAGGGACATTTCATAATTTAACAAAAGCCATACAGTTAGTAAGTGACAGACCTTGAATTTGTATCCAAAGAGTTTGATCCCAGTGTCCACACTCTTAACTACTACTCAATATTGTCCTCACTATATCGACTATATTCAGAAAATTTCCCATCTTGTGGTTTCTAGTGGAAGGCAGAACCCAACCGCCATTTTAGAAGCATCAGGAAAATTCCAGAAATTCACCTCCCCAGGCCCCCTGCAGGTCAGTCATGAGTATAGAATCTAGACTCCATCAATCTGAAGCAACTGCCCCAGACTCTAAGCCAGTAGGCATTTTGTAAAGAAATAAACATCACGGAGAATGTTTTCTGGAGGCAGTGGCATTGTACCAAGATTGAACTCCTGAGCTTGAACCCCTACTGAGATTGAAATCCTGAACTCCTACTGCCCTGTCCAGTGGCAGTGGTGCTACCCACACGTGCAGTGTTTGGTGGTGGAGTCAGTCTGTCAGATAGATAGAATCAGTCTACAGCAGTAATTTTGATCCTGACTTCTGGCTGTATAGCCTCCAAGTCTAGTTTTCCAAGCCATTTCCCCCACGTGCTTCTCTGAGCTACCCAATACCTTTTTATAAGAATGATTATTACCTTATTACTCAGTTTATTTTTTTCTTTTTTAATTGAGCTATAATTGACAGTTATCTTTGTTTTAGACATACAACATAAAGATTTGATATATGTATATATTGCAAAATGATCACCACAATAAATTTAGTTAACATCCACCACCTCACATAGTCTCAATTGTTTCTTCTTGAGATGAGAACTTTTTAACTGTCTTAGTGACTTTTAAATATGTAATACCATATTAACTGTAGTCACCATGCAGTATATTACATCCCCAGGACTTATTTATCTTATATCTGGAAGTTTGTACCTTTGGACCACCTTCATCCAGTTCCCCCAGCCCCTACCACTCACCTCTGGCAACCACCAATCTGTTCTATGTTTGTTTGCCTTCCTTTTTTTTTTTTTTCAGATTCCACATACAAGTGAGATCACACAGTATTTGTCTTGGTCTGTCTGACTTATTTCACTTAGCATAATGCCCTCAAGGTCCATCCAATTTGTCGTAAATGGCAAAACTTCCTTCTTTTTTATGGCTGAGTAATAGTTCATTGTGTGAATAGACCACATCTTCTTTATCCATTCTTGCATTGATGGACATTTAGGTTGTTTCAATGTCTTGGCTATTGTAAATAATGCTACAATAAACATGGGAGTTCAGATATCTTTTCAAGATAGTAACCTTGTTTTCTTCAGATAAATAGCTAGAAGCAGAATTGTTGGATCATATAGTAGTTCCATTTTTAACTTTTTGAGGCACCTCCATACTGCTTTCCATAGTGGCTGCACGAATTTACCTTCCCATCAACAGTGCACAAGGGTTCCCTTCCCATCATCAGTGCACAAGGGTTCCCTTCCCAATATGATTTTAAGAAATGACTTGCTACTAATAGCAATGAGAATCAACTTCTGTTGCTTGCAACCAAGGACCTTGGTATATGAGTCCTTTCCTGAGGATGAGAGACCCAGAAACATCTAGGCTCTAGTCATACCTGGGAAGTTGATGATGTCACAGTCATGTCAGAAGCCTATCAGTACAGGAATCACGTGGGCTGTGGTGCCTCTTGGAAAGAGAACTTAAGCTCTGTTCTCTGCTGGACTTCATCCATATCTTGTATGGCAGACTGACGGAATGGCCACACGTAATCCTCTGTTCAGGAGAGTTGAGGACCCTGTGATGGTTCATTTTACGTACCAACATGACTGGGCCACAGGGTGCCCAGACATTTGGTTAAATCTTATTCTGAGTGTGTCTATGAGGGTGTTTGGTGATGAGATTAGCATCTGAATCAGGAGACTGAATAAAGCAGATTGCACACCACAGTGAGGGTGGGCCACATCCAATCCCCTGAGGGCCTGAATAGAACAAAAGGCTGAGCAAGCTAGAATTTGCTCTCTCTCTCTACCTGACGGTGTTCATGCTGGAACATTGGTCTTCTGCCTTTGGACCCGTATGGAACTTACACCATCAACTCTCCTGGTTCTTAGGCCTTTAGACTGCATATCTTTGGACTTCTCACCCTCCATAATCATGTGAGTTAATTTCTTAATAATGAATGGATGAGTGAATGACAGAATGAATATTCTTTTGTTCTGTTTCTCTGGAGAACCTTTGCTAATACAGACCCCCTTGAGAGAGAAATGATCCTCGGGGAATAAAGAAATGTACTTGACCTAGTAAGAAAAGGAAAGGCAATTCTTTAAGAAGAGTGGTTATGTTGAACAAGGATTTCTCTGACTTTGAAATCCACAGATCACTTAACAAGCCAAATTTTAGGTCATTTCTAAAGAGAGTCATCGTGATTTTAATAATAAACATAAAAACCTTTAAAATCAATAGTTTATTTCATATCAATTGAAAGGGTTGAGACTTTGAAATCTTTCGCTCTTTGGCTTAGTGACGTAGTTTTGTCACCAGATTCCACATCTAATTGGTTTCTCCTCTCTATTTTTTTCTACCTAATTATAAAATTCTAAATTCCAATTATAAGTTATTGAGCATGGCAGGAAGAGTTAGGCTCCGTCAGATAATGCTAGGTATTTGGGTTGAACAGGGACACGGAAATCATGGAGAGATGACTCACTGAAGTCTTCTTTCAGCTTTGCATCAGATGCTCAGTCAATAAGCATATCACACTCAAAAGCTGGAGGAATGACTCGCAGCTTTGGGAATCGGTGCTGAATGGATTCCTAATCGACTCTTTGGAAAGTAGCTTTTCATGCGCCCTTGCACCCCTTGGACATAATTTTAAAATACGGCCAATAATACATCATTGATTTCTTCTCCCTGAGAAGGAAATCAGCAAGTGCTGGAGAAAAGACAAACTTTCTGCAACTGAGCTATTTGCATCATGAAGAAATTCTGGTATCTTACCCTCAGTATTAAAATTTATGATCATTCAGCCCTGAGGCAGTAGGCTCAGGCTCTCAAGACAATAAATACATTGCTGAAATACACAGTTGAGCAAAACACTTGAAGTCCTAGAAATGGAGTTTATGACATTTATCAGTGTCATAGAGAAATGTTTTTATTTCCTTCCTGACTTCAAAATTTCTTGCGCTCCTTTCTCTCTGACAGTTGGGTACTTCAGTATGGAAGAAGTCTTGTACTAGGTGCCCATTTCTTGACATCCCACATTAAAAAGATATGTTGTCAGTGGGTATAATTTGAATGGATTCACAGTTTTCACTATTTCTATTAACCTTGAATCAAGATCAAGATGTGTTTGAAAATGCAGGCTTTATTATTATTCGGGTACGATGAGGCCAACAGATTAGGAGAAGCTTGCCATTGAAAAAAAAAGATTTGTTATACAGATTCCAAAAGGTAAGGGCACACCATGCCATGAGGGGGGCCACATGAGGAAACACCAGGGTTGGTCACAAGGCAGAGGGAGAGGGACTTCCCTGGCGGTCCAGTGGTTAAGACTCTGAGCTTCCACCGCAGGGGGCACAGGTTCAATCCCTGGTCAGGGAACTAAGATCCCACACGCCCTGTGGCCGGTGAGGGGGCAGGGAAGGCAGAGGGAGAAGGAGAAAAACCTGAGCAATAGCCTTTATTGCGGTTCCCATGGGAAGGAATATGTGAGGCAGGGTAAATTGGTTTAGGATTGGCTCAATTAATATTTCAGCAGGCCCCGGGGCATAGCATAGGAACTGTCCCTAATTTCTATGTTGTCTTGAAGGTTTTAGAGCAAATGGATAGTGGCCCGGAGTGTGAGAGCCTGATAAAGAAGGTGGTTGGAGGTATGGGCTCTGGATTGGTTGGTTTGCATATGAAAGGCAATTCTGGTGATTTTCATTTACTTTCTCTAGGAATTAGCTATCCTGGGAGGGGTAGTCTCTCCAGTGTCAGCAAGGCCCCAGATGTCAAAGCATCAGCACACAGACAATAAAAGACACGTTGAAGGTAGGATGCAGGCTGTTAGCCAACAATTATTCTCAGTAAATAGAGCAGTGTGGGCATGACACTACAGAGGACTTTTTTTTTTTCAGGTATAATCTCTATGCTTTCTTCATTTCTTTTTCTTTTTTAAATTTTTTATTGTAGTACAGTTGATTTACAATGTTGTGCTAGTTTCTGCTGTACAGCAAAGGGAATCAGTTATACATATACATATATCCACTCTTTTTTAGATTCTGTTCCCATATAGGCCATTACAGAGTACTGGGTAGAATTCCCTGTGCTATACAGTAGGTCCTTGTTAGTTATCTATTTTATATTCAGTAGTGTGTATATGTCAATTCCCATCTCCCAATTTATCCCTCTCCGCCATTTTCCCCCAGGTAACCATAAGTTTGTTTTCTACATCTGGAATGCCCCTCTTTGCTTTACACATAGCTATGTATATTCAGGGAAGGTCCCAACATTTATTTTCTAGTCTACACCAGCACTCATGAACTAATCAGCAGCTAGGTGAAAACTCTCTTCTGCAGCACATGCCTTTTGACTGAGAAACAAGACAAAAAGTCTCTAAACCCTTCTCCCTCATGTTTGCATCACACGTATTCCAAGAGCTATTTCACTCTCTATACATCAGTAGTTTCGTCCAACCATACATGATGATAATTGCTCTTTCATATTGCCTGTGATATCCAACAGCATCATTTTTCAACAGCATCATTTTTTAAAATTTATTTATTTAATTTTTGGCTGCGTTGGGTCTTCGTTGCTGTGCGCAGGCTTTCTCTAGTTGCGGCGAGCAGGGGCTATTCTTCGTTGCAGTGAGCGGGCTGCTCATTGCGGTGGCTTCTCTTGTTGCGGAGCACGGGCTCTAGGTGTGCAGGCTCAGTAGTTGTGGCGCACAGGCTTAGTTGCTCTGCGGCATGTGGGGTCTTCCCGGACCAGGGCTCGAACCCATGTCCCCTGCATTGGCAGGTGGATTCTTAACCACTGCACCACCAGGGAAGTCCCAACAGCATCATTTTTTAAATGAATTTTTCAATGACTTGTTATGCTTTCTCTCTGAGTACAGTTGTCATCATATTTAGCTGTTTTTATAAGCTTCCCTTCAATAACATAAATAATACCTCTTTTTGCTCTGAGGATAGCAGTTCTGAATGATGCCTCTAGTTTTGGTCTCCCTTCTGCCTTTAACGAGAAAATTAATCAGTTCAAGGTTTACTAAGGAGGTTTCTGTGCTTCATTTGCAAGAAATTTGATGCCTCTCTCTCACTACTTGACAAAGTTTCAGACAACATATATGAGGGACTGGGAGAAATAGATAACCTGTCCAACAAAATCCAATTTCTAATTTATTATCACACTTCTTCTTTGCACTCCTCTTTTGACAAATTGTGTAGTCTTACTTGTTCCAGCACATAGACTCACATGCTACATTTGAGTTGTACTCTTTACATGATTGTTTTCACCTCTATTTGTAATGCTTCCTTGAACCACTTCCAAGCCATCTATCTTTCTTTGCAAACTAGGGAAATACTACAACACATTTTAAACTAGAAATATTCCCTTAAATGTTGCTTTCACTGTTTCCAATCAGTTTTTTTTGTTTTTTTTTTTTTTTTTTTTTTTTTTGCGGTACGTGGGCCTCTCACTGTTGTGGCCTCTCCCGTTGCGGAGCGCAGGCTCAGCGGCCATGGCTCACGGGCCCAGCCGCTCCGCGGCATGTGGGATCTTCCCGGACCGGGGCACAAACCCGTGTCCCCTGCATTGGCAGGCGGACTCTCAACCACTGCGCCACCAGGGAAGCCCTCCAATCAGTTTTGATATAAAATGTTCTCCTGTTCTCCACTTCACTGGTTTTCTCGACATTACGATACAAAAATTAACTATGACAAATGCAAACTTCAACCAATGGATACAATAACTCACGAATGACATGGAAGTACGATGAGCTAGATGAACTGAATTCTATTCACTGAAACTCTACATGAGATGATATCGCAAAATTGGAGGAAATACACAACGCATTTTGTAATAAATACAAGATGTTTAAGAAGACAAACAATAATGTAGTGAGATTTTAGTTAAAATTATAACTGAGATTATAAATTTGTAAAACTCAGATGAATAATATTGTCCCATTGTTTTTTTCCTTTGAAAATCTCCGTGAATCACTTGATAGCTGGGCAGGGATCACAATAATCACAGTAGGTCTGGTTTCCCTTTTGATCTTCCGGATAACTAAATCAATCATGTTTGTTCCCTTGTTTCAGGTATTCTGTTCACTTTTTAAAATTCAGAAACGACTTTGTTTTTCCAGAAATGTTTTTTTTTCTATTTGACTGTTCCCTTGCAATATAGTAAGATTTGGATAATTTTTTTAATCTCTAATTTCTTCCTAAGGCTGTGTCAGAACTCCCTATTCTAGTTTTGGTTAGATTTGCCTTCTAGCTACTGAGCCCATTATATGATTCAGGGGCTTTCTTCCCCTGTTTGCATCACTTAATGCAAGTCAGGATGCTGGGCACTTGCAGGTAGTGGGGAGCTGACTGCTTCGGAAGAAACTGCTTCTTCTGTAGGTCAGAGCCAAATAAACTGGCAAGCTGGGACTTCTTTTTTTTTTTTTTAAACAGGGTATTAATTAATTAATTAATTAATTTATTTTCAGTTATTTATTTTGGCTGCGTTGGGTCTTCGTTGCGGTGCGTGGGCTTCTCATTGCAGTGGCTTCTCTTGTTGCCGAGCATGGGCTCTAGGCACGCGGGCTTCAGTAGTTGCAGCGCATAGGCTCAGTAGTTGTGGCTCGCGGGCTCTAGAGCACAAGCTCAGCAGTTGTGGCGCCCGAGCCTAGCTGCTCCGCGACATGTGGGATCTTCCCAGACCAGGGCTCGACCCAAGTCCCCTACATTGGCAGGCGTATTCTTTTTTTTTTTAATCTCATTTTTTTTAATATCTCTCCTGGATACCTGGATACCAGGACTGAATCTTGGACACCCAGATAGTAGAAATGAATCTTGGATGAGAAAAAGGATGTTAGTGGGAAAACTGGTGAAATCCGAATAAAGTTAGAGTTTAATTAATATTTATATACCAATGTTAATTCCTTAGTTTTGGTAAATGTTAGGGGAAATTGAGTGGAGAGTCTGCAGGAACACTGTATTATCTCTGAAACTTTTCTGTAAATCTAAAATTATTCCAAAATAAAATATGTGTTTAGGGGATAAAAAGCTCACATGAGAAGCTTAGAGGAAAAAACACATCTCCCAAGAGAGTCTTCTATGCATTCCTCTGTTTTAACAACAAGTTCCCGTAACTTACTGTCCTTATTTTTATGTTTGCTATTCAGAAGCTCAGAGCCAAATTCCAAGCTGGGTCACATCAACTTCATTAACCCTTAGAGTTATCATATTTGTTTCCTCATTTTTCCTGATCCTGATTTCCCATTTCAGTTAGGAATAAAGCCTAACCTTGCTGTGTTTTTGCTACTGTTGTCATAAGCCACCTCTAATCCTTTCAGGAAGGAGGCTCTGCATTAATTATAGATGTGAAAATTGTCCTAAAGCAGGGAAGCAAGATCGTGAAGGCTCAGAAAGTCATGGGTCACAAGGAATGACTCCTTTAGGTAGAAAGATGACTCAGGGGAGAAACAATGGTTGTCTTCAAATAACTGAAAGATTGCCCTTGAGAAAGCAGGAGAGACTTTCTCCATGCTGCACCAGAAGGCCAAACCCCAACCAAGGGGTGCTCATCACCAGAGGAAGACCCTCAACTCAAAGTAAGGAAGAACTAACAAAGATGACCAATGGAGGGGTAGTTAGTTCCCTGGCCCTAGAGACACTTAAGGCATATCTAGATTATTTCCGCAGGATCCTCTATTTTTTTAAATGCTATTAAAATGCAATAAGTCTGATTCAGTGGGTACCAAGACTCTAGTCTAGACCATCCGTCAGGAATTCCTCACTGAAGAGGTTCAGCTAGGAGATCTGAACATCTCTTTCAGATGCATATTCTGCATAGTTCATACTACAGTTCTGAGATGTAGAATGAATAAACGTAACAGCAGTGGGTGATATTAAATTCACACTCTGTGTCAGGAGCTGCGGGGTGTGCTTTGCAGCCATTATCTCTAGCAACCTTCCAACAACTCTTCCAGCTGGCCCAGCAGGAGAGTTTATGCCCTCCTGGCCATGCCTTTTCACACTGCTCTTGTCTCTAGTGGCAGTGTTGGTGAGACAGCTGCAGCATGATACCCCAAAGGCAGAGTCTGAGATAGTTACTTGTGTCTTTTTGGAAAGAAGTACGGGTGACTGAGTCAGGTGACCCATTTAGTCGATAGCTATGGCCTTAGCAATCAACTTAATAATGTATTGAGAAGATGGCAAGTCTATCTGTTCAGGAAGAAAATCTCCTTTCCCTCAGCATCCCTAGCTTCAAGCAGAACTTCCTCTTCTTTCTATATCTGGGTAAATGCTGTGTAATATATACTATATAATATGGCATCCACTAGCTGTGTGACCTTGGGCCAGTCACTTAACTTCTGTCCACCCCTCACTTGTTCCAGGGGGTCAGACAAATATTTTTGAGAACCCTTAGTGCTAACATTACCGATGATGGACTTCCCTGGTGACGCAGTGGTTAAGAATCCGCCTGTCAATGCAGGTGACACAGGTTCAAGCCCTGGTCCAGGAAGATCCCACCTGCCGCGGAGCAACTAAGCCCGTGCGCCACAACTACTGAGCGTGCACTCTAGAGCCCGCAAGCCACAACTACTGAAGCCTGTGCAGCTAGAGCCCGTGCTCCACAACAAAAAGAAGCCACCGCAATAAGAAGCCCAAGCACCGCATCGAAGAGTAGCCCCGGCTCGCTGCAAGTAGGGAAAGCCTGCACGCAAAAACGAAGACCCAACACAGCCAAAAATTAATTAACTAATTAATTAAAAAAATAATAATAACATTACAGATGATGGATGGAGGTGAACTGATATTTTCAACAACATCCAAAAGTCAAGTAATGAGTGAAAGATCATCTGAACGTTTCATCTTGAGGTTTAAAGTTTCCTTTACAAAGCGCCATTTGCCAGTGATTTTATTTTTATCGTTCCTACCCCTTGAGAAGTAGTTATTGAGCTCCATTTTTAACATCTGCAAAATGGGGACATGGGCCTTACCCAATGACTCAGCCCTTCTGACCCTGGTGGTTTACCATGCTGAGTTCCAGGACAGTGAAAACAGTGCTCTTGTGAAATCACAGTTTCTGCCGCAGGAAAGGGCTAATGATATTGACCGTTATTACACCATCCGGAATATTTGGAAGCAGAATAGCATGGGCCCTACAGAGAATAAAACACAGGAGTTTGTGGAAGGGATCTTGGTCCCTAAGAGGAATAGCTTGTAGGAAGAGAATCAATGATGCCCAAGGTTCAAGGGAGATAGAACCTCGTTAACAAGGTAACAAGTTATAACAATTTGTAACAGTTATAACCATCTGTCTCTCAGTGCCCAGATGCCATGTGACATATACAGATCCATCAGACACCTTCCCTGCCCCTAATTACCAGCAGTTCACAGGGAAGGCAGAAAAACAACCAATAAACAAGGCAAACTGGGTTACATGTAATAATAGCGCTGTGCCAGCAGAGAAGAGAACAAGGTGGATTCAGAGAAGTCTTGATAAGCTTTTTGAAAAAAGTGGCGTCAGAATTTTGTCTTAGGGATGGTAAGAGTTCTATAGATGAGTTTAAGGGAGGAAGAGATTCTGACCAGGAAGACAAGTTATAAAAAAAGACACAGAAGCAGCCAAATTAAAATTGTGAGTTTCTATAAGATGAGGAAGAAAGGGGATACAGGAGATAAGGGGGAAAAAGCAAGCTGAAGGCTAAGGCTTGCTAAGGAAATCAGCTGCCCTTGGAGGGTTTGGGGGGAATTGGAGAGTTTTCAGCCAGAGGAGAGGATTGTAGCTGTGTTTTAGTAAGACTGCTCCAGAGGCTGTGAAGAGGTTGTGATCAGAAGCAGAGACTGAGGCAGGAAGCTCAGGAACGAAGCTCTTTTTTTTTTTTTTTTTTTTTTGAGGCACGCGGGGATCTCACTGTTGCGGCCTCTCCTGTTGCGGAGCACAGGCTCCGGACACGCAGCCTCAGCGGCCATGGCTCACGGGCCCAGCTGCTCCGCGGCATGTGGGATCCACCCAGACCGGGGCACGAACCCGTGTCCCCTACATCGGCAGGCGGACTCTCAACCACTGCGCCACCGGGGCAGCCCGACGAAGCTCTTATAATGGTCCAAGTTCACACTATCAAAGGGCTCGGGTAGGGGCAGGGCAGTGAAGTGGAAATGGTGCATGTGGGGCTCTTTGGGATGTCCCCAGGGTGGGAGGTCCAGGTTTCTGGAAGGCATTGGTGACATTAAGCAAGAGGGGACACATTTGCTCAGCACTTGAGTTTCCACACCACTTCCCCTTCCTTCCTTTCATCCCTGAGCCACCCCCATCTCCCTCAAGGTGTCACTCCCCTACCACCCAGTCTTCACTGTGATCCGTTCCCAAGAGGCTACTAGAATCGCACTCCAAACACATTTTCCCACTGGCTGGAGAACCTGAAGTGGTTCCCAGTTCAACCCCTCAGATTCCTGGCAAAAAACAGAGAGGAAGTACTTCTGATTATTAACAGTGGATCTATTTCATCCACATTCTTCCCCCACGTGGGCCCGGGTGCCAGCCAAGGCCTGTTTTCCAGCATGTATGAGTGACCAGCTGAGACCTGCTGCTGCTAGTATTTCCTTATGTCTTTTGCCCGACTCCCCTCCTTCCATCTACACCCCTCTCCTTCTTCAAAAGCCAGCCTGGAACTCACCCCTAGGAAACACGAGAGTAGCACACAGATGACCATTATCAACTGGACATGCCCCCCAGTTTGGGCTCCCTGTGCCCCCCCTCACTGCTGAAGACTAGCGGCCCCAGAGGTGGCCCTTCTGCCCAAAGGGACCCCATCTACTCTCCCCGACCTGGTGGGAATCAAGGCTCCCCATATCTCTTCCTGACAGAACTGTACATGCTGCAGAGACGTCCACCATCCAAAGTCCCTGGCTTCCCCTTTACCTTCCGCCTGTTCTCCAAGGACTCAGGGGGCAGAATATTTTAAGACACGGACGCCTCAACCTCACTGAAACTTGACCGCCAGGAAGACTCTCAGGTCCCTGGATGACCTACCATCCCCTTCCTGCCAGCAATCTGCCAGAAACAGTGAAGGTGCCAAGATTTCTTCAACTAAAGAAAAGAGGGTAATCAGCCAGGCAGAGAAAGATACTGTAGATAACTGAATAAAGCGCTTGAAATCACTCAGTGGTGCAGCCGTCTTTTAATTACCTTGGAAACCGGAGATAAGAATAACAGAAAGCTACAGATAACCCATTAGTTTCAAAAAACCTTCCACATCAAATGTGCAGTTTAAGTTGATGCTTACAAGACACAAAAGAGGCCAGGGAAGAATTTTCGGAAAGGAAGTAAAATCCAAAGGACAGGAAAGACACAAAAACCTCCCACAGTTATTCACCAAACTCCGCACACTCTTTCCCATTAACGGAAAGGCTAAAGCTTTTCCAAGTATGACAAGTAGCATCTGATCACTCCTTAGGGATTCTCTGTTCTTTAGTCACTTAACAGTCACAATAAATTTTCTGTAGTTCCATTTAAAACATTCTCCAGGGGGTATTCTAGTTTACCTTGAATAGCCTGTGACAAATACCCCAACCAAGAGCAAAAATGCTTAATTCAACGCACTGTAAGGGGCAGAAAAGTCTGCCCAGCCCAGGTAACTTTGTGAGCCAGGACGGAGGCTGGTTCCAAGTCTAATTCTGCCCTCTCGCTTTGACAGGCAAGATTGTTCAGTCCAAGAAAGGGGGAAAGACACGCCCGCGGTCACATAACTAATTAGTGACAGAGTCTGCTCCAGGTCTGGGTCCCTTAAATCTGAGACCACCTCCCCAAGAATCCTTCCTTCCTACCCCTTACAGCAGGTTGTCCCACCTACTGCTTCTGGAAGCTGTGGAGAATGTAAGGTCTTGTCTAAGTGCCTAAGTAGATCTGTTAAGAGTTTTCTTCTCTTTCTACTCCTAACCCCCTACCCCTCAGCGGTAATTAAAGAAGTCCCCAAAAAAACCACTGTTTTGACCTATGAGGCATTAGAACTATGCTGTTCAATTGGTAGCCACTTTTTTTTATATATAAATTTATTTATTTATGTAGTTATTTTTGGCTGCGTTGGGTCTTCGTTGCTGTGCTCAGGCTTTCTCTAGTTGCGGCGAGTGGGGGCTACTCTTCGTTGTGGTGTGCAAGCTTCTCATTGCCGTGGCTTCTCTTGTTGCAGAGCACGGGCTCTAGGCATGCGGGCTTCAGTAGCTGTGGCACGCAGGCTCAGTAGTTGTGGCGCACAGGCTTAGTTGCTCCACGGCATGTGGGATCTTCCCGGACCGGGGCTCGAACCCGTGTCCGCTGCACTGGCAGGCGGATTCTTAACCACTGCGCCACCAGGGAAGTCCCGGTAGGCACTTTTTAAAGTGGCCAAGTTTGGGCTTCCCTGGTGGCGCAGTGGTTGAGAGTCCGCCTGCCGATGCAGGGGACGCGGGTTCGTGCCCCGGTCCCAGAGGATCCCACGTGCCGCGGAGCGGCTGGGCCCGTGAGCCATGGCCGCTGAGCCTGCGCATCTGGAGCCTGTGCTCCGCGATGGGAGAAGCCACAACAGTGAGAGGCCCATGTACCGCAAAAAAAAATAATAAATAAAAAAAATATAAAGTGGCTAAATTTAAGCCTTATTAAAAATTCAGTTCCTCAATTATATTAGCCACATTGGGAGTATTCACGTGGCTGGTGGATTCTGTATTAGACACCACAGAGATGATGAAACATTTCTATCATCACAGAAAGTTCTACTGGGCAGCAATACATTAGTATACTTTTTTTGCATTACCCTTCCTCAGATCAGTTAATTTTTGTTAGAGAATATTGATACCTTAATTTGATCAGTTATAATGTTCCATAAAAAATCTTGAAGACAATTTTTTATGTTCTTTATATCCTTCACCACAAACAAATCTTGCTTTGCTCATTTTCAGTTTCCTGTAAAGTTTCTCATCTTCAAAAAAACACAAAAATCTGAGACCACCCCTCATTTAAAATAGAAATTTTCTTCCTATTTTTCTGTCCCTCCTGTAACAGCCTGGGATGGACGTGGGGATGCACCCCCCCTCCCCAGACTCCCTTTCAGGAAGGACTGTGGCCCAGCTGTGGGATGCATATGCGGTCAGCACACAGCCACCGGCTTTCAGTTCCTTCAGGGTCTGACTGCACTGTACAAGCCTATGCCACCCAGGGTCACACCCTCCCTGGGCAGCCTGTATCCACTGACTGAATGAGGCGGAGTGTCTGCCCAACAGGGGCAGCGCAGATAGGCAATATTCCCTCCAGAGCTTCCTGCCGGGCTAACCAGGGTTTTATCAGACCCACATCACACTGTGACTTCTTCTCTGCCTGATCTTGTTTCCTTCTCCTTTCTTTCACAGATGCTGATCCCTGAGACACACCTCTCACACCTCAGTACTCCTCCTCAGTACCTGCTTCTGGAGAACCCGACCTGCCCTACACCACACCCCAGGCCAGGCCACCCCACACTCAACTGGCGGCCCCCTGTCCTCGATTTGTTCTTCCCTGACTTGCCCATCCTAATGCTAGGCTTGAGCTGTAGGCCACCAATTCAGGCAGCCTTTCTTTCCTCACTTTGTACCCCAAGTCTTTCCCTTGATCCTGAACTGCGGCTCTCTGGCGTGTGGTCTTCCTGCCTCTCCAAAAGCAGTGACACAGCACAGCGGAAGAGGAGCTTAGGACAGCTGGACCATCTCCTCACAGGCCTCTGCCCACCAGCCCAAACCCACACACAGGGGCCTCAGCTCATGTGGGATGAGCCAGGTTCCGGGAGCTGGTAGAGCAGCTGCGTGTAAGTGCATGTGAAGATGCCCCTTATCCTGGGGCGTGTGGATTGCTCATGTACCTATGGCTCCCTTAGCATTTGCTGGGTTTGCTTTAAGGGACAGGAAATTTTAAAAAAATAGTTACCATATGATTCTGCAATCCCACTCCTGGGCATATATGCAGAGAAAACTCTAATTTGAAAAGATACATGCACCCCAGTGTTCATAGCAGCATTATTTATTGATACAATAGCCAGGACATGGAAGCAACCTAAATGTCCATCGACAGATGAATGGATAAAGAAGATGCGGTACATATATACGATGGAATACTACTCAGCCATAAAAAAGAACAAAATAATGCCATTTTGCTGCAACACGGATAGACCTAGAGAATATCATACTGAGTGAAGTAAGTCAGACAGAGAAAGACAAACGTCATGATATCACTTATATGTGGAATCTAAAAAAAAAGATACAAATGAACTTACTTACAAAGCAGACATAGACCCACAGACGTAGAAAACAAACTTATGGCTACCATAAGGGGAAAGGGGGCTGGAGGGATAAATTAGGAGTTTGGGAGTAACAGATACACACTACTATATATAAACTAGGTAAACAACGAGGACCTACTGTATAGCACAGGGAAATATACTCACTATTTTGTAATAACCTCAAAGGGAAAAGAATCTGAAAACATATATATATATATATATATATATAAACTGAATCACTGTGCTGTACAACTGAAACTAACACAACATTGTAAATCAACTATACTTAAATAAAATACAGTTTTTAAAAAAGAGAAGTTTAGGGCTTCCCTGGTGGCACAGTGGTTGAGAGTCCGCCTGCCGATGCAGGGGACACGGGTTCGTGCCCCCGTCCGGGAAGATCCCACATGCCGCGGAGCGGCTGGGCCTGTGAGCCATGGCCGCTGAGCCTGCGCGTCCGGAGCCTGTGCTCCGCAACGGGAGAGGCCACAACAGTGAGAGGTCTGCGTACCACCAAAAACAAAAAGAGAAGTTTAAAAATTAAGGCAGGATTTTGGTGGAAAAACGTTTGTGTTCCAGTGAAGTTTGACTATTTGTGGGTAGAGTGCCCACAGGTCTGGTTTCCTCGAGCAGTTCGGATTTAAGCCTGCCATCACGGTATAATTAGCAAGTAGCATCATGTTTCACTCTCAAGCGTCCCAGTTTGGTGATAATGAGGTCACCCAGTATAAAGGCCATGTGACTTCACAGTAAGTCTCTGTCTGTCTAACCCCCTCCCCAATCTTGGCCATGCTGAGAGAGAGGGATGGTGGTGCTCTAGGTGGTGAGTAGAAAGAACATGGTCCCAGGACAGACTTGGGAATGAGTAACCTCTGGACCAGGCACCAGCTCAGAGACTTGGATGAGTTCCTGAGTCTCCTCTTGCTTTATCTGAAAAAATGGAATAAAGTACACTCAGCCTTTTACACGTGGTTGTTGAGAATATCAAGTAGAATAATGGATGTAAAGTTGCTTTGAAACTATAAAGCCCTATTCAGATGTCAAGTAGGAACAAAATGCCCAACATAATACATAGTTGTTAAATGAGTGAATGAATGATTAATTGACTGATTGAATGGCAAGGGAGAAATGTTAGGTATAATTATTATCAATATGTGGGAATGAAAACCAGCATTTTTTCCTAAAAGTCAATGGGCCTCCCATCAAGAGGTAGAGTCTAATTCCCCTACCCGTGTATTGGGCTGGACTTAGGGACTCACGTCTAATGAAGCGAATGCCACAGAGGTGACACTGTGTGACTTCCAAGGCTAGGTTATAAAAGGTGCTTTAGCCTGGCTCTCCCTCTCTTGGGATTCCTGCTCTTCAGTCTCAGCCGCCATGATGTGAGGAAGCCCAGGTGACAGTGGAGAGCCCAAGTGTAGGGTTTTCAATCCTCAGCCTCAATCGAGGTCCTAACAAACAGACAGCTTTTGAGATGACTCCAGCTCCAGTCAGTATCTGATTGCAACCTCAGGAGAGACCCTGAGTGAGAACCTCCTAAGCCCAGTCAACAGTAAGTGATCATTTTGTTTAAAAAGAAGAAGTCAACGGGCATGTGTTCTGAAAACAAGATGCTCTTCTTGGTACAGGCTACTTCCCAAGGATGTAAGAAGGAGCACACTAAATGTGACATTGCCTACACAGCTAGAAATGTATGGCCCTGACAATAGCCTTAGGGGAGGGCCACTCAAAATATTCCATTTTTTTAAATAGCCAGTTATGACTGTCATCTCCACATTTATCTTAATCTTTGAAATTACATTTTCAGGCAATACCACCTCTTGGGATAATAGTTCCATAAGCTTCTTGCCTATGAAACACTTCCAGAAGTTGAAAGACAAACGTGTACTCAATTTCTGTACTGCACTTAACCATTTCAGAACTTACAATCCCATGCGCTCTCAAATTTAACCTTTCCAGACTGAGAAGTCTGGTATTTTTCATCACATCCCCTATTGGCAAACCAACATGGCACCTAAAACACTCAAGGCCTGTGAAGTCAGTGCAAACTCCCAATGAAATGGAGTTTAACTAAGTAGGTTATTTGTTGGTATGTATATGGTTTTAATTGCGTTTGAAGACAGCATGTGGGTTTTTAATTTGTGTAACTGAAGGTAATACATACTGGAGTACTTGAAAATAAATGTATAATGCTCTGAACTGAATGTTAAGATTCTTATGTGTGATTTTTATTACACATTAAAAACTAAAATTTTTCCTTGGGAATAAAGCATCACAATCATAGTATAATACAAAACAGCCAGAAAATGTTTGCATGCATCAGGACACCCCTGCTGAAAACCTTTTTTTTTTTTTTGACTTTTTACCATTTTTCCCCACCTTTGAGATATTATTGACATATAACATATGTGCATATGTACATATATTGACATATAACATACGTACCATGTGATGCCTAGATATATGTATATATTGCAAAGTGATTACCACAATAAACTTAGTTAACATCTCTTATCCCTTCACATAATTACAATTATTATGTGTGAGGTGCTAACATTTAAGATCTACTCTCTTAAAAACGTTCAAGTACATAATACACTATTGTTAATTATAGTCACCATGCTGCACAAAATGTATTTAAAACAATGTAGATGTCCCTCAATTTACTGGTCAAATTATGGTGCTTCCATACTATGAAATGTTATTCATTTGTTTAGAAAAATAAAGTGACTTGATATTTAGAAAGTTCTTCATAACATACTACCACTTGATTAAAGTAGGCTAGAAAATAATTATTAATACCATCGTGCAATTTATGAAACTAAATGTATTCTTTAAGTCTAGAAAGGTATAACAGAAAAAGGAAAAGAAGAGAACTTAGAAAAGTATAAACAAATATTTATATATAAACAGGTTGTCTATGAATGGTTGGACTGTGAATACATTTTTCCTTCCTTTTGTTTCTTTTCAAAACCTTTAAGAGTTACTATGCCCTTGGACATATATACACTACCAAACGTAAAATAGATAGCTAGTGGGAAGCAGCCGCATAGCACAGGGAGATCAGCTCGGTGCTTTGTGACCGCCAGGAGGGGTGGGATAGGGAGGGTGGGAGGGAGGGAGACGCAAGTGGGAAGAGATATGGGAACATATGTATATGTATAACTGATTCACTTTGTGATAAAGCAGAAACTAACACACCATTGTAAAGCAATTATACTCCAATAAAGATGATAAAAAAAAAACAGAGTTACTATGCCTTGCCTTGCAGAATCGAGTCTACATTGCTCAAATGGATGGTGCCCACAATTGGACCTCCAACCGGATGCTCCCTACTTCTCAACAAAAGGTCAGATGTGATAAATAGGATCTACTTTCTGATTCCCATACACACAGGGCTACGTTGCCTCTCCCCGTCATATGTTTGCCAACCCTGCCTCCAAGCTGGGGTGTCTGTCCATCTTCACCCACTTTTCCAAATCCCCTTTTGCATTTCTTTTTTGAGTCCAAACTATTTATAAGGATTGATATTTTAGGACTATCTTCTTTCTTAGAGGTCTTCCAAAGAACAAAAAGAGAATTCCCATATTTTTAATTAAATGAAAACTTCTATCTTGCCATTACCACATGGACCCTTTTATCTAAGGGTAATGTGTCTAAGATACAACGTGGGATCTTAATGATCTTATTTTCCCTACATCTTAAAACATGTTACTCTTCCATTACCTGAGATATTGTCGCTCATCTTTCCCCATCATTACTCATCGACTGTTCCCAACTATGCTAAAAAAGATGAAAATAATTTTTAAATGGAAGGATGATGGCATTGCCTAGGAAGATGGTGCAAAGTGAAGAAATCATCATTCTTTTGTTTTCTTGTTGCCAAAAGAAATACATCATCTTTTAAGACGGTATAGAAGAAGGCAGTGGACACAATCTTCATAGTCTGCTCTCAGCCTTCATTAAACACAAATGACAATTTGGAATTTTCAATTTCCTACCTTTAAAGGCAAAGAATAGAAAATGAACAAAGAAAGACATTTCAAATTATTAGACAAACCAGAAAACGAAATGAAAAGCGACAGACAGCAGCTCTCTAGACTACAATCATGATGGGAAAACATAACCTGTAAGTGAAATCTCAGACCGCAGGTCATCAGGTGATGGTCTCCTCATGATTCTTCTCAAATTTATGAACCAATGTGTGGACAGTGTATTTTTAAGGACAAAAGGGAATATGGCATTTTCATCATTAGTCTGTCAAAGGATGGATAATTGTTACAAGCACCTGGTCTATCCCATTTTGCTAAAAGGACATGTGATAGCACTGTTTCATTTTTTATGATGTTTGTGACTCAAAATTTACTTGATACAAAGAGGTTTACTATGTTTGAATTCTTATTAAAATTTCTAATGAAGTTGTTTTCCACTATTCCTTTATGTTCACTTCAATAAAGTATTCATAGAGGGACTTAAAATATAAAAGAAAAATAAATAAACCATTGGACCCTGGTGGTGACTATTCTTCCATCTACCTCCTGGAAACCTCCCTTCTGTTCCAGCTCACCCTGATATTCCCTTTCCAGAACTGCTGTCCCCAAACTTCTACCATAACAATAGTTTCATGTGATTTTTACATTTGCTTGGTTTCTTACCTAAACCAAATTATAATGCTCTTCAGGGCAAAGATATTCAGCCAACAAATGTTTGAGTGCTGTGACTGGCCCTGCAGCAGGCCGCAGGGACACAACAGTAAGCACATTACACATCATTGTTGCCTTCGTGGTGCTTACTTCAGCTGCGGCAATGCCAGAAACTGACCAAGGGGGAGTGCAGTGAAAAACGTCATAGCTTCAGTGTGAGACAGACCTGGATTTGAATTCTGGTATCACTACTTCCTACCTGCAGGAACTTGGGAAAGTTTCTTTGCCTCTCTGAACCTTGTTCTCTTTATCTGAGAAGTGGCGGTCCTAGTTCGTTCCTTCAATAAGTGTGTATTAGTTTGCTAGAGCTTCCATAACAAAATACCACAGACTGGGGGGACTTAAAAACAGAAATTCATTTTCTCACAGTTCTGAAGGCTGGAAGCCCAAGATCAAAGTGGTGGCAAAGTTTCTCCTGCAGCCTCGCTCTTTGCCTTGCCAACGGCCAGCTTCTCACTGTGTCCTCACACGGCCCTTCCTCTGTACACATATCCCTGGTGTCTCCTCCTCTTCTTATGGGGACACCACTCATACTGGATAGGGCCCCACCCTTATGACCTCACTTAATCTTAATTATCTCCTTAAAGACCTTACTTCCAAACATAGTCACATGGGGGGTTATGGCTTCCACATATAAATTTTGGGAGGACAAAACTCAGTCTGTAACAAAACATTATGAGGATTAGAGCATATACCATATATAACATACCTGGCACACAGTAGATGCTCAATTTAAAAGCATGAATTATCATTAAAGTCTTTTAGCTCCTGGGTCAATACTTTTTTCACAAAGTCCTTCAAACAAGTTGAAATGACATTTCACAGTTGTTACAGAATTGACTCATTTGACATTTATATGGTACTTTTTCTCACATGTTCTTCAAGACAACATGCACCTGTTCCTCTGTATAAGTCTTTCCTGGTGTTTCCCCTCACTTCCAAGTGTGATTATAACGTCCTGAACAATGGGAAGTATGTCTTCCATTCATTTGCACATGAACGAGTTTAACACACAGTCAGTGCTTAATAAATGCTACAACCTTGCACATGCCTGATGCAATGGCGTACACATAGTAGGTACTCGGTACGTACCTGATTGACCGTAGCAGGGTACCAGTTGTTTACACGTACAGGGTTATACGGCACAAGAGAGAAAGTGCCACCTCTGGGGTCTGAAGAACTGGTTCAAGTCTGGACTCTGCCACTTACTAGCATGTGACCTGGAGCAGGTTTCCTAACCTGACATTCCTTCCCTCTTTGTAAAAACAGAATAATAGTACCTATTTTGCATGGTTGCTTTGAAATCTAAATGAGATACTGGAACTTCCTTGGTGGTGCAGTGGTTAAGAATCCACCTGCCAACGCAGGGGACAGGGGTTCGAGCCCTGGTCTGGGAAGATCCCACATGCCGCGGAGCAACTAAGCCTGTGCACCACAACTACTGAGCCTGTGCTCTAGAGCCCGTACTCTGCAACAAGAGATGCCACCGCAATGGGAAGCCCGCGCCCCGCAACGAAGAGTAGCCCCCGCTCGCCGCAACTAGAGAAAGCCCGTGCGCAGCAACGAAGACCCAACAACAAAGACCCAATTCCGCCAAAAATAAATAAATAAATTTTAAAATAAATAAATAAATGAGATACTGCCTGTGACATTAGCTATCCTGGCACATAATGGGAGATCAGTAAATATTAGCTGAATTTTGAGAGTTTCTCTGCATATGGACCCCTAGGGAGGTAAGGGGCCCAATAAATAAAACTGTTTGCTCCCACCAACATTTTCATATGGGTAAACCTGGGTTCAAACAAACATCAGAGGTCGGTTTGAAGTAGAAAAATGGGATGGACATGTCTCAAAAAGGTAACATGCGGAAGGCTTGGGCTAGGCCCTTGGTCCCAGTCTTGATGTCCTGGAGTATTAAACTTTCCAGACTTTTCCAGTATCCGAGGGAATCCCCTCCCCTCCAACACACAGACACACAGACAGACACACAGGCACACACACACACAGACACACATACACACACACAGAGGCAGGAAGGTTTTTTCCATGGGCCCCTCACCTCACACCCCAGCCCCCTACATAGCCACTGGGGTGGAGGATAAGGGATAACATATTCGTGTTAAGCCATTCAGATTCTCTCTTTTGGTTGGTCCCAGATCTGGGGTGAGGAAGTCCAAGATAATTCTGGAACATTCTGTGCCAGAAAACACAAAGTATTCATGGGGTTAGCTCAGGACACAGGAGCCAACTTGAAGGACTCCCACTGGCCAAATTTGGGGCAACGTATCAAAAAAAGAGTAATTACGGTAAGTATTGAGGGTCTTTTCTTTTTTTTTTTTTTTGCGGTATGCGGGCCTCTCACTGTTGTGGCCTCTCCTGTTACGCAGCACAGGCTCCGGACGCGCAGGCTCAGCGGCCATGGCTCACAGGCCTAGCCGCTCCGCGGCATGTGGGATCTTCCCGGACCGGGGCACGAACCCGTGTCTCCTTCATCAGCAGGTGGACCCTCAACCACTGCGCCACCAGGGAATCCCGAGGGTCTTTTTTTTTTAAAGATATAAATTCTATAATGCTCCTAAAGAAAGAGGAAGAAAGAGAAGGCAAATAGGGAAAACTCTTTTTAAGACTGCCATGTAAAAATAAGGAAGGATTGATAGAAAATCATTTTGCAACCTGCAACACAGTAATTAATTCAGGCAAAGATCATCAAAGAATATTGGGTAAAAGTTGCAGGGAAACAGAATATTCACACCGCCTCCAAGTTATCACCCCACAGACTGCTTATGGATTAGAAAAGCCAAACGTAACGTTACAATAGAAAAACTTGGTGGTTTCTATATTAACTAAATAATCAAGTTTAGTCTCACCAGAAATTGCCTACTGATGTGTGAAATAGGAAGTATACAACATCACCGAGTTCACTGTTTTACCAAAAAATGTTTAACCTAAATCTAATCATGAAGAAACACCAGACAAATCCAGAATGAAGGACATCCTATAAGACAACGGGCCAGAAGGTTTCAAAATGGTCAACGTCGAGAAACATGAAAGAAGGCAGAATGACTGTTCTAGATTTCTAAATGACCAAAAAGATGCAGCATAATAACCTTGACTGGAGATTATCATACTAAATGAAGTAAGTCAGACAAAGACAAATATCATATAATATCCCTTTATGAGGAATCTAAAAAAAATGATACAAATGAACTTATTGACAAAACAGAAACAGATTCACAGACTTAGAGAAACGAACTTAGGGTTACCGGGGGGAAGGGTAGGGGGGAGGGATAGGCTGGAAGTTTGGGATTGACATGTACACACCGCTATATTTAAAACAGATAACCCACAAGGACCTACTGCATAGCACAGGGAACTCTGCTCAATATTCTGTAATAACCTAAATGGGAAAATAATATGAAAAAGAAAAGATGCATGTATATGTATAACTGAATCACTTTGCTGTACACCTGAAACTAACACAACATTGTTAATCAACTATACCCCAATATAAAATAAAAATTTTCAAACAGCCCTTTATTGGATCCTCGATTTTAAAAATTATAAAGGGAAATTTGGGACACTTGTGAAATTCTGAATATATACTGGACATTACATGATATTGTTGAATTGTGGTTAATCTTCTTATGTGTGATGAGGGTATGGTGGTTCAGAAGAAGAAAATCTTTACCTTAGGAGGTCGTGCTGAAGAATTCGGGGGAAAGCATCATAGTATCTACAACATACTTTCAAATGGTTTAGTCAAAAAACAGCGCGCACATGTGTGTGTGTAGGGTGAGAAAGAGAAAGCGCGTGAACATGGCAAAATGTTAATTGATGAATCTGATTGACTGAAGGTTTATCGTTCTATTCGTTCAACTTTTCTATGGGCTTGAAATTTTTCAAGATACACTTGGGAGCAAATAATCTCCTTCCTGGGAATTTGCGATTCTCATTTAGAAATGTCATTCTAGGTTGATCAATCCAACCTAAATATTGAGTTTTGGGTGGGTTTTTTTTTTTTTTGGTTGTTTTTTGGTTTTTTCAAAGAAGACAAGTATGTAAATCCAGAAGCTAAGGGCAGCCACCTTCTACCACATGCTCAGAAAAACAGAGAAAACAGCCCAGATGGAGAAATGGAAGAAACAGACGTCCAGAATGATACAGAAAGGAGAGACCAGGCAACCCCAAAGACAGAGAGACTGATAAGAGCATCTCCTTGTTTCTGAAGCTTTAGTTCTTGGTCTCAGTCTAAACAGCCAGCCGCATGCCTGCTCTTGGGTTCTCGGAGACATTCCTATATCTAATGTCCTCCTTTTGCTGAAACTAATTTGAGGGAGTTTTTCTGTTACCTGCAACCAAGTGGTGGTGGTAGGGGTGGTGCTTATGTGGTGAGGAGAAGGTGGTAGGGTTTTATTTTAACTGAACATTTTTATAGTGGTAAAATATACATAGCCTGTGGGATTAACAGGTACAAACTACTAAAATAGATAAGTAACAAGGTACTACTGTATAGGGGTTTCCCTGGTGGCACAGTGGTTAAGAATCCACCTGCCAATGTAGGGGACGCGGGTTTGAGCCTGGTCCGGGAAGATCCCACATACCGCAGAGCAACTAAGCCCGTGCGCCACAACTACTGAAGCCTGTGCACCTAGAGCCTGTGCTCCGCAACAAGAGAAGCCACCACAATGAGAAGCCCACGCACCACAACTAAGAGTAGCCCCCGCTCGCCACAACTAGAGAAAGCCCCCGCGCAGCAACGAAGACCCGACGCAGCCAAAAATAAAATAAATTAAATAATTTGTTTAAAAAAGGTACTGTATAGCACAGGGAACTATATTCAGTATCTTGTAATAACCTATAATAGAAAAGAATATGGAAATATATATACTTATACATAACTGAATCACTGCTGCACACCTGAAACTAACACAATATTGTAAGTCAACTATACTTCAATTTGAAAAGAATACATATATAAATACATAACATAAAATTGACCATTTTAACCATTTTTAAGGGTACAGTTCAGTGGCATTACATACATTCACCTTGTGCAACCTTCACCCCCATCCATCTCCAGAACTTTTCCATCTTCCCCAACTGAAACTCTGTACCCATTAAACAACAGCTCCCCATTCTCCCCTCCTGCACCCTCTAGGCAACCACCACTGTGCTTTGTGTTACCATGATTTTTAATCCTGTAGTTATCTCATATAAGTCGAATCCTACAGTATATGTCCTTCTGTGACTGACTTATTTCACTTAGTATCCTATCTTCAAGATTCATCCATGTTGCAGCCTGTGCCAGCATTTACTTCCTTTCTAAGGCTGAATAATGTTCCATGGTACGTATATACACATTTTGTTTATCTATTCATTGTTGATAGACTACCTTTTGGCTATTATGCATAATACTGCTATGAACATGGTGGTAGGGTTTTAAAGATACATGCATAAAGAAAAGTTCAGTATATGAAATCAAGTATTAATAGAAGTTATCTCTAAGAGATAGAAGTAGAGGTACATTTTTTTTAAGATTTTATTTTTTTAGAGCAGTTTTGGATTCACGGCAAAACTGAGAGGAAGGTGCAGAGAGTTCCCACACACCCCCTGCTCCCCTCACATGCACATCCCCCCACCATCAACATCCCTCACCTGATGGTACATTTGTTGTAATTAATGAACCTATACTGACACGACATAATCACCCAAAGTCCATAGGTGACATTAGGGTTCACTCTTGGTGCTGTACATTCTGAGTTTGGACAAATGTACCCACCATTATAGTATCATATAGAGTACTTTCACGGCCCTAAAATCCTCTGTGCTCTGCCTATTCATCCCTCCCTCCCCACAACCTCTGGTAACCAGTAATCCTTTTACTGCCTCCACAGTTTTGCTTTTTCTAGAATGTTATACAGTTGGAATCATACAGTATATAGTCTTTGCAGATTGGCTTCTGTCACTCGGTAATGTGCATCTAATCTTGCTCCATGTCTTTTCGTGGCTTGATAGCTCATTTCTTTTTAGCACTGAATAATATTCCATTATCTGGATGTCCCACCGTGTAGTTATCCATTCACCTACTGAAGGACATCCTGGTTGTTTCCAAGTTTTGGCAGTCATTATGAATGAAGCTGCTATAGACACCCGTATGCAGGTTTTTGTGTGGACATAAATTTGCAACTCCTTTGCATAAATCCCAAGGAGGGCAGTTGCTGGGTCATATGGTAAGAGTGTGTTTAGTTTTGTAAGAAAGCACCAAACTGTCTTGCAAAGTGCCTGCACCATTTTGCATTCCCACCAGCAAAGAATGAGAGTTCCTGTTGCTCTATATCCTCACCAGCATTTGGTGTTGTCAGTTATCTGGATTTTGGCCATTCTCTTAAGTGTGTAGTGGTATCTCATTTTAATCTGCATTTCCCTAATGATTTGTGATGACATCTTATGTGCTATTTTTGTTATCTGTATGTCTTCTTTGGTGAGGTATCTGTTAAGGTCTTTGGCTACCTTTTTCAAATTGAGTTATTTTCTAAAAAAAAATTGAGTTGTTTTCTTATCGTTGAGTTTTAAGAGTTCTTTGTATATTATGGATAACAGTCCTTTATCAGATGTGTCTTTTGCAAATATTTTCTCCCAGCCTGTGGTTTGTCTCTTCATTCTCTTGAACACTGCTATTTTAAAAACATTTTATCATTCAAGGACAGGATGGGTAAAGGTAGATGATTCATTTAGTGACTAATCTTGAGTATTTACCTGCGTGTGTCAAGCGCTGACGAGGTACTGGAGTCAAAAAAAGAAGACTCAGTCCCTGACCTGAAGTTGATGATCTGATTAGAAGGGGGAGACTGACAGGTAAACAGACAAGCACAGTGTAACCCTGGTGGTCCTCCAGGTGCTGAGGAGGGGGCAGATCATGTGGGAAAAAAGTTTTGTTGTTTTTTTTTCGGTACACAGGCCTCTCACTGTTGTGGCCTCTCCCGTTGCGGAGCACAGGCTCCGGACGCGCAGGCTCAGCGGCCATGGCTCACGGGCCCAGCCGCTCTGCGGCATGTGGGATCTTCCCAGACCGGGGCACGAACCCGTGTCCCCTGCATCGGCAGGCGGACTCTCAACCACTGCGCCACCAGGGAAGCCCCTTTCACATTTTTAAATCAACTTTGGCTGGAAGGCCTGGGGTAATGACTGGAGCCCAGAGTGTCTCTGGAGATGCTGCATGAGAGTTTTCGTTGCTGCTTCAGTGGCTGGGAGCCCCACTGGTCGATGTGGAAGCCAAGCAACATGAGCTGGAATGTGTAGGGGGTGCTGGGTTCTGCACTTAGGGATATCTTTCATGGCCCTAAAATCCTCTGTGCTCTGCCTATTCACCCCTCCCTCCCCACAACCCTTGGTAACCAGTAATCCTTTCACTGCCTCCACAGTTTTGCTTTTTCTAGAATGTAATACAGCTGGAATCATACAGTATATAGTCTTTGCAGATTGGCTTCTGTCACTCGGTAATATGCATCTAATCTTCCTCCATGCCTTTTCATGGCTTGATAGCTGATTTCTTTTTAGCACTGAATAACATTCCATTGCCTGGATATACCACAGTGTAGTTATCTATTCACCTACTGAAGGACATCCTGGTTGCTTCCAAGTTTTGGCAATTATTATGAACAAAGCTGCTATAAACACCTGTGTGTAGACATAAGTTTATAACTCCTTTGGATAAATACTAAGGAGCACAATTGCTGGATAATTTGGTAAGAGTGTGTTTAGTTTCATAAGAAACCACAAAACTGACTTCCAAAGTGGCTGTACCATTTGCTTTCCCACCAGTGAAGTGCCTCTTAAAGTCTTTGGCTCATTTTTTATTCTGGTTGTTTTCTTATTATTGAGTTTTAAGAGTTCTTTGCATATTACAGATAATAGTCTTTTATCAGATGCGCCTTTTGTAAATATTTTCTTTCAGTCTGTGGCTTGTCTTCTCATTCTTTGACATTGTCTTTTGCAGAAAAGTTTTTACTTTGAATGAAGTCCAGATTATCAATTCTTCCTTTTATGAATCATTCCTTTGGTGTCATCATATCTAAAATGTCACCTTTAGACTCAAGGTCATCTAAGTTTTCTCCCATGTTATCTTCTTGGAGTTTTGTCGTTTTGTGTTTTACATTTCAGTCTATGATGGATTTTGAGTTAATTTTTGTGAAGAGTATAAGGTCTGTGACTAGATTTTTTTCTTTTTCTTTTTTTTTTTTTGCATGTAGATGTCAAGTTGTTTCAGCACCATTTGTTGAGAAGACTGTCTTTGCTCCTGTGTCAAAGATCAGTTGACTATATCTATGTGGGTCTCCAGGTAAATTTTTACTTTTATTTTTATGCTTTTTTTGTATAGTCTAAATATTATTTGTTACAATGAACACACATTGTTTATATAGTCAGGGAAAAAAAAAACTTTTCATTTTGGGGGAAAATACCATTTTCTGTTCCATAAGTGGTCATTCCATCCCTGAAAATTACTGGAATAAGTGTCCGTGTGATGAAACATTCATTCATTTAGCAAACATTTCAGTATGAGAGAATATTGTATTGCTTGCAAAGACTCCGGATATATCTTGAAGGTTTTCTCATCTAAACTTATGTTGTTTCCCCCTATTTTACTCTATAAATATTACTGTAAGAACATGAAATAAAAGTTTGAAAAGAAGGAAAAATCACCACGCTGATTTCTTTCTTGTTTCCCACCGCCCCCACCCCCCACCCAATCTGTGTCCGTATCATTTTACCCAGTTGTAATCACCTGGCCTTCCTTTTAATTCTCTCTTCAGAATCTATCAACTCATTCATTTAAAACCCTCCGGAATCTATTCATATTTGGAGCATGTTCTGCTCTGTGTTCATTCTAAATGCATTTTTCAAGCTTTGACAGTCAGTGTGTGCTAGAGACGGGATCTTGTCTCCTTCTTGTCTGTGTGCCCAGCCCCGAGAACAGTGCCAGCACAGAGGAGGTCAGTAGTAGTCCGCGTTTGTCGAATGCATGAACAGGAATACGGACAGTTGTGTTGGCGGGGGAGGGGATGGTCTGTGTGTGTTTAGACCAAGCACACGTGCAAAGCTATGGAATTGCAAATGAGAACGTTTCCACCCCAATCCTGAGCCCTGACTCAGAGCCCTCTGGGGTCTTTTGTCTCCAAGCTGCAGGGAATCCAAGCAGAAAATTCACTATTAATGGTTCCATAAAACATTCAGGTCCTGGATGCAGCCCCGTGGAGGCCACGTGGCAGCCCGGAATACAGATATGCCGGCTCAGGAGGGAGTCCCATTCTCATTTAGTCTTATCTGTCATTAGGGCAGGAGCCTGAGCCCCCCGAGCCAGGCCTGGGGAACTCTTCACCATCGGAGGGTAAAACGGAGCCAAGTTTTGGCCAGCCCCAGTTAGTGTCTGGAAGAGCTCCCCTCCTGGAGGTCTGCACTGGGTTTTGTTATATACGACACAAGAGGCTAATCTCCTACCTGTCCCTCAGAGGAACAATTCCATTACCTTAACCGACCATGCGGCTTTGGAGTTTTTTAGGCGCTGTGCTTGTGTGATTCAACGAGATACATTTTGCGAGTGACTCTGGTGGCACCAGCTCATGTGGGTGCTTGGGAAAAGCTCTTTGATTGTAATGATGGCAGACAGAGCTGGAGGTACCAGCTGTGTGCAAGTGCGTGTGGCCGGCAGAGGCCCAGGGCGGGTAGAGGACATGAGGGAGGGAGACAGTCACGACGAGGTTCTTAGGAAATGTCTTTTTTTTTTTTTTTTTTTTTTTTGGCGGTACGCGGGCCTCTCGCTGTCGTGGCCTCTCCCGTTGCGGAGCACAGGCTCCGGACGCGCAGGCTCAGCGGCCATGGCTCACAGGCCCAGCCGCTCCGCGGCATGTGGGATCTTCCCAGACCAGGGCACGAACCCGTGTCCCCCTGCATCGGCAGGCGGGCTCTCAACCACTGCGCCACCAGGGAAGCCCAGGAAATGTCTTTTAATTGATGCAGTAAACTTGGACTTAGAGACCTATTATTTCATTTTGCAAAGAATGAAAACAATTTCCTTTCTAAAAAAAAAAAAAAAATATATATATATATATATATATATATATATATATATATATATATATATATATATATATCTGTTTTGTATTCTCCTCTCCCGAAACCATGAAATAGCTTTGGGAAGATCGTCATCTTGTGTGAAAAACAATACAATTTCGTGAAATGGCATTCTGTGAACTTTGGGGAGAGGGAGGAAGAAGGGGCCCAGACACTCTCCCGCTTTCTCCCAATCAGTAAGTATTTCCCGACTGCCCTAACCTAGCGCTCCCCAAAGACTGCCTTGAGCCTCTCACCCCCTTAGCAAAAACTCTCCGTGTCTTCCGATCGCCAAGACAGAACACAAATCTTGAGGCCACCATTCCAGGCCTGCGACTGTCTCACCCAGCCGGCCTGTCCAGCCCCTTCTCTGACCGCCCTCTTCTGCAAAGCCTCCTCCACTGCAGGTGAGCTGGCCTGTTCGCTGTAACCCACTTTCTCGCATCTCCATCTATCCGGATCTCACCCATCGTCCAAGAGCCGGGTCAAATCTTCCCTTTTGGCCAAGTCTTTCCCACCACCCCAGCTGGAGGGGGATCCATCACCCCCAAACACCCACGTATCTTTTGCAACTGTCTTATGCATCTTTTTCCATTCCTACAGGTCATCTTCCAAGACAGACTGTAAGCTCTTTGAGTGCAGAGATTTTTATTATAGTTCACTGAATCTCTTGCTTATTCATATGTGCCTTGTGTGAATCAAATATCTGATGCTCAGTCCATGTACGTGGGATTGGTTGACTTCAGTGTGCTTGACACTGTGCTCAGTTGGAGAGGAACAGGAGAGAATGTAAGCGCGTCCCTCGGGTGGTTTACAATCCTCCTGGACAGGCAAGATGTGACACCGGCAGAGAACAGCAGGGGGCGCACCATGCAATGCAAACTGCAAATCTGAATACCACAAGCAGTTGTCGGGGAAAAGGGTTAGGGAAGCTCAGGAAAGAAAAAGGCCAGCTTTTAATTAGTTGTAAGAAGTGGTTGTGCTCGAGATGGTCTTGAGGGTAATTATATTTTGTAGTATTTGTGTGGTACCTTAGTGTTTTCAAAGCCCCTTCACTTACACTGGCTGAATAAATGTCACACCGCTGTTGTTAGGGATTACTATTTTAAAGAAGAAGAGGACAAGGTCCTGGAAGCAGGAGTGATTTGGCCAAAGTCACATGGCAGGGTAGGGGCAAAGCTAGGACTCAAACCTGGGTCTTTGGAGTTCAAGTTCACTGGGCCCCCACTGCCTTCCGACTCTATCATCCTTTGCCTTTAAATTCGAATTTTGGAACAAGGTAGTGAAGCAAAATGAAAACGTCACTTAAAAACATATTGGGGGCTTCCCTGGTGGTGCAGTGGTTAAGAATCCGCCTGCCAATGCAGGGGACACGGGTTCGAGCCCTGGTCCTGGAAGATCCCACATGTTGCGGAGCAACTAAGCCCATGTGCCACAACTACTGAGCCTGCGCTCTAGAGCCTGCGAGCCACAACTACTGAGCCCGCGTGACACAACTACTGAAGCCCGCGTGCCTAGAGCCCATGCTCCGCAACAAGAGAAGCCACCGCAATGAGAAGCCCGCGCACCACAACGAAGAGTAGCCCCCGCTCGCTGCACCTAGAGAGAGCCCACACGCAGCAACAAAGACCCAACGCAGCCAAAAGTAAATAAAATAAATTTTAAAAATATATATTGGGCACAGAAACAGAATCACGGACATAAAGAACAGACTGGTGGGAGGGGGTTGGGGGAGGGATGGAGATGGGAGGTGGGGTTAGCAGATGTAAGCTTTTATATATAAACTGGATAAACAACAAGGTCCTACTGTGTAGCACAGAGAACTCTATTCCACAGCCTATGAGAAACCATAATGGAAAAGAATATTAAAAAAAAAGAATGAATATGGGGCTTCCCTGGTGGCACAGTGGTTGAGAGTCCGCCTGCCGATGCAGCGGACACGGATTCGTGCCCCGGTCCGGGAAGATCCCACATGCCACGGAGCGGCTGGGCCCGTGAGCCATGGCCGCTGAGCCTGCGCGTCCGGAGCCTGTGCTCCGCAATGGGAGAGGCCATAACAGTGAGAGGCCCACGTACCGCAAAAAAAAAAAAAAAAAAAAAAAAAGAATGGATATGTATGTATAACTGAGTCACTTTGTTGTCCAGCAGAAATTAACATAACATTGTAAATCAATTATACCTCAATATAAAAAGTGATAAAAATAATAAATTTTTTAAAATAAAAAATACTCGGCAAGCTGCTCTGTATAGGATAGATTGAAGGGGGGGCGGTTGGGAGCTCTGACAAATGGCAATAAAGATGAAATGATGACACTTGATAACACCCTGGTTACAAAGGCTAGGGAAAGAAGGGGGCGGAAGACGACTCAGGTTGTAGGGCTGAGTGGATGTGAGGATGCTGTTCGTGACACTGGAAAGGTGAGGGGGGTGGGCTAGAGTAGATAGGACAGCGTCCTTGTGGGCATCGAGGTGACATTCCTGAGAACTCCTGAAGGCACTGGCAACTTGGCACCGGAAGTCCAAGGGAAGCTTTGGGCTGAGGGAGACCTAAGTGTCCCCCCAGTAGGTCAAGGAAATAAGCTCACTGATGAAACTTGTGCCTAATTTAACAGAGGGACCAGCTCGAGAGGGGTTTCGTAGCATTTATTTACACGAAACGATGGAACATAAGGATGCCGGAGCCACGCCCTGGCATTCAGATACTGACCTGAAGTGGCTGGAGGCCTTTCCTCTGAGTGTGGCACCCTTTACGTTTCCACAATCCTCACATTCCAAGTTTCAGGATACACCTCCCTATAAGGATGGGACTCTAAGACACGGCCCTGAGAACGGCACGGGTGCCGGGCGCACCGTGATACGGCAAAGCAGGACATGTATGGTCAGGGGTTGGTGTCTGGGGCTACCAGGGTTTGGGTCTGGGGGTCTGGATGGGGGGCAGGGGAAGGAACCCACTGTGCACATGAGTCGCCCGGTGTCCCATAGTGACCTTTAGTTCCCTTTCTAGGGCTTTATCCCCATTATCTGATGGACACAGTATCATTTCCCCCATTACAGGTTGAATCGTGCTCTCACATCCCCAAAATGTGTATGTGGAAGTCCTAATCCCCAGGACCTCGGAATGTGACTGTATTTGGAGAAAGGGTCATTACAGGAGGTGATTAAGGTGAAATAAAATCATCAGGGTGGGCCCTGATCCCATATGACTGGTGTCCTTATAAGAAGAGGGGATGAGGGCACAGACACACGGAGAGAGAAGACCACGTGAAGACACAGCGAGGAGAATACAGAAGGAGAGAGGCCTCTGGAGGATGCAACCCTGCTGATGCCTTGACCTCAGATATCCAGCCCCCGGAACTGTGAGAAAATGAATGTCTGTCGTTAAGCCACTTGGTCTGTGGTGCTTTGCTGTGGCCGCCTGAGCAGACCAATATTCCCCCAATCCTGATACCCAGATTGAAGCCCAGCTGCCCCTTTTCTACCCACTCAGAACCTGTAACTGATCCTCAGCTTCTTAACATTTCGTTCAAAAAATAATACAGGGCTTCCTTGGTGGCGCAGTGGTTGAGAATCTGCCTGCTAATGCAGGGGACACGGGTTCGAGCCCTGGTCTGGGAGGATCCCACATGCCGCGGAGCAACTAGGCCCGTGAGCCACAACTACTGAGCCTGTGCGTCTGCAGCCTGTGCTCCGCAACAAGAGAGGCTGCAATAGTGAGAGGCCCACGCACCGCGATGAAGAGTGGCCCCCGCTTGCCACAACTAGAGAAAGCCCTCGCACAGAAACGAAGACGCAACACAGCAAAAATAAATTAATTAATTAATAAACTCCTATCCCCAACATCTTCTTAAAAAAAAAAAAAAAGACAAATATCCTGTCTCTCCCGTCTCACCCGAACTTTTCTCTCACTTCCAGGCAGATCTGTAATTAGCCCCTTATTACGTGCGCTCTCATTCTCTCATTTCTAAGCCACCAGAGTGTGTGCTGTCCTGTCCCGCAGGCTCACTTCTCAAGGGCGGGACACCTGAGTCCATCTCCCTTTTGCTCTCCCGTCATCTGGCGTAGCACTGGGCTGAATGCTCTGGGTCACAAAACCTACCCTTGTGACAATAACAACAGGTTCTTTGCCTTGACATTGGATTTGCCTAACCCCACATTTAAAACGATCACTACCACTCAACTTGCCCCCAATACCGCAAAAGCCCATCCATTTGGGGAAGCAAGGTTGGGGAGAAACAGGGGAGTTTCTCGATTTTCAAAATCTATCTGTGTTCTGATTTAGGGTGTTTTACAGTGTGAAGAGGGTTTGCCCTCTTTGAAAATATGAAGCAGCTTTTCCAGCTGGGACCCTGCTAGCATGGTTACTAAGGAGACCAACTGGTCTAGGTGCTGTAATCAATCACTAAATTCTGAGCAGCCAAATCCCCGGTGATGAGGGCCTCTTTCCTTTGAGAGCGACAAGTGCTGGGCAGGTGGAAGGTCGAGGAGTTCATGGTGGAAGCCCAGCTCTGGCTGTCCCTTCCACCTGCACTCCCTCCACCGAAATTTGCCAGCGGCTGTTTTAAGAGCTTCTAGATCTGCCTCCAAACTTACCTGTTAGAACTGAATGAACAATAGATATAGGGACTTCCCTTGTTGTCCAGTGGTTAAGATTCTGCACTTCCAATGCAGGGGGCCCAGGTTCAATCCCTGGTCAGGGAACTAAGATCCTGCATGCCACAACTAAAGATCCCGCACGCGGCAGCTAAGACCCGGTGCAGCCAAATAAATACATTTTAAAAATTAAAACAACGACAAAAAGGGAATAGATACATGTATATGTATAACTGAATCACTTTTCTGTACACCTGAAACTAACACAACATTGATAATCAACTATACTCCAAAATAAAATTAAAGTGTTTTTCAAAACAGAACTGAATGGAGTCTAATGCTTGCAGCCACCGTGGCTCGGGCCCCTTGACTGCAAGAGGATGGGGAGCTGGGATGGGCAGAGGTGACCTTTCCTCTCCAATGATTTGAAAAAGTAGGTGCTGTCAGTCAGAAGAGCAGAGGGCAGCTTGCTTTTCCAAGACCAGGTCCCACCCCCGAGGGAAGCCCACAGGCCTCAAGGTGTCTTGATTCAGCCACCAAGTGCAGAGGAGAAAGACTTTAAGTGACCCTGAGCACCCAGTTTGCACCCACAGTTGGCACCCCTGCTAGTTCACTCCTGCTATTCCGAGGGGCAAGCTTCTCTCTCTCTCTCTCACACACACACACACACACATACACAACTGTGGCCGTAAACTCCCTCTGGGCTCATTCCTGCCCTCCCCTCCAGGCGGTACAGGAAACAACCGCCCACAAAAGGCAGCTTCATTCAACCCAAGGGGAACGTCTGGCTCATTCGGTTCAACGCTTCCATTTGGTAAAGGAGCAAAGAAAAGTTCAGAGAAGTTAAGTGGCTTTTCACTCTTGCTTTTTCTTTCCCTCCACTGCAAGGACAGAAAAGCATCTGGTCCCCCAATACCCAGGGAATGATGAGATGCTCGAGGGCAGGGAGATCATGGAAGATGCTTTTCTACTGCGAGTAACAGAAAACCCAAGAAGGGTTTAAACAAAATGTGGTGATTAAAGTTAGCAATGGCTCCAGTGAACAGCCCCGGTATAGCCACCCCTCTCTGTCCTCTGACCCTGTGGTCTCCACCCAACCTGGCTCTGGACTGGCCTTGGGATGACCTTTAGCCAATAAATGCAGCCAAAGCAAAGGGAGTGCCAGCGCCAGGCTCAGGCGTCCAGGGATTCTGTGTGCTTCTGCTTGGCACCTTGCTTGATTGTACTTGCTTGCACTCGCACCTCAGCCTTGCTATGAGACCATGCCAGACCAGGCCTGCTGAGGGGATGTGAGAAACACAGGAAGGATAAGACCCTTGGGAGAGAACCAAGGTGCCTCCAACCGACAGCCAGCCAACGTGCAGCTGACTGCAGGTTCACAAAGGTGCCTGAGACCAGGACTTCCCTGCTGATCCCAGCCTAAGTCGCCAATCTGAAGGATCAGAGCCAAATAAATGGTTTCAAAGCCTCTGACTTTGGTGTGGTTTGTTATGAAGCAACAGTGAACTGAATCCTGACATTTGAAATAAATATTTGAGTCTTTTCTCTTAAAAAAGTTGGAGGTTTCAAATCCAGGATTGGTGTGGCAGCTCCATAGTCAACCGGGACCCAGAATCCTTCTATACTGATGCTCCACCATCTTTAGTTCATGGCTTTCATGCTCAAAGCTGTCTCATGATCCAATATAGCTGCTGAAGCTCCAGCCATCACGTTTGTGTTCCAGGCAGGGAGGAAGGAAGAAAGGCAAATAAGAGGCCTCTTCTAGCTGAACTGTTCCCCTTTAAAAGAGTTGGAAGCCCCACCCAATGACTGGCAGCTTGATTCTTATTGGCTACCCTTGGCTGCAAGGAAAGCTGGGAAAGGTAGCCTTTTAGTGGAGCACATTGCCACTAGAATAAAATCAAGTATACTGTGTAGGAAGGAGGAACAGGGGAATAGGTGTTGAGTAGGCAACCAGAAACATCTGCCGCAGCGTGTGTAAAATCGAGCTCCAGGCCCCAACATACATCAGGATGCAAAACTGACCACATGTCATGCTGATTTCTCAGAGTTCATAGTGGTGGCTTTGCCCTGTAGTAACAAAGTGTAAGATTTGGGCAATAGACATCTAAGTGGAAAATCGTGAGTGCGCCAGTCTCCTGGGCCCTTTTGTAGTGAATACAGATGGAAGAGAAGTTTGTTCTTAGAAGGTGTTGCTCTTAACCTGGGGCAGGCATTGCTTGCTTGCTTGCTCGCTCTCTTCCTTGCTTTCTTCCTGTTTTGTTTTGTTTTTATTGAGATATACTTCCCATAAAATTCACAATTTTAAAGCATACAATTCAGTGGGGTTTTAGTATATTTACTATGTCGTGCAACCATCTGAACTACCTAATTCCAGAACATTTCCATTACCCCAAAAAGAAACCCCATTTCCATTAGCAGTCAGAGCAGATGTTTTCTTTAATCCTTCTCCGCCAAGTCTCAGGTCCATCAGAGAGCCAGACTCGCCACATGAGAGAGTGCTGAAGATCCTGGGACCACTCAGGCTCAAACCCTGGGATTCTAGAATATTTGTGGATCTTCTTGGGAGGGCCAAGGAGGAGGTCATGTTGTAATTCACCTACAGCTGGGAAAGGAGGGGTCCACAAGGGCGCTGCAGAATCTGAACATTCTCTGCCTGGGCTGACCGTGAGGCTACCTTCCCACAGGGAAAGGAAGGGAAGGGAAGGAGGCCCCATGCTGAGGGGTGGGTGCTTGGTAGTGAGCAGCAGCGTTAAAAGCGCTCTATTGCGACGGTAGACGTTGGGAGAGGAGTTTCAGATTCAGTCGGAATGATTTACGGGAAAGGATGGAGAGGATGCCGAACTCGCGTTTATTAAACGTCTCAAAGGTTCCAAATACAAACAGAATCTCGTTTTTCTACCCACAACCATCCTGGGAGATATTTCACCCCTTTACAGAAGGAGGACCTGAGGTTCACACAGAGAACTTGCTCGAACCAGAATTTCAGACACTTCATGCTGAGTCTAAAATCTCAGCCTCTTCCATTGTGCTGCGGGGTGGGCACCTGTGAGGCATCTCTGGCCCCGGCCCATGGCAGGTGGAGCCACTCCCTTGAGTGGCCTAGTTGTTGCTGCCTGTGGGGTGGTGACAGCAGGAGGGGGCTCATCTGAGCTCAGCTCTGGGCTTCTCTGTACCGGTGGGAGCTCCCCCCTTTCTGCCCACTCCCTGTTCATTCCTCGGGCACAAAGATTGCTCAAGGAGACTCCAGGACTGGGGTCTGCCTTGTCACTGTCACCAGGAGGCTTTTTTTCTTCCTGACTAGCCAGAGCTCCCCATCAGTCTTCGCAGCGCCTCTGGAAGCAAAGGGAAGGCAGCTGTGGGATCCAGGCTGAGCAGAGCCCAGGTAAAGCAGGCTTGGGAATGGACTGACGGGGAGGTTGGGATGTCACAGGTCTGAGCACAGAGCCAGGGGGGCGGGGAACAGCCAGGAAGGATGGTAGGTTCTGCTGCTCGCTTGATGAAGGGGGTCAGCGTGTGTCTGTGTCATCGAGGTGGGCAGGGAAGGGGAGGGCTGTGTGGGGCGCGGTGTGGGGGGGGGGGAGCGTATATATGCTGGTGTGGCTGAAACCGAGGAGCCTCACATCCGAAGGAGCCTGGCTACTGACAGCTCCCAGGTAGGCGACTGCAAGCAAGCCCCAGCCCCAAGACACGCTGCTGAGAGCCTGGGGAAGTAGCCGGGCGGCAGGGCTTTCCCCCCGGCCCCTCTCCTTTGTCCAGTGTGGATGCTGCTGGCCTCCTGTGAGATTATCCCTTCATTCGTCTTCTTTTCTGGGGTCGGATGGGGGGTGGAGGGGAGGGCTGAGGCTTTTATCCTGAAGAGAGGTGCCGAAGAAGAGCTGAACTTGGAGATGAGGAAAAGTTTTGATTCCCCAGCTGTGGCCCCTACTTTGTCACTGCTGTCTGTGGCAAAAAGGTGGTTATAGGTGTGAGGTTAGGGGAGCGGCAGGCACTTGGGGGTGGGAGCGAGGGCTTGCATTTCAAGGCAACCCTCCAGAAGCCCCCAGCCCTCCAAGCACCCTTGTGAGGGATTTCTCCCTGCGCCTGACTTCTTTTCATGGGGGCGTGCAGGCTGTTTTCAGCATGTCACTCAACTTGATTCAGATTTGGGTTTTTAATCCTGAGGGAACCCTGCTCCCCTAGGCACCGAATACAAATCGCTAGTAATGATGCGGGGGGAAATCAGACCCTGTCTTGTGCTCCGCCAGTGAAGTGGCTGATCGCGGTCGCTGTGTGTGAATTCCGCGTAGATTTCTGCAAGGTTGACCTTGGTCTCCAGACGCTGAATCCTGTGGAGGTCTCTTCTCTTTCTTTGCATCTTTCTTCCTCCTGCCCGTCTCTCCCACCTAAAGGTCTCTGCCGGGGTCCTGTGGAATACGATGTTCAGAAGTCATCCAAACTCTCTCTGGCTCAGCCTTTTTCCTCCTTCTCTCTTTGTGCGGCTCTCCCTTTGCGTCTGCCTTCCCCTCCCACCGCTACCCATCCCATCCTCCCCCATCTCATTCTGAACATGGGCAAGTTCTGGGGGAATTTCAAGTAAGGCAGGATGATTCGGGAAATGGACTATTTAAAGCAAGCAGCTTTGGACTTGAATACCCCGATCCTGGATTTCAACATCTGTGTTTCGTTTCCTTGAGCAGCCCATAATTGTCCCAATTATAACCAATAACATTGGTTGGCAGACTAACAAAAGATGAGCTTTTCATGGCATTCGCCAGCAAGCCTAAACCGGAGTTTTCAACATAGAGGGGGGGAAAGTAAGTGCTTGGCTTCTTATCAAAACCTCCCAGGGAAACTGCTGCTCTCTCGCTTCCTGGGGGTAGCTACTGCAGACACACTCCTCTTTCTCATTTATAAAGTGTGGCAGGGAAAAAGTCTGCACGCTTCCACCGCTGCCGTGATACCGTTCACAAAAAGCATTCGTGTTCCTTTGGCCTTGCTGAGTCTTCTGCAGGGGAGGGTCCCTGGAAAGACTGCCCCCAACCACCATCTTGGTAAAAGGAGCAGCTTCCACCGTTCCCTGTGCTGCCCATCGAGGGCGCTGTGGTGCAGCCTGGGGTCATTCACGGGGTGCAGTTTTGTTCTCCCAGGGGCGGCAGCCCTGGCTTTATCAGCTGAAGGCTGAGGGTACTGGGGGATTTAGAGGATGCCGATTTTGCCTTGTCAACGAAGGGAATAATTGCAGGATTAGGCGCAAACGGGTGCTCTCTGGAGCCCAAGACAGGAGCTGTCACAAAGCTATTCTGTATTCAATCAGGTATTTATCATCTACACTCCACCAGGCAGGGTGGATCCAACAGAGGTGATAATAACAGCCCTTTACACTCATACAACGATTTACATCTTAGCGCTTTCACACCCACTAGCCCTGGCAACAGCCGTGAGAGATGGTATCATTATCTGCATGTTGCAGTTGAAGAAACTGAAGCTGAGAGGTTAAATAATTTGTTGAGGACGTGGCAGAGAGGGGACTGAGTCCAGCCTTGCTGGCTCCTTTGCTTCCCCCTCTTCGGGCCAGGGGTGCTTACAAACTAATGGGGTGGGCGCGGGGCAACACACACAGTGAAACAACTCGCGGATGAGAGGCTGGGTGTAATTAAGTCCTGAATTGCGTGGTCCAGACAGCAAGTACTAGAGGAATTTGGGGGAAGGAGTCCTTGCTCAGAGATTCCAGGGATTCGAACCGGGCAGGGAAGGAGGCAGAATCTGGAAGAGCCAAGGGCTTTGGAGAGGGAGGTGGCAGCCGGGACAAGGGCACAAAAGGAGGTCAAAGAAATGAACCTTTATTGGAACCTACTATGTGCCAGGTAGCGAGCTAAACTTGTCTACATGCCTATTTCATGCTAACACACACACGCACAGTAGGGATGGGAGGTTTGGGGTGAGTGTTCTACGCTTTTATCCCCACGGTTCAGTTAGCCTCACGCCCCCCAGCCCCAGAGCTCCCATGAAGGAAATCTACCTGATGTGAATCTGGGTAGAACTACTCATCAGATATCCTAGGGAGGGGATGGGCCCCTCCCGGAGAACAGGAGTCACAGTGATGACAGCCTGTGGTGGCTCGAATGGCTGGGAGTTCATTAGGCAAACTGGATGTTCTAAACACTTCTATGTAAATACCTATAGGTCCTCCACCTGCTGCTTTCCTTCTCACCACACACTGGCCGTGAGATTTAGGGCACACCAGTTTGGGGGGCAAGCCGATTTTCTGGGCATCTCCCTAGGATAGCCAGTGATCACGTTCGGTCTTGATTTTCCGCGATCCTGTGATTGTTCAAATACTGGCTGCTGCCTCCGTGTTGCAGAAACACAGCATCGCCAGCTCTGAAGGGCCTGGCTCGGCATGTGACTTGTGGAACTGGCCCCCGAGGAGTCCTGGGTCTCAGTGAAAATGTCAGCGGATCACCAGCACACGCCCAGGGCTCTGCCTGGCAACCAGGGCTCAGAGTCAACCTCCCCTCAGCTCACACTTGTCCTGTGCTCCTCCCCCACCGAGTCCCCATTCATCCTTTCATTCATTCAGCCGAGAAACGTGCTTGGCTTACTGATAGGAGCCCGCAGTACCGAGCGCCAGGAAAACAGACCTGGCAGCCTGTCCTCAGAGCTGTGGCCAATGTCACTAGATGTCAACGAGTCTAGGCCAAGGGGTCTCCAAAAGGGGCGTGGGTGCCCGACAGACCACTGGGCTTTGGGAAACTGAGGCTTAATTTTCTATGTGGTTATCTTTCTGAATTTGCACTTTAGTGGGTTTTATATTGTATGTAACTTTTCTAAGTAAATTGGGAAGGTGAGCTCAAGACGGTCTGATTGCTAGGAGTATAAAGTTAAAGAAGTTTGAAGATTATTGATCTAGATCCATTGCTATTTTGCTTATCTGTATTTTCTAATCTTTTTGAAAGGAACCTTAAGAGGCTTTACTGTAAAAGTAAATAAAAGCTTTGAAAAATCCATTTAAGTTATTTTGACAGTATATGTGGAACCGTGGGCCAGAATCAGGAAGATCCAAGTTAAGAGCGATGACACCTTTCCACTTTTGTGGCAGCCCTGATAGAAAATGTGTCCCTTGGGACTTCTCTGGCAGTCCAGTGGTTAGGACTCCGCAACGGGGCCCCGGTTCAATCCCCAGCAGGGGGCGGGGGGAGGAGGGTGGGAGCAAAAATTAAAAAACATAAAATTTTTAAATAAAATAAAAACAAAGACTTAAAAAAAAGAAAAGAAAGAAAATGTGGTCCTCTCCTGAGCCCCAGCTGGGCTACTGTAACAAATATCTGGCCACTTATAATATCAAAAATATTGACCATCTAATCTATTGTAACTGCCTCTTTTTGGAGAAGGGGAAACTGAGCCCCAGAGAAAGAAAGGGCCTTGTTCAAGATCCCACAGGTGAGGGCAGAGCCAGGCCTCTGGCTTCCAAGCAGAGGGCTTTTGTTCATTCATTGCTCACCAGCTCCAGGCACACCCGGTCTGTGCAGGGCGGGGGCGTGCTTTGCCCTTCACCTCCTCTGCGCCCATCGTCTCCTTCCAGGTGGAAATTTAGAGCAGAAGAGAGACCTTTTTGGATGTAAGTGTATTCGTCAGAGGAGGAAAAGAAATAAAGGGGCCTCAGTCATAGCTGGTGAACAAGCAAAAGCTCAGTGTAGGAGTCACGTCTGCATTAAAGAAATGGGGCGTGTGGAAGACAAACCCCGGTACTGGTGGGCAACGAAACACTCCTCCAGGAACTGGGGAGAGGCAACAATAAAGAGGGTGTCATCAGAGAGGGGGAGCCCAGAGTTCAGGACAAAAGGAGCTCCTTACAATGAAT